>NC_133584.1:16072164-16403726 GCF_964106895.1 Numenius arquata
AGAGTGGAAAGGTGGTGAGCTGCCTAGCTCTATTGGCGGAGGACAGAAAGTTCGACTGCTAAAGGAAGGCATAGAAAGCTATGCTGATCAAGAGGACTTGGTTATAATGTTTGTTGAATGGTGAGCAAACCTGGCTTGTTGCCTTTACATTTTAGTCTGGGTAGGCATGCAAAAGTGGCTGCTGTGACATGCTGAAAGTTGCATGCTGCTCTTCCCCCTCGCTGTTTATTTGAGAGGGTTTGCTTCCATTTTTCCCCATTCATAAAAATAGTAGATTGCTCCCAGAGCAATCTACTCTTTTTTACGGGATTACAGATGTAAGAGTTGTTCATAGTTCTACTGCCTCAAGGGGGTAAAAAAATGTTATTGGGAGCTAACAGGCTTTTAGGCAAGCGTTTGTCCTCTTGCTGTTCAGCTGTGGTGAGGGCAGGACGTGGCTGTGGGCTGGGAGTGTGGAATGGGGGGGGAGCAAAAGCAGCTCCAGAAATAAAGTGTACAGTAGGGACGAGAGTATGATCTTATTCCATGAAGTAACAGTGATATGGAGAAAGCTGGAAAATGGGCCCTGAGGAGAGCACTTAACAGAAGAACTTCTTTTACATGTTAGAGATACTGAAACAAGAGGCTCGGTGGCAGATATACCCCCGGTGCCTGTGCTGTCTGTGCAATGGAAGGATGGAGAGACAGCGGTGCTGTAGATGCCAGATCATAGCTCATAGCACAACTATGCTTGAACATCCTCACTGGAGGCCAGATAGGCTTCTGCATGTCACAGAGAACAGGGAGCTCAAACATGTTCAAATCTCACTTTTTCCATTGTTTCCTTCTGCTCTTTTTTCCCCTCCTCCTCTTCTTTTGCTCGTGTGACGAGAGCATGATCAGAGCAGCTAAGAATCTAGCTGACAGCGGCTGCCCAGCTCTTCCACACTAGCGTTAACCACAGTGGGGTCACAGCTCTAAAAGAATCCCTGCAAGGAAGGCACAGGACCAAGTTTCAACTTGGGGACATGAAGCCTGGATTGCAGACAGGCAGCCTTGGGGAGGTAGCCGAGTGAAAGCTTGGAGGGGTTCGTGCATGGGTTCACGCTGCTGTTACTGAGCCGTGATGGAAAGTCTGCTCCAGAATTTTCTTTCAGCTTTAACCTGCTTTTTAAAATGTACTTACTTTTTAAAATTTGACAGCTGAAAAATTTTTAGGGACCCTTTTGCAAGTTAGAAGTTTGGCAGGATTTGTCCAGCAGACATAATGAGAGAGAAAGTGGTCTGACAGTGGTATTTACTGGAAAGTTCATTTGTTGTTTTGTGTAAGGTGCTTGCGTAGGTGTTTAGGAAAGTTGGAGTAGCCTATTTAACTGGTAGCTAATGTAAAGATGCTACTCATTTTTCTGTTTTAATTTTACCTCTTATGATAAGATAGAGCTAGAAAGCCAATGTGTAAAGCATCTTAACCAATTTATGAACAACCTTTCTAAGGGAAACTTGTTACACCAAAAATTTTCTTTTTAGGCTTTATTGACAGTAAAAGTAACGTAGAGTTTGGAGGTACACGTTCAGTTTTTGAATTTTTTTCTTATTGACTTGATCGGTTTTGCATTTGGTAAGTGGAAAAAGTATCTGTAAGTAAATATATTACATGTTTGTTGATGATGTCCTGCTGATCATGCAATGGCTGAAACTTTTTAAGATTAATTTGGGAGATTTTGTTCTTTACTAAATGCTCAGATGAATCAAATGTTTCCCAAATGTTTACTACTTTTATTGAATTTCTTTGTTTTCAAATCTGTTATCCTGATGTGTCACTATTTTGTCCCTATATGGTAAAATATGCAAATTTGTTATCAGATTTGGGTATAGCTCAAATTCTTCTCTAACATAATTTATTCTCTAGAGGGGCAGGCTGTGTGCTGGCATGGATGAGAGAGTACAGAGGACCATGTGTGTTGAACTGCAGGTGTCATAATCTTTCTTGCCATGAAAAATCAGAGGATTTAAGGCCTCCCAAATTCTTGAGGTCCATAATCCCAAGTACATATTGATTTAAAGCTGGTAGAATTAGTTCCAAATAGGAGAAAAAAATAGTTTGCTGATTCTAGCATTATGTTTTAATTCTAATGAGCTTTTTCGTTTCCAGGAATCCTAGTTTGCGATTTAAATGTTGATCAATGTAGCAGTAAGTTTGGAAGAGACAAATATAGTGAACTTCCTTTCCTTTTCAAGTGTTTTTCATTATGTTCATTGTGAAGCATTTGGAATATTAATCTTGGGGGGGAAAGGAAATGTCTGGTTTACTTACTGTAACTAGGCAAACCATTTCTAGTGAACTGTTTACTTAAAAATAAAAACTTAGCTTCTTGCTTTTTTTTTAACAGTTATTTATATGGCTCACAATTCTGGAAATAGTTTGGACTTTTGTGGACAGCTTGTGTCTAGGTACAGATAGCAAAACACTTTGCCTGCAGATGGAACACTATTTAAATTAGGTTTGTTTTTGTGAGAGCTAACTACTGGTTTACTTTGGACCATCTCAGATTGAACTGGATAATGGCCAGTGTAGACTGGATAAAATGGTTGATGCTGTGACTGTTCATCCAGAACTCCCACAGCCAGCTATTTGTATTGTGGAAGACTTCTGAAGCCTCTCAGTTTGCTTCCCCCGCCCCCCATCCCCAGCCTTAAGATTTATTTATTTATTTTATTTTGTTTTCTTTGTAAACATCTGTCACAAAGCAAGGAATAATTACATTTTCTACACATCTCAAAATGGCTAAGGTGTGATCCTGATGGGGATGCAGTGTAAATGACAAAATGGCTGCGTGGCTGAATGGTCCAGTTAAGATGAAATACAGGACCTGAATTGCTGGTTACTCATAAGCCTCTCTTGTTTGTGTTTTGAGCTCTTAACCTGCAGCTCCAATAGTAACAAGTCCTTGTTGTTATAAAAGTTGTGGATGCAAAAATTGCATGTTCAATTCTTGAGGACCTGAGCCACTGTCGCTGTTTGCCTCTGTTGCTGGGAGCACTGGTTCCGTAGCCAGGATGCTTTACTGCTGCAAAAGAGGAGGAGGGATGGGTGGATTCCAGCCCCAAACATCTGCCATCTGAGAGCTTCAGGAAATGGGACTGGAGTTGTGGAAATTTTCTGGGTTCTTTCTTTTTTTTTTTTTCTTGCTTTCTACTTAACCAGAAGGATTTATGAAGAATAAATGAAAAGAGTATCTGAGTTTTTCCAGCTTGCCAAGGCAGCTTGCTTTTTCCTGGATATATCCACACTTCTTCCTTGTCAAATTTTGAAGCCCTGTTTAAAGTAACTCATGTACATCACCCATAATAACAGTATAAACTTCAAGGATAGTCCTGGGACCTGTTTTGTGATAGTCTTAATGGTGTAGACCTGAGGTGAATGCTTCCTGACAGTAGGAGTTGAGTGCTGGGTAGACTGAGCATTATCTGACAGAGCAAGTAAGAAAGGCAAATGATGGATTTATAGGTTTTAGCTTTACTCTAGAAGTTTTCCTATTGCCTGGAAAGAGAAGCAGGACCCTCGTAAAGCAGCTGATGGAGAGACTGGCAGCGAGGGGTGGAAAGCTGGTGGAGGTCCTGCCCGGGAGGAGGTATGATGGCAGTGTCACCTCTTGGCAAAACAGATGGCCATGAAAATTAGTGGAAAACGTAGGTCCGAGCTGGATTCATACTCCAGCATCATACCCGTTAGTGTGTAAAGTTTACAATAACTGGTAATGCAGTTTAGCAGCTCTGTACTGTGCTTTGTATTATAAACTGTGCTGTATTAAGTAGCATATCCCTTTCACAAGCAGAGCCTCTGGCTAGCCCAGCATGTTGCTTAACTTTGGCTTTATTTTCCAGAATGACAGTCCTTGGAAGCAATGTTCCAGGGGTGTTTGGTTCCTTCCCGCAGCTGTAAGTCATTGCAGCAGCAGCACTAACCTGATCAAAGAGGAGAAGCACAGCCTGCCATAAGCTATTAAGTTAAAGCCTCAGACAAATCTCTGTTTTTGTCTGTCTTCAACTTGTCTCCTGTTTCTTGCTTGTTCTTCAGGCTTATGCTGGCTTTGAATCGGGCTACACCAATTGAATGGAAAAGGGAGGAAAGTGTATTCCTGTATGTCTGGGCAGAAACAGGCAGGTTTTGCAAAACTGGGGAAGTTCCAAAATGTACAATCTTTTTTTTTTTTTTAATACATTCTTCTGCCGAAGTTACAGAATAACAAAACAGTGAGAGTTTTCGGAAACCCACTTGCTTTATATAGACTACATAACACTTCCTCTCCAGGGTTCATACTTTTCTCTGTGGTGGAAGTCTTCGCTTTTGCATTTGTAAGC
The DNA here is from genome assembly GCF_964106895.1 of Numenius arquata. Lineage (NCBI taxonomy): Eukaryota > Metazoa > Chordata > Aves > Charadriiformes > Scolopacidae > Numenius > Numenius arquata. The sequence goes on from NC_133584.1 coordinate 16,076,506, forward strand.
CAGCTGTTGTTCAGTTTTCTTAGGCCAATTGCATGAGATCCCCTTTGAAGAATGTACATTTAAAATAATTTCAGAACTGTAATAAGAGTACCAGAATTCGGTAATGGTTGATCTGTTGGTGCTATTGCTGAGTAATACATTGCAATCCAAAAAGTTCTGTGTACTGCAGGTGACAGTTCTGCTGTCCTTCGTCTTAGCCCAGCTAAAAGACTTTGCAAGAACAAAATCTTGGTCAAGGTTAAACCTTTTGATTTTTGGTAGCTGTACCATTCCTTTGCGCTGTATCAGGCTGATGATTTTCAGTTACGAAGGTAAATGTATGGAATAAGAATATACCTACATTCAGAAGAAGAGGCTGTGAGGCTGAGATGCTGCCATTAAATCCAAATATTCTACTTCTTCAGCCAGAGACTAATCTATGACACGATTCCAATATTACTGTGTCATGGTTTCATGCAATGTGATATGAACCTTGAAGTGGTTTTCAGGTGGTTTGCATGTTAGTGCTTTTATATGTAGATCTCAAGTACAAACAAAGGAACCTTGCACTCTGGATAATCATTTATACATATTTTGATAATCATTTATACATATTTTGAGGTTTTGTTTTGTTTTTCACAGAGGCATTGATTTAGATATGGTTCAACAAGAAACCACTAGGCTTGTGATACTATATTCTTGCATGAACTTTGCCAAACCCGTGCATGTTTCTTTCCATTTTGGGATAGTGCTGACCTTTGCTGTTTTTAGAGATGAGCCCTCCACCCTTGGGTCTTTGTCCTCAGTAAGAGTTGGGAGACAAATCTGATGAACACATAAATGCAGGTGAAGTTTTTCATAAATAGATATTATGAAGCTTAGAGCCTCCTGAAGTCTTCAGCACATTAAAGAAGTTGAAGGAGAGACTTATATATTGTCAGGATGCAACACAGTTTAAGTTTATGGGCAACTAAACTTTATTGAGTTCTTCTCCTAGAAGGGTATAGGTTTTTTACATGATTGTAAAACATGATCCAGTGAGTAATTTTTCAGAATAAAAGGGCTGTCTGTATGATTTTTAAAATCCAGCCACTTTAAAGTCCAGCCACTTGTTGTCTTGATCACAAAAGCATTAAAAGTAAACAAATCTAATGGATTTCTTTTCTTTATTTTCAGCTATGATGTTATCTTCGCAGGGGGCCCTGAAGAACTGCTAAAGAAATTTCAGGAAACTAATCATAAAGTGGTGTTTGCAGCAGATGGACTAATTTGGCCAGATAAAAGGCTAGCTGACAAGTATCCTGTTGTCCGGAGTGGAAAACGATTCCTGAACTCAGGAGGCAAGTGAGATTCTTGAACACATTAAACTCTTGAACTTGAACATGACTCACTTCTGTTATCTGTTTTATGTATTTGTAGGTGGAACTGTTCGTGAAATCCCCAAGTGTAAAATCGAGGACTGTATTTGCTATCCTCTTCTTCCCCTCCCATCTTAAATAGCTCCTCTTTGTGCTCAAGAATACTTTTCATTCAAACTTACATAGTATTTGTTGGCAATAACTTGTAAAAAGCAGGTAAATAAGCTAGTAGCCTAGCAAGCATCTGTGCCTTGCAATGAAATGCTGTGCAGTGATGACCCAATGGCCATCTGTTGAATGTACTTAAGAAACAATCTACTGTGCAAGCCAAGTCAAAGCAGTACATGCTATTTATAGGCACAATTTAGGTGGGTCACAGAATTTCCTGACTTGGCTACCTTGTTCTTGGGGATTTCTGCATACAGTGTAGATGTGCTGGTAGCTCTGCCTGACCTGTCAGCATGGCTTAGGCAGTTCATTCCAAGAGAAGCCTGAGTTACTCCTGTTGATCTCAATGTGTTAATTCTGGAGACCTCGTTTAAACGCCAGCTTTGGTAGTAATTTTGCAGTTGATTAATACGTAGAATGACACTGATATTGTTTAACTGCTACAGAGCTCAATATGTAGCTTCTCCTAGTTACATGGTGCTGGGCAGCATGTAGATCTGGGAGTGTCCCCGTTCCTTTCCTTCCCTTCTTTACCCCACCTACCTGCCCTGTCTCTTTTTTTTTGTTTTGCCTTAAACATAACGCATATTGGGTTTGAGTTCAATTATCTTTGTAATTCTGGCAGTATTAGATTCAGGCTTCTCTGCCAGCAAGAAGTGATTGATGAAAATGAAACTTTTTCCCCAGATGGGCTTCTTGGGAACAGTGGTAGTCTAATCGCATGTTTTGGAGTTCCCAGGACCATTCTAAACAAATCTGTTTCCTATTTTTTCCCCTTAAGATAGCATTAGTATAAAAATAACCTTAATTTTGAACTCTTTAAAACAGAACTGGTACATATCACAGAAAGAAAACTGGATTTTGAGCCAAGTTGTATGAATTTCATACTTTTCCTTTGCTGGCACAAAACAGTCAGAGTGAAGTCCCTGACCAGTGGACAGCATTGGCAGAGTACTGCTTTTTATGGAAATAACTTATGTGTGTGTGATATTGCAGGATTTATTGGTTATGCTCCGTATATAAATCGTATTGTGCAGCAATGGAATCTGCAGGATAATGATGATGACCAGCTGTTTTACACCAAAATCTATGTTGACCCATTGGCAAGGGTAGGTAGTGACTGGCTTTCTCATTTCTTTTTGCTTGAAATAACATGCTGCTGCTCATAAAACATCAGGAGATAAAAATAAAAGGAATGCTGTCTCTTTATTCCTGAGTGCCATGTTGACGGTTGTGTTTGTTCTCTGGAGGTTCTTCCTGTTGGAGTGATGAACAGGCTTCCGAAGGGTCATGACTTGATATATTATTTCAGGCTGTCTGCAGATCCAGGCAGGTTGTGCTTCGTTGTTAGAAATAATAGCTCTGAGGTATATGATTGGACACATTCATCTCAATGAGGGTCCCATGTATTTGGCAGTTTGACGGCCAGAGAATGTGGCATTTTTCCAGGGTGTCACTGAACTACTTGCTGATCCAGTGTTTTATATTTTGGCTTGCCGCCATTTCAGATCCTGCCTGCAGCTGCCTCTCACTTTTCAGCTTTTTGTGCAGATACGTTCAATAAAGCTGTGTTGTAAATTTTTGGTGAAGACCTCCTGTGTCCTAGCTTAACAAAGTTCTCTGCTGAGTAGCAGCATTAAAGAATGATAGATGTCAGAGACATGGCCCTGATGCTGGAAAAAGAGGGCTAACGAAAGTTAACAATGTACTGATGCAAAAAGACTTTTAAAAGCTGATATTGCACAATTTTGAGGTTGATTTTTGAGTATTTGTATGTTTTAGGCAGTTTCTGAAATACATTTATGTTTTTCTATTAAGTTATGCCTGAAACATCAGGCATGTTTAGATACAGGTACAGAAATAGATTAGAGTAGAATATTTCAGTTGGAAGGGACCTATGAGCATGTAGTCCAACTGCCTGACCAACATGGGGCTGACCAAAAGTTAAAGAGTTATTAAGGGCATTGCCCAAGTGCTTCTTAAACACTTGGCATGCTTCGGGCATCGACCACCTCGCTAGGAAGCCTATTCCAGTGTTTGACCACCCTCTCAGTAAAAAAATATTTCCTAATGTCCAGTCTAAACCACCTCTGGCACAGCTTTGAGCCATTCCCACGCATCCTGTCACTGGATCCCAGGAAGAAGAGATCAGCACCTCTCCCTCCACATCCCCTCCTCAGGAAGCTGTGGAGAGCAATGAGGTTGCCCCTCAGCCTCCTTTGCTCTAAACTAGAGAAGCCCAAAGTCCTCAGCTGCTCCTCATTGGACATTCCTTCCAGCCCTTAATGTTTGAATTGATTTTATGCAAGTTAAGTCAGATGCTAGATATGCAGTTGAAAGAACAGGGTGTAGACATTAAAGCTGATTCTGCATCAAAGTCAGCAGTAAAAAAAAGTCAGAAGCTGTCTAAACAGATTGTCTTCTGGAAAAAAATGTGTACCTCTGCACAGTGCACTACTGCACTGTGATGCAAAATGCCTCCATGGTGCTTAGCTTGGGATAATGTACTATACATTAGCACTAATTTTTTGTATGGTAATACCTAACGCTGTAGAATATGTAACAATCTTGGAAGACTAAAACAGAGTATGTTATCTGTATAAGGGTATTTAAGTGTGTTCTAAAGGTTAAAACTTCAAAACAAGGTACTTAAATAAGAATTTAAGTAGGATCAATAATACAGTATTAGGAACACATTTTTTCTGTTCTAACGTGATACTTAGATTTGGTTTTTGAGACTGTGAAACACAGTATGTTTCGTTGCTAGGCCAAGACTTACTAATTTTTTTTAAAGATAAGACACAAATTTTCTTTAGCTTATACTGCCAAAACTGAAGTTTCCTTGGGGAGTTATGACCTTTATCGTTCAAGTTTAGATCAAGTCTTTGTGTATATAAAACTGATTGCTATACAGCTTCACAATGCAGGAATATGGAAAACTTTAGTGTAAAATTAGGAATTATATCTTAGTTGAATATGTAGATTAGTTTTGCCTGATTACTTGCTGCCACTGCAGTATAACTGTAACAGTATTGTAAAAACAATGGCTTTTAGAATGCCTCAACATCTTTGCTACTTTTATTTCAGGAACACATTAACATTACTTTGGACCACAAATGTACAATTTTCCAGACTCTAAATGGAGCTGTTGGTAAGTATATGATTTGCACGTTGTATGTTTTATTAACTGTTATTAATACTTTCTTTACTTAACCATGAATATCATTCCTTAAACATACACTTGTTTTAAAGAAATATTAGGATGAGTAAGCCTGATTACCACATTGGTTACAGGTCTCTTGGGTTTAATATAAATTGATTTCGCCCATTGATAAAATATTTGATTTAAAATAGAAAAAATAGTTTTCAATAAATAAAGTTAGCAGTAAATACAAAGTTAAGAACCAGTTTTCCATCTGCCTTTCACAAACTTACATACAGGAGTAAGACTGGTAATTAAAATTATATTTTAAATGTTCTTAAGCAAATGGCTATACGTAATGAAATGGAATATGGAATAATGTGGAATTTCCTTTATTTAATTGTCATGAAGTTAAATTGAAAAATGGCACCTGTGCAAACTTCCTTTTTTAACTTTAATCTCGAATTATGGAACAACATTTTATAATTACATCTGAAATAACTATGATTTCTCTATAAATAGCATTTGCACAAAATTAGTTTTGTTTTTAAAGAAGACTTTATTCAAATACTGCAGGCTGCTGATGACAAGCTCTTATCTGACCTTATTTAGCATAAAGAGCTTAGAATTCAAGATCCAGTTAAAACGAACAGAAGCTTCCAAATAAGTAACATTGACAATGACACTAACAGTAGGGTATATTGTATCAGCAAGAACGTAAAGGTCTGAAAATTTCCTTTTTTTTGGTAAACTGTTATTACTGTATGATCTTTGTTGATTTTCAGATGAAGTGCTTTTGAAATTTGAAGAAGGAAAAGTAAGAGCAAGAAATTCTGTCTACGACACATTACCGATCACCATTCATGGAAATGGCCCAACTAAAGTAAGGGTCAGGTATTTTTAACTTTTGTGCAGATGGCAGTTTTAATAGAGGCAAAAAAAATGGTGGGAGAGTCTGAAAGAGTCATAACACACCACCACTGCTCATTTCCAGTTAATGTTAATAAGAATTGCAAAGATAAACTATTCTAATGGCTCGCTCCATCGTGTTTTGCTGCTATCACTAACTTGATATTGCTGCTGAAACAACTCATTCTGCTCCTGAATTCATTGTTACATAGGATTCTAGAAGTGAGTAAGCTTATGTTAATTTGTTCGCTGTCACAACACAATTCTTGAAGCTAATGAAGAATGGCTATCTGGTAATTAAACAGTAATCAGAAAAATAGGTCTTCAGGGGGAGAAAAATCTAACCAAGAGTCACAGGCTGCAGTACAAAACAGTAACACATCTGATCCTGCCCCAGACCTTGGCGTGTATTTGTATACACATATATAAAAAACATAGATGCATGTCTGTGTGTTTGTATATGTATACACACGCAGAGCTGGCTTTTGTTGTTGCATCTTCAGTGTAATTGATCACTGCCTGCAGTGTACCTGTGGCTCATGAGCTTTTGGTTCATGGTAGATCACTGTCTGCCCCATGAAACAGCTGTTTTGGCAGCTTTTGTCCACGTGTAAGGATTCAATGGTCCAGAGGACCTGGCACAGTTTCTCTGGGAGAAATGGCTATGTTTTGGTCATATGGTAGTTGGATTTTTTTGTTACATGGCAAAGAAGCGTAAAGGTGTATAATTTCCAACAGCCTCTGTTAGCTCCTTACTGTAGCTACTTATTTCCAGAAAAATGCCTCCCAGGCGAATGAAATAAAACTTGAAACTCATTAATACCCCAACAACTGCTTCTTCTTAGTTTTTTGCACTGTATTTAATCTTTGGAATTAGTGAATGTAATGATGCCATTCTCTGGCTTATAACCACTCGGTAGTGGTGAAATATATGACCAATTCCTTCCATTTTCCTGCAGTTATTTTTGCCTCAGTTAAATCCTGAAGTTATCTATCATCACTGCCTTTGCTGGCACTTTGCCAATGAAAAGAAATGTGCTGTATTTTACAGTTGGGCAAGCAGTTTAGGTTGGAACTCTTTATAGTAATCTACAAGTTATGCTACATTAAACAAAACTCAATCTCTGCATGTAGTGATGTAGTTTAAAAACAAAGAGGAAACTCTTGCTTTATTCTTCACTTTGTCAATGTGATTAGGTTGTTCTGTTTTAAACATAGAGTAGAAGAGGACAATAAGATAATGGGATCGGAAATTTTTTTCACTACTTAGTAAATAAAATACCACGAAAGTAATTCCCATAACTAACTCCAAATAGTAAAAGTTTTTTGTTTATAAAAACCTTCTGGTTTGTATTTAATTTAATCTCTTCAGTTTGCAGATTAGTAAATAGTGTCAGTCATACATGCTTCTTTGAAATAGATACTAAATTATCTGACAACCTAACATGTAATTTTAAATTTTTTTTGCTCAAGTGCAGTGTCTTTTTTTGTGAAATGTTAATTTTTTTAGACTTTATTGTACATCTCTGAAACTGAGTTTGAGCAATTCTATTTATAATCTGTCTAGTATGATAATATGCATAAACAAAGACCCAAAATATGATAAAATGAAGATTGAGTATTGGCCTGGAGTGTGTTTTCTATGCAAAATTATATTCTATCTTTCCAGTTTTTGATGAGGGCATTAGAGCAGGAATAAATAGCAGCCCTCCCTCAGTCAGACTTTCCCTGGCATAAGAGACCCCTTGACCAGTGCAAGAGGCAGTAGGGAAGAATGAAGTTCTGCACAAGCTTCTCATGGAATCCAGAAGGACAGGGCAGCCTAGGCAGCCCATCAACAGGAAAAAGTACATATTTTGTTCAGTGCCAATTCAAAATGTGTTAGTAAGCTAGATGCTGCTTTAAAACGTATCTGACTGGCTGGCTTCTGAATCTTGGCATAAACTGTCAAAAATACATCATCTGAGCACCTGTCTCCTACGTTTGCTATGTGTTTTTCTTATGGTCACTCTTTGTGTTTTGTGTAAAGTGTTGATGATTCTCATATTTGGGAAGAGAATTAAACTATATTCATTTTTGACTTGAAATCAGGCCTAGCAGGTTTTGAGAGCTGAATGATCTATAGTCTGTGTCTTGGAAGTCATGCAAGCATTTAGCTGGTAGTTGTTATGCTTGCAACAAATTTTTGGTTTGACTGAAGCAATAAATGTAGGTGCTAGGAAAAAGATCATCTCTGGCTTGTAAATGAAAAGAAGAAGAAAAAGCTTTTACCAGCTATTTTTGCATGTTTGCGTTTGTGGTTTTTTAATCTTAAAAAAAAAAAAAAAGATAGTCAATTGTCTTTGGGTGTAAGAGATTCAATGAGTAAGCCTGAGTTCTTTAAAAGGTTCAAATCATCATTTGCATGCACATTTGACTAATCTGAATTGTTCATTTATTTACCAGATTCACTTGAATTATTTGGGAAACTATATCCCCAATGCTTGGACACGGGAGACTGGTTGCAGTATTTGTGATTTAGACTTACTAGACCTGTCAACGGTAATGGTAAGAATACTTTTCATAAGAACAAAACTCTTTTGAATGCATTTAATAGGTGTATAGTGATTTCTGAGGCAAAGCAGATTCAGTATGCAATATTTTGTTCTGTAGACACCTCAGGGTATTTTTTCTGGTACATGAAACTGTAAATGTGGAATTTTAATTTACTGGAAATATCAGTATTTTTAGAAATGTTTTTATGCATGCATTTTAATACAGGTTTTCCCAATATTACTGAAGATGATCCCATCCCCAAAAGCCTTCCAGATGTTTACCTCTGTTCACTGAGGGTGAATGAATCATTTTTGAATTGTGCAAGATTCAAGTGAATAATTAGAATTTTTGGGAGGTAGAAAAATTCTTTAGATATTTCAGATTTTTAACTGCAGACATACAAAAAACTGGAATATGCATCAGTTTAATAATTTCTGGTACAAATAGAGGTTAACAATTAATTGTAACATGGTTGCAGTTACTATTTTCTGAGTGATATAGAGAAATAGTTAAAACTGCTTCACCTTGTATATGCAAATGTGTATCTGTAGAATAAATCTGATGTAACAGATTGGATATCAGTATAGTCTTCAAAATTCTCGTAGGACAAACATACACGCACATGTGTGTGTATATGAAATATTTGGGAACTTATTTTGGCTCTTTGGTTCCAAGCATGACATCTTTAGTGTCTCTACAAATATTTCAGCTTCTACTCAGTATTTACTCTGCCTAAAGTTTATTAAGATCTACCATGTGGAAATGTAAGGCTTGTACTTAAAGGAACATTCTGATTATTCTTAACAGGCTGTCTCCAGCAGCTGTTTCATTTCTGTTCTGTACTGAAGATTTGAATGAGAACAGGTCTTAGAGGGTCATGTTGAGGATAGCATGAAAGAAGTAGCGGCTTATTATCTTTGTAATGAAAGGACAAAGTGAAAGAGTTTCTGGACAACAAGCAGCTTTTGGACTGGAATATAAATTTAAAAAACTATTGCTAGAATTGTAATAACTTTCAGATTCTTATTGTATCTTAGTGTAATTTTGCTTTGAAAATACAACATTTGAATGTTGTGCTGAAATAGTGTTTACCTTCTCAACATAAAGTTTACCTGAGGAAAAGAAGTTGTCTAAGTGTTTCCTAATGGTGTTGGCAACTAAAACATGGTTGGGGAACAGATAAATCTTAAATCTAGTAATTAGGAATAACTTGCAATGATTTACTGGATAGCTTCCTATAGTTTCTATAAATCTACTTGGAATGTGTCTTCCTTACTGTAATTCATTCTTTGGACTTCATAGCTCGCTCACTCTGCCAGCAGAAATAACGAGACTTTTCCTTGGCTTCAGTGTAAGTGTTTACTTCAGGCATTTCTGAGTAAAAACAATATTTCATTTTCTGAACGCACTTTCTGTCTGGCCTGGCCAGTTGCTGCTTAGCAAGAAATCTTCAGTGAAAAGAGTGATACAAGCTCTGTGCCTCTAATCATTCTTCCGATATTGTTTTATTTAACTTTCTACGTTGATGCACTCACACCTTCTGAAGGTTTTGCTTGTTCTTCTCATAAGCAAGTACAGAATCAGATTTGTTGATACTAGCTATATTTTGGGCTTTCAGTTCCTTTAGATGAATTCTGGAATGAATGAGTCCTTGACTCAATATGCTGAGGTGGTGTGGTTTCAACATTTTGGGCTGGGCTTACCTACAGACCTTGACTTTAGCAGTACAAAACAGATAAGCTCCAGCCTAGAACAAGGAGCTGAAATAATACTGCTTTCTATCATGGGCACAAGGATATCATTCCTTTTGTGATGAACATTGATGTGAAGTACATTGATGAACTCCCTGCTTTGAGGAGATGTGGTTTGCAGGAATTTCTATTCTTATTTTTTTAAACACTGCTTTTCTTTGTTCACACTCCTGAGATTTTAGTGTAGACATGGGAGTCGAGCAGTTCACACTTTGGAGTACTGAAAGAGTGTTAGTAATTCCTGATTGTCCCTATAACCTTTGCAGATCCAGCCTGTACCTCCTTCTCTTTGTCCTGGAGAATAACAGGAAAATGCCTTAGAATTAGAGAAATATGCAAAATAAATTATTGCCTATTAATGGTAGGACGCATACATGTCCAACTTAGCAAGCCTGATGGAACACGCTGCTTTCCCTGTCGCTCGCAATCAGCAGTACCAGTTACCATGACACCAGCCTCAATGGAGTGGTTGCCAGAGAATATCACCATTGCTTTTTTCAAGAATACATCAGTGTGCTTGTCTTCATCGGCTGTTGTGAAGTTATTGGGATGTCTGCATGAGTATGTGTTAGGTTTGCAGATGAAGTTGTGAATAGGAGGTAGTCAGGGTAAACATCAGTGCCTCATGTTTCCGATCTGGTGCACTTGCCAGTATGTTTCTGGATTTCCGATGTAGACAGTGACACTGTGAAATACCAGCACACTGGTATTTGATTTGGTTGGTTTATCCAGACACATTTCAAGTGGGTGTTGGCTTCCTTAAGGAAAGCCAGCTTGCAGCCTTCTGTACTCATGTAAGGTTTTTCTCTGAGCCTTGTAGTGGGTTAGATGTTTATACTAACTGTCTGTTTTAGAGGTGGAAAAAATGTTTGTTTAATCAGTGCTTTTCTTTATGTAGGCGTCTGAGGCCTTTGAAGGTTAAATTTCTTTGGTAATAATATATTTTAGGAATACACAAAAGTGCTGTCTAGGTTTTGGTTTAGTGGTCATGATCTCTATATCAAGCACATACAAACAAGGAATTAATCCCACTGTTCAAAAGATGTGAATTCACATTAAAATAAGGTGGATAAAACTTCAGTATCCTTGGATGCAAGGGGAGAAGCTCTAGTTAGTTCATCAAAGGTCTTGATAAAATGAGTGAGTGGGGAAATAATGCAGAGCCCACTTAGAGTGGTTGGGGGAAATAGTGCATACAAGTGTGTGGAAGGGTGTTACAGTCTTTGGCTTAAAGTACAGATGAGTGTAAAATATTTTGTGGTATTAATTCTTTAACTACTTTTAAAAACTGGTCTTCCCTATATTTTCTTGTAAATGTACCATGTATGTGTGTGGTACTTTCAAAAAATGCGTTTGCCATGCAGTTTTAGGTGTGTTTCCTTAAATACTTTTTTTCTGTTTAAATTTATTTTGTTAAAGCAAGAATTTTAAAAAACACAATACATTCTTTTCTACTTCCAGTTTCTGTTATTGGAATTCAAAAGCTTTTCTAGCAATATTAAATCCATTATCTTTGCTTGTTTAGTGAAGTCAATAAACAGGGGGAATAGCACTTTTGAACTAGTTGGTTTTATTGTCTGAAAGCTGTGTGGCCTGAGTTACTACAACATGACATTAGTTGTTTTTTAGTGTAACTAATCTTAGAAAGGAGGCAAGTCTTATTGGTTGTGTCAAAATATCATTTTTTTTAGGAATATCCAAGAGTAAAAATTGGTGTTTTCATTGAACAACCCACTCCTTTCCTACCCAAATTTTTAGACAGACTGTTGACTCTGGACTACCCAAAGGAGGCACTCAGTATCTTCATTCACAATAACGTAAGTATGATGTTACTATTGTGCAAAGCTTCAATTTTGGAAATTATGGTATGAATGAAAGTGTGTGAAGGACTATATGGATTTAATATATGTACATAGTTAAACTGCATAGGAAGAAATAATCTTTCAGAATTTAGCATGCAGAAATGGAAAAAATACACAAATGAAATTGTGGCAGCGCTTACTGAAGTCTGTTTAAACAAACTGCTTAGGTTCTTTCTCTTTTAATAATGGAAAAGATTGTATTTTAAAGTATATGCTTCTGGGGGAAGTAATGATTGACATAAAACAATAGAGTAGAATAAGAATAGGATAGTTCCAGTTGGAAGGGACCTACAACGACCATCAAGGCTAACTGCCTGACCACTTCAGGACTGACCAAAAGTTATAGCAGTTGACATTGGATTTGCTTTTCATCTGATTGATACCCCAGTGCATTTATGTTTCTCTTGGTGCTCCAGGTATATTTTGAATGGCAGTACAGATAAGTTGCTTTTTAAAATATTTTTAATGCTTTTTGCTAATTACCTAATGATCTGGTGTTGCTGATGCTTGACCAGTGATTTCAGTATTGATATTTTCATGAGTGGAGTCTTTTGGAAAAAACTGGGCTGGAAGAGAAATGGGAGGAAAATACAATTCTGTCCTTTTTCACTTGGCATGCTTTACTGTTGATATCATAGCACAGAAAGCCTGAGTAATAGAAGTAAAGCTTATCTTTAAAGTCTTCAGTGTGCTCTTGTAAGTGGATGTTAATGTGATGAATGTGATATGTACATAGGGATTGTAGGCTATGGTAGGTTTCTTTGCTTCAGCCAGAAGTCATATGGTATTTGAAATCAATATGAAAGACTGCATAGCTCTTTTATCATAAAGGGGAAAACTCTACCCAATATTTTAGTTGTTCTAATGTCAGCCATAATAAGTAAAAGCTACAAATGAGGGCATGGGGTTGGAAGCATGGCGTGCAGCTGAGATTTCTTAAATTAGAGGTAGGGTAATCAGAAATTATAGAAATAGTCACTGTGACTACATTTTAAAGAAATGAAGACTGTGACTGTCCACATGGGTAGAGGTGGCAGCTCCCTCTCTAAAGCCATTCTGGAGTGGCATAAAAACCTGTGTACCAGTGAGGTTGTAGGATGGATTTTGAGGATTGTAAAATAAATATCCTGAAAAAATATCAAGTCTGTGAATCTTGCATCATTGGTCTGGAGATACAGCTTTGATTTATATTGCTGATGTGTTGGATTCTTTTGCTAAAATTTTGGACAGAAGAGCTTCATCTTAATGACAGATATGCTGGAGTATCTTCAAATACTGTTTGCCATCTGTTTGTTTAGGATAGAATACAATGTGTTCCTGGACACTATGTTTATGATTTGACAGCAACTTGTACTTTTCATTGACTATAAACAATGTTAACATAATTACAGGAGGTTTACCATGAAAAGCACATCAAGAAATTCTGGGAAAAAGCCAAGAACATTATCAGAAATACAAAAATTGTTGGACCTGAAGAAAATCTGAGTCAAGCAGAAGCCCGGAACATGGGAATGTAAATTCTAATTTATAAATCTATTACAATGATGCATATGCTAATGTTTTTTTCATCTTTTATTTATATTATTTTGGACCTTATGCACTAACAACTTCACATCTTAAAAGTGGGAGCTTTTTTGGTAGAACAAGATCTAGATATAAGATACGAACTGTTGAGTATTTTATGGTGTCTGTCTAATATAAAAAGCTGTTGGTCATTGTGAAAACATCTTTGTGGTTTGCACTGCTTTGATAGTCTGTCATCTTGTCTTCTAAAGAAGGCGTAGGCAATAGTAGACTACAAAGAAATAAAAGGTGTCAGATTATTTCTTACATTATAGTTATCTCAAACATAGCTATATATTAAAACATGAAGAGCATAAACTGTAAAGTTTAGATATATCTTAAAAAGAATGGTATTGAAATAAAATTGATGGTCCAATACAACAAGCTTTTTATTGATGTTTGTGCAGAAAATTATATGTAGCAGTAATTTTTTAAAAAAAGATGGAAACAGGTGTCAATGTAAATAGAAATTCTAATTGCAGTGTACCTTCTAAAAATGTATTTAGTTTTATTTTTTATCCAAAACTTTTTCAAAGTAACTTAACACAGAGTGATTTCACAGAATAGAAGTACCTCTTGCATTGGATATGCATTTAACAATTGCACTTTTGTTATCCTAATTCCTCTTCCCTTTTTTTTTTTTTTTTGAAATGACATTACATTTAAGTAAAAATATGGTTAAAGCTTGACCTGGAAATACAGGTGAAAGAATTCTGTTTCTTCCTATGGTTCAAAGAGACAGGAATATCCTTTAGAAGTGCTCTAGCGGAAGTTTCTGCTTTCAGGGGGAAAAAAGGCAACTGTAAAGGCAACTGACTATCTTATCCTTGGTCTTGCTTTTTTTTTTTTTTTTTCCCTTCCATTCTTTCCAGGGAATCCAGCTCTTTAGCTTTTGAACCTGGCACTTACCAGGCCTCAATCTCAACTCTGGAATATGTATCCCATGCTAGACTTGCCTGTCAAGGGATCTTTTCAGTGGCTCCAGCACTAGCTACTACCAGAGTTACTCGTGGCTCTCCCAGTATGTCCATCAGCGAGATTATGGAGTTTTACAGACCAGGATCCCAACAAAACCTCACTGTGGCCCTTGAGCAGGTTTCATTCTTACACTCTTATTTCTCCCAAATCTTCCATGGGTGTCAGAGAATTAATTTCAAAAAGCCCTTTTCTTTTATATTCAGAGGTTAAGAACATAGCATAGGCTGTTCATGGCATCAACTGAAAAATGAAGGTTTAGTCCCGAGTCTCCGTGGTGTTCTTGGAAATTTGTTTGAATGGGGTTTTGTTGTGCTGAAGCCACTGGGAAACTGGTATTTGGCTGAGGTCCAAGCCTCTCCCATAGCCTTTCTAGGAAACATTGCACATGTGCAGCAGTAGTGTAAGCAGCCGTTCAGATGGTTTATAAATAATTCTTTCTTTTTTTCCAGTAGTTTCTAAAGCAAATGTACTATGTTTGCAAACTTTGTGAAGTAATGTGTATTACATGTAACTGAGTTGGAATTTCTGGAGTTGCCTTTTCCTCTTTGTTGTTGTATGGACACCATAAGGCAGAATCTTTAGTGGGAACTTTGATGTGAACAATGTAGACTTAATTTGATGGCTCCTTTCAATTTGACTGAAGCAGAGTCAGTTCATTTGCTGCTTCCTTTGCACTCCTGGTCTGCTTCGCTGCCCTTGTGAACATTACCAACTTCTCTGGAACAACTGCATTTCACTTTTTCTCAAAGAAATCAAGCTCAAAAGCACGGGATGTTCATGGCAAAGACAGATACTATAAAAAATTATTTGCTTTCAACCCTTCAGCTGGCTTCCAACATAATAACCTTATTTATTTCTCACTCATACTGCAATGGGAATAACTTAAAAAGAGTGATTCTTCAAACCTGTTTAATGGCTTGATTTACAGAGATTGATATATTCAGTCTTCTAATTAATTTTCTCCTCCTTCTATCTGCATTATTGACTTACAGTTTTGTTCCATCTGCCTCAAACACTTGCTTTCTCCCTTTTTCCATTTAGTACTTATTTCCGTTTTAGTATCTCTCTGTTAATTTCCAGTAGATTTAGAGTTAATTTAGTCTCCTCGCACATTTCACACAAAAAGTCTATTTATCTGAAGCAGCAAAACAGGCTTCTATTAATAATATTCAGTGCCTAGTGATAGAATTAAAAAAAAAGAAAAGAGTGAACTTCAGCATTGAAGGTCTGGTTTGTTTTCAGCAGAATACTTTTGAATATATAATGTGGTTGGGTCAGTTTTCTCCTTACCTCTTTTTCCCCCGTCTTTGGCTCAGTAAAAAGTGGTGATAAATCATGGTGCAGTTCTTAGTAAATGAGACTCTCTTGTATCAACATAAATGTGAGAAAATAACAATTTTTTCACCTATAGCCATGCATGTCTGCTTTTCTCATTCATATAATAATGAATAATTGAAACATTTACTTTCTTGCTGCTTCTTGACATGAAAAAGCCCTGTCCTGCACTTGTGAAAGTTGGATAGGTGTTGGAGAGGGCCAAAAATTATGCAGTCAGCAAAGACTTGTTACAATTCAACAATATTGACAAACAGGAGTGCACAGCTTTCCTTATTGTGGGCTGAAACAGAATTAAAAGGAAGGGAAATAAAGTAGAATAGAGAAGGAAAGTTTAACTGCATGTTGTCTGAATATTTTTCTCTGCACATACATCCCTTAAAACACTTTTTTTTTTTTTTTTTTAAGCCTTTGTCTGCAAGGAATATATTAGAGTTCTTACAGTTAGTTCTTTTTTCTTTAAGAAAAAATTCATTTCTGGGTTTGCCTTGTTTGGAGAGGAGATTTCAGCCAGCTGTTACAGGATTGTTATGACAGAAAAAGTAGAATAACAGTATGGAATGTGTTCAAGCAATAACAGAAAGTGGGGAAATACAGGAATTTATTCACTTCTCTGAGGTTTTATTTATAAAAAGTTTCTATTCTGGTATCCTTTTTGCCCCAAGTAATTATGGACTCCAGGGTTTCTTTTTTGGGGGTTGGTTTTTTTTCTTCCCTCAAAAATGTTAGTAATAGAACTAGCTAGGATTTTTCCTGAACTTTTTTAAAAATGTGATTTATCTCAACTTTTAGTGGAAATGTGGACACTTTAATTAAAAAGTTTACATTGAAAGCTTCCAAAAGTTTCAGGAAGAATAGTAGAAAGATCAGTATCGGTTATAGAGTTCGTTGCCCTCACTGTTGAATTTTGAGTTGAATTTGGGGTCTCCTACGTGCTTCTTGAAAGCAAGTAGATACTAAGTCTCTCTCCAAGCTCCCATTGGTATGGGAACTGATGACGTGGACACGAGAGGACTCCCTTTCAGTCCTGCGAGTAGGACAAGTATCTGTGGTTAAGGGAAGAGCAGGGATTAAATCTGTGTCTCCCAGATGTCAGGTGATTTCTGTTGGAGAGACTTTGATTTTCTGGAGCTGCTTCTTAGTTTTGGGTTTCAGCCTCAGATGGAGGAGGAACATTTTGAACTTTTTTTTTTTTTTGCATGTTGCAGCAGAAAAACAACTTTCCCACCCATATCTGATTTCAGTAGATTCTAGGTGTGATAACTGTGGTAATGATACTTAAGCCTGGTATGCAAAAATGTAATCCTAAATGGCAGGCAGTGTCACCCAGCCTTTCAGTGAGCGTTGCAGACTTGTATCTGGGGCACCTTTTACCTCACGGGTCTGTCAAATTGTCGAAGTGCTCTCCCTTCAGGCTCACAAATACAATTCTTTGGAATTGTATTTCCAAACTGTGAGAGGTATAAAAATGATGTATTGATTAATTGCAAATTCAATCTATGTCTAAAAAAAAAATGTGACTCAATGTTAAAGAAATTGAGTAAACTATATGTCTTACCATTATAAACAACTAGCCACTTGGAATATCTCAGTGGAAAGTTTGATGAGGAGAAGAGCAGTGACACTTTCCCTTTTCAGATGAGGTCACTGTTCCAGATGGGCTTGCAGTTTGTAAGCAAAGTTAAACATTGCTCTGGTTACAAAATACTGCAAGCTGATCTGCTGAGCTTCACTTCACACTTCCAACAAAAAATCTTGGCCTTCTACTAAATTTTTATTAATCGTTACACTGAAATGGCTTTAAGTTATGTACAAGAATATAGCTTTCTTTTCAATATTTGGTCTTAGTTTATAAGCATGTGGAGCGTCAAGCAAGTAGATTAAAGGTTTTAGCCATTGAATTTAGATTAGGAAGTGTATTACTATACACATGAGTATTGCCAGAAAGCACTTTCCACTTGTTCCTTTCTGTGACCTTGATATACATAATAAATAGTTTCACATATAATCTGGGATTTCTACATCTGGAGAGGTTAACATACACTGTAAGAAGGTAATACTTCAAAGCATGGAATATCCAGGATTACTCTTATTTCCTTGGGAAAGGTACTTGGCAACATTGAAAGCCTAAAGAGAAGATGCATGAATTTCTTAAGAGTAGGCTTGCTTTGTTAATTTTGACAGAAACTTTTACAACTCTTTTTCTGTATACCTGAAACTGGAAGTGTTTTGTGGAGATTTTTGTTCGTGACTTTAAAGTGCAAATGCAATACTTACACTTCACAATTGACATGATGACTTGTATCTGGAAATGCAAGGAGGATTATACTTTAAACATGGAAATGTTGTCATTTGGGGGTCTAATCCTCAATGCTGTATAAAAAGAAATAGGGGGAAAAATGAGGCAAAGTACAATCAGAATAGTAACCTTGATATTTTGGCCATTATAACTTATGTGTGCGTATACATATATACTAATGCTTTATGTAAACTCTTTAGACATGCCATGATTATGTATGAAAATGCCATTAAAAATTGATTGCTGGGCTGCGTTGTGGCCAAAATATAACCTGCTGGTTTCAACTGGGGCAATTACATGAGAGAGTGCTGATTACGGAATTGCTGTCATAAAAACATGTATACATAAGATAGAAAACTGTCAGTGAAGGGGAGATGTCAGTTAAAGCAAAACCGGAGACTGACCGAAGATTTAAATTATGGATGTGTGTCCAAACATCGTGACTTCAGCAGTAGTGGGAAGACCATTTCTGTCATTTTGGTATTTTAAAAATTTGGCTCAAATCATTACTCATCTGAAGTGGTCAAGTTTGAAGAGGAAAGATTGCTTAAATTTATGGAATAAAAAAGCTCTACCTTCTACTGTGATTCCAACGGAGTCATACCTCTAAAGATCTTTGAGTAGAAGAAAGTTTGAACAAAAAGCCCCACAAGGTGTTGACAAGTAGGAATCCTTATGGGAGACAGACAAGCTGAGTGAAGTGCTGTGATAGGTAGTGGAGGGGAATGGAGGAGGAGCGGGCAGGATGCCATGCCAGCAGTTGCATTGACTTGTATGTAACCTGTCACATTAACCGTTTATCAGATCTTCTGAAGTGATAGAAAAGAGTCACAATAAAATCACTTGGAACTTAAACTAAAACTGTTTATAGACATTTTAAAGCAAGAAACTGAAATAATTTTAATGTTGAAGCTGTTACAATGGAATTAATTCAAGTTCTCTTGATAATAGTGGGGAAAATAGGCAAAATAAATAATAACACCCACATGATAGAAAGTTACTGCTTGTTCCCCTTCCTCTAAAAGTATATTTGATTTACTATAATCTCTTGCTATTCTCTTGGCATAGGAAAGCTGAATTCACCATACTGGATCTTAACCTAGCAAGTGTACCCTGCCAGAAGCATACAAATGTAGTCTGTGTATCTTTTATGTTTACAGTAGAACATGTCTTCTACTTGGTGGAAGCTTTCTCTGGAAGGTTCTCTTGAATGTGTGGGAACCTATGCAAATAATTTATTCTGATAGAAATAGTCTATGGGACAGATTTAGTTCCTTTCTCTAATTTCTGTTCACTGCCTCTGCAATTGTTTTATATTTCTCTTTACCAGTGGTGTTATCCTTGTAGGTCACAAGAAGACTAAGAAAAGGTCTTTGAATATATATTTTTATACACTTTTGGTATTACACTCTCCATAAAGTTTCAATTACTATGCAGATCAGCAGATGACATCTGTAGAATCAAAGGCAGTGTTACAGCCACATGCAGTTACTTACTAGAGAAGCGTAGTTAATAAGCTCATACTTCACTATTAAGTGACTGTACTGATACCCAGCTATATAAATTAGTGGTTTGATTCCTCCCCACCCCCCGTTTTCCATTAGGACAGTGCATAGTAGCTCTTACTGAACTTAGTAAAGGTTAGAGATCACTTAGTTTATTAAAAGGAAAATATAAGGCATCTGGTCCATGTTCTTAAATCTTTTAATTTATCACACTACTGTAATATGACAACACCTTTCTTATACTATGCTGCACTACAGAGGGCTTTTAATGCAATATGAGTAGAGCACTTGGTTGTGGTTTGGGTTTTTTGCGTTTTTTTGTTGTGTTGTTTATGAATGTTTTCTGGACATGTGCAAGATAACCATTCCTTTTCTTCTTTTTAGGGACCTTTGTCGCCAGGATAAAGCATGTGAATATTACTTCAGCATAGATGCAGATGTTGTGCTGACAAACCCGAAAACTTTAAGAATACTGATAGAACAGAACAGGTCTAGTATATCTCTTGATTTTACAGAATTTCCCCCAACTCGAATGGATTCTCTGGGGCTCATCCAGAGAAAATAAGTTCCCATCTGTTTCTGCAGAGTTAGATCCCCTTTGTTTACTTGTCGTATTTGGTTGCCATAGTTCATAAGGGGCTCATAGGTCAGCAATTTGCAAAGCGTTTTTTCCCTGTAAAACAACAATTCCTGGTGTGAATTTCAAATGCTTCAAAGTTCCTCATATTTGCTTATTCAATATGTCACTTCACAGAAAGATAATTGCTCCGCTTGTAACTCGTCATGGGAAGCTTTGGTCCAATTTCTGGGGTGCTTTGAGCCCGGATGGCTATTATGCTCGATCAGAAGATTATGTTGATATTGTCCAAGGGAACAGAGTGTAAGTAATTGTAAGCTAATTTTTAAAGTCAATGCATCCAGTATGGTTATTAGCGACATATTCTTAACATTTTCATGCAAACTGGTATTCCTGAACAGCTTAGGTTAGTTTTATTGTTTAGCTTTTTCTGTTTCATAGGAATGCATTTGTTTTCCCATCTGTTTTATCCCATTCACAGCTTGAATAAAAAAGGAAAGAGTTTCACACATGATAAGCTGATATTAGTAACGGCCATAGTCATTACTAGTACCTGTCTGATTGTGTTTGGTTGCTGTAGAAGTGCATAATACAGAAAATGGCAAGACAAGCAAATAGCAAACCCAAAACTCTGTATGCCAGAGTTAAAAGAAATGATTGTTTCATTCATCAAATGCCTTCTTCATCTCTTTGGGGCAAATGTTTAATCAACTGAACAACTATAATTTCTTCATGGCTTTTCCTGTATATCACGTCAGGTACATTCTAAGGAGCTCTTGAGAAATACTTTTGTCACATAGCCTTTTGTATTTGTCTTTCTCCTAAATGAATGTGATATAAGTTATTCTAAGCTTGACTTTACCATGTGGTGATGCCTTTTCATTGCCCTGGAAGAACAAAAAGGTCTGAAACAGATTGACTGCTTAAATAGGACCGGCTCATCTTCAGTCGCACTGAAAGATGTGCTCATCGCCCTGGGAGGGAGAAAATGCAGAGCAAGCATTGTGTGATATTGGCCCAACTGACATAGATATGTGGCCTGCTGTGGTCCATGGGTATTTGTGTGAGGAGGTCAGAGCAGCTGTGTGAAGCCTCAGTGAAGTCTTTAAACTCACTTAAAAATCTGGTTTAGAATTACTTTCTCCATCTGGTAGTGTAGAATAATATTATAAGAGTTTGACTGATTGCCTTAACTATGGAAACATGAAGTACATTTGTAGCTAAAACTCCTTAGAGAATTTGACCTTTCTATTTTTTATAACAATACTTCATAAAAGTTGAATTGCTGCCTACGCCTACGTTTTGAGATGTCCACAAATGTCCAGCTGTAGTTTTTCAAATGTCTTGGGAACCTTTCAGCTTCATTTCCTTGAAACTTGCTTAGTCTTGTCAGCAAATTCAGCAATGCTGATTTGATAGAATAGGCAACAAAGTAGTTCTCATGACTTTAAAGTGCTTGAATTTGTTTATTTGTTTTGTTTTGATTTGATTTTTTGCAGAGGAGTATGGAATATTCCTTATATGGCTAATATATACTTAATTAAGGGACAAACTCTCAGATCGGAGATGAAAGAAAAGAATTACTTCATGCGTGATAAGTTGGATCCTGATATGGCTCTCTGCAGGAATGCCAGGGAAATGGTAAGGTGTATCTATAACAGCTTGCTTTTAAAAGCACACAGGCTTCTTCTGTGTCCTGCTACGCTTGACTGCTTCACTTGATTGATCCTGGATGATATATTTTTACTTCTAATTCAAAGTACTGGCCAATTTTTGTGACATAGAACATTTTAGGTGTATTTCTTTCATTTGTTGACAACAGAGATTTTTGCATGATGTTTTTTATTTAAATGCATTGAAAATTCCTTTTGAGGTTAGAATACCTTTCTTGTTGATGCAACCTCAACAGGATGAAAGAGGGCTCAACTTCTCCACTGTCTATGACTTCAAACATATCAATGCATTTAGAGCATCTCTATTATGCACGTTTTTATACAGTGTATATAGCACTAGCAGACTAAGTTGGAATATTTTGCAATTTTATATTTAAATAGATACATATTTGAACTAGTGGCAGGCAGTGTTGATATGAAAAGCCTAAGTGATATATGAAATTGTACAAATTTTCTTAGGGAGTGTGAATTACTCATTTATTTTTCCAGATAGATTAAAACTGTATCAGAAATTTGTTACTTGCATTAAGCTGTAAGTAATGAGAGAAAACTTGTTTGTACTGTAAAAATATGAATATATAAACCCAGATTTCTACTGATATCTACACTAGTTTCAGCACAGAAACAAATAAGACCTAAACCAGACCTATTTCCAGACACTGTAGCATTGAAAAATAATTTTGCTGAATTGAACAAGAAAAGTTGGCAAGTATTAATTTTTTTATTCCCTCATAACAAGGCATGATCTCCTTTGTTTGTACTGATTCTTCAGAACATCCCCATCCAGTCTGTTGTATTCAAACCTTCTCAGCATCAGTTATTGCAAACCTCTGCTTTCCATGCACTCATTAAACTAATCTGACTGGCTCATCAGCAAACTGCTTTCTCTTTTCCTCTTTCTCAGTCTGTGCTGTAAGATGGTCTGGTACGTGCTTGTTTTTGTATTGCAGCAGATAAGAAGGGGCTGGTGGAAACAGCTTTGACATGTGTATTATGAGCTTTGCTTGGAGATGCATGTTGTTTGTAAAGGCATATCAGCTTTTGATCAAAGGCTGCTATTTCCCTAATGTAACTGTGGAAACCTAATAGTAGTCGGGAAAAAGAGAAAGAGATGATGTATCAGAAAACTGATGTGATGATTCTCCTTCATTTTAGACTTTACAAAGGGAAAAAGACTCCCCTTCTTCGGAAACATTCCATATGCTCAGACCCCCAAAGGTGTTGCTTTATTTTTTTTTATTCATTAGTTATTATTACGTGCAGTATTATTCTACCACAGGAAGATACTTCTCTGTCTACTTACTCCAATGAAATACTGCTCTAGCTTTCTCTTCAGTCTTCTAAGGTTCAAGTTTTTTGCCAGGGACAGATTCTTCATGACCACCAGCTCAAAATGTCTTTGAGAGGCTTGTTGTTTCCTCGGGGAGGTTTCTCAGTGCTTCTGAGGTCAAGGTGTGCTGAAGCTGTGCTTCTGTAGCTAAAATTGTTTCAGCAGTCCTAGAAAAGAGTAAAGCTCAAATGACCAGCAGGTCAGCCAGACCCCCTTGGTGACCACACAGGGCAGTTGCGAAATTGTTGTCATTTTAAGCTGTTTTTCTTGACCCAGACCCTCCTTATTCTTCCTGCTGCAGCTATGATTCGGTAAGTGCCCAAAACTGGGCACGGGTTTAACTTAATAATTTTTATCTTTCTAACAGTTTAACTCTTTTTCAGACAGAAACATAGAAAGAAATACCAAAATATCTAAATAAGAATGCCTTTGTCTGCTGCAAATCAAAAAGTCACAAGCACATTTGAAATGATGTTTTAGTCTGAAAAACAGTAAACTAAAAAAAAACCCCCAAACAAACAAAATCTAAATTTCTTTGAAAAGAACTGTTTTCTGCTACTATTTCTAATCAAGAGTTTTGTTAATATCTTCTGTTAATAGCTTGATAATGAAGCTGTATCTTACCACACTTGATACCTTGCACATATTTTGCAACATTTGCGTAGGTGAACACACTTCACAGTGCTCAGCTGTTTTGTACCCTGATCTGAATATTCTTTTATGCTGTATTTGCCGATATCTTTTTATTTCAGGCCAATTCACCAGAAGATCATGTAGTGAATACTCTGAAATCAGTTTCTTGTTCTGACTTGCGTTAGCACTTTTATTGTTAGATTATTATTTCAGTTTTTAATCAGAAATTAAACGCTAGGTGTTGGTTTTCTTGTATGAGTATTTTCAGTTTGAGAACAGGTATTTCCAGTGTGTCTGCTTAGGTTTTCTGGAATACAAATCAACCAACCATTTCTCTGTTTTTTTCCTTTCTGTAACTGTATGTGGGTTTACGTTATGAACAATACATGTTTTGGTTTAATGTGTTTAGAAAATACATTCAACCAAATGCTTCTAGAGAAGAAATTATGAACACTAGTTGGTGATTAGACTCAACAATTCGAAAATTAAAGATGCTAAATGAGCAGCACATGTATAATACATATGTACAAGTGTGCGATATATTTTATGAAAGTGCAGGCATAAACAAACAGACTTTTAAAAAACATTTTTGCTAAGATGGACAGTTTTGCTAATGACATTTTCTCTGCTTGGTATAGGGTGTTTTCATGTACATTACCAACAGACATGAATTTGGAAGACTTCTTTCTACGGCCAATTACAATACCTCCCACTACAATAACGACCTCTGGCAGATATTTGAAAATCCTGTGGTATGCATCTCATTATTAGTGAAACAGTTTGAAAAATTTGTAAAGCGTATATATTATAAAGAACTCGGAATTTAAAGACTTTACATGGGGAACACTTGTTTATTATATACTAAATATTGGTTATACACTAAAAGGTGTTATCTACCGCCTGCTTAAGCAAGTGACAACATATCATATCAACAAGCCAACTCATGACTAGAGTAAGGAGTTGGAGATACGGCCTTGATATAATCGGTGTCGTGATTTTTGCCATGATGAGAACCAATTCATTTATGGGTGTAAGAAATTGTTTAATTGCTTCCAGTGCTTTCAGTATAGCAAACAAATAGAATATAAATTATATTTTGTTACTTATAGATTCATTTTTTCTGTTTTAATGTTTTTCAATTTTTATTTTTTTTTTAGGACTGGAAGGAAACCTATATAAATCCAAACTACTCAAAGATCTTCACTGATAATATAGTAGAACAGGTGGGTGTAAGTAGTTTTCATAAAATGTGTGGAACTGATTGATAATAAGTTGGCAGATAGTAACTATTTGCATGCAAATGCTGTTTTGGTCTGTGGCTGAACAGCTTTTTAATGTTTTGTATCAGAACTGAATTTTTGCCATTTTGAAAACTAGATGAGAGGAGTTCAAAAAATAATTGGTAGATTGCTCAGAATAATGTAGTTGTCCAAGTAATTTCCTTCTCCAAACTACAGATGGACTTAGTTTATTTATTTGAACTAGCTAACAGCACTAGCAGAAGGCCTAATAAAATTTCTGTAGCAGATTGCTGTGCTTTCTGATATCTCGTAAAGGCAAGCTTTTCTAGACACTTCCCTTGGGCTGTGCCTTTCCCTATGGATTCTCTAAGGTCTTGCAACCATGAATCCAAGGTGAGGTCTTTATTTTTTATCTTTTTTTGTCTGCCTGGCTGCATGCTTTCATGCAACTGATCTGGACAGAGCACTTCTAAGAAGATAATTTTTGTACCAGTGTTGGATGGTTAGTTCTGTGACAATTAGGGACAGTCATTTATTGAACTTTTCTTCCCGAAGAAGCTGATATAAATTGTTTTTGTCTTTAAAACAACATTAAGTTTTAAACTGCTTTTCTTAATAGCATGTAATGTAGAATATTTAGGTTGTTATTTAGAGCAACAAAGGCATAGAATATGTGGGTACAGTAACGCAGCTGTTAATGCTGGGTCATGGCTTACAAGGTAGCTTGTACTTTCTGCTTCATTCTGTAAGCATGTGCTTGTGGGTTGAGACAAAATTTAAATATTTACATATATCTGAATAATCTCATCTCTCAGATGTGAAGAGCTGATATTCTTTAGTGACCGAGAAAAGTGAAGATGTCCTTTTTTAGCAGTTGAAAATAAAATGTAGCTGTTAAAGCTTAACTCCACTGAAAGACATGAATGTAGTTTTTTATTTTTATTTTTGCATTTGTAGCCATGTCCAGATGTGTTTTGGTTTCCCATATTTTCTGACACCGCCTGTGATGAATTGGTAGAAGAAATGGAACATTTTGGACAATGGTCTGGTGGAAAACATCAAGTAAGTGTCAGCCTATATAAACATGACCTTAATGAGTGAGTATCTTTATGATAGTAAGTCACAGTGTACTGCAACAAACAAACATTTCAACAGTTGCTAATGACCTGAGACATCTGCCTTGTGGTACAAAATGCTTAGTTTAGTCTGCCACGTAGCTTGTTGTTCAGTAGATTTAGAGACATTCCTCAATTAACCTTGAACTAGTAAATGCAGGCACTGACAGTGGTGCAGTTGCTCTAGTAGTTACCCAGTGTTGATCTTGGATAGCTGTTGATAAGTGTTCAGAGGAGTTTTACTCGTTTACCTCTTCAGTACTAATTTGTCACGCTTTTCCTTCTAAGCAGTTACCCACAAATGTTACGATCTATTGTGTTTGTGTTTACAGAGAAAGTTCAAGGTATTCATTAACTACTGCTAAAACTGGAGAAATATTTGTCATATTCACAAATGTGGTACCTTGGAAATGAGATAAATTACAGTCATTATTTTACTTCAGGGAGGAGCCTCTGGAAAGGATTTTAACATACTTTTATCTTGAAATTATTTCAATGTTTATTACCATGTGAAGTTGCGACCTGTACTCCCTTGATTTGATATAACTTCAGTTGCTTCTACATTTCAGTGAATAAAACCATTACCCCAGGAAGCCCTTATTTACAGGAAACACATCCAAATATTGACTGACCTTTCAAAAAATTTCCAATTTTCACTCAGCAGTTTTTTTTTTCCACAGCAGTTAGCTGTGAAATTACTGTACAGTAAGCTCACATATGCCCACTAAAGCATCGCTTTGTTGCAGTTTTGTGATTCTGCAGGTTTCAAATAAATATTTGTAGAAGTGCCAGAAGCATTCCATGTCCATATTTCAAGGCTATTTATGGTGTTTTCATTAGGACAGCCGTATTTCTGGAGGTTATGAAAATGTCCCAACTGATGATATTCATATGAAGCAAATTGGACTGGATAATGAATGGCTGCATTTCATAAGAGAGTTCATTGCACCAGTAACGCTAAAAGTATTTGCTGGCTATTATACCAAGGTATGTGTTTAAAATTTTTGCAGATAATTGCTGCATGGCATGAGTAATTCTAAGCATTTTATTATACCCTATTTGGTTTGGTTGGTAAGTTTATGTGTGATGTAGCAGTAGTTATAGAAGAATGTTGTTGTTAACTCAACTTTAAACAAAAAAACCCCGAAGAACCATGTGTGTGATTGGGAAGTTCACATGTTGAAGTCTGTGTATTTCGTTTCAGGGGTATGCTTTATTGAATTTTGTTGTAAAATACAGCCCTGACAGGCAACGGTCACTCAGACCTCATCATGACTCCTCTACATTCACAATCAACATCGCTCTCAATAAAGTAGGAGAAGACTTTCAAGTAAGTTGACAATTTCCTGACTTAAAATATGTCCTTTGACTGTCTAATATCTTTTCCAAACTAGTGCCCAGATGGATGTATTTAAACACCATGATGAAAAGGAAAAGTTGTGCATCACAAATTGAGATATATTATTCCTTGGTTTCTTTTGACAAGTACTAAATTTGCTTGATTGCAGGTTCTAGAACTGTTGATGCAGTCAGGCCGAATTGGTTGACAGTGGGGGAGAAAGGGTTTAAAGAAAAACTTCGGAGATGTTAGCCAAGATCCAATCTAGCCGTAGCAATGATTAAATAATTTAGCTAAATCCAGCCACAGAATGAAATTTTTCAATTGTTGTTCCTATTTTTTTTTTTCTGAAATAAATTATTTTCTACTCTGATACTGATTCAAATAAAACAGTCCCCAGTGTATGGACATAGGCAGGGCAGTGGCAATAATGTCCAGCTTTGACTAGTAGAGAAACTTAACCTGTTTTGTTTGTAACCTCTATTATTCACCTTCCTACTTAACAACTGCAAGTTTCTCAAACTCATGACTTTAGAAAATACACCTTGAGTATGAAAGCAACAGCCAGATTAATTTTTTTAAGATTTGTTTAAATGCTGTCCTGGCCAGGGATGCAGTCCTGGAACAGGGCCTATGAACGTGATTTGCTTCTCCCTGGTATCATCTACAGTAAAGTTATTGAAGATCTGTTTGTCAGAGGCGCTGCTTCAATGAGTTGTTGTCCAGGGAATGCTAAAGCAAAGCAAGAGGAAATCTGATTGCAAGTGCATGTCTGTTATGTATTGCTCTGAAGGTGGTGTCATTTAAACGACCTTTTTTTAGGGATAGTAAAAAATATTGTTAATAGCCTATTAATAGTAGTAAAATATTTGAAGTTGTGGATAAATGAAAAGGGCCTTACTCGATTAAAACAGAAGGTAAATGTCTGGGGTTTTGTTTTGTTTCTCTTTTTGCTGCAGGGAGGTGGATGTAAATTTCTTAGGTACAACTGCTCCATTGAGTCTCCCAGAAAAGGATGGAGTTTCATGCACCCAGGAAGACTTACGCATTTACATGAAGGACTCCCTATCTTGAATGGCACAAGATACATTGCAGTATCATTTATTGATCCTTAATTTTATTTTTTTTATTTTTTTCCCTCTTCAGCAGTGTTTGATTCTTTACATAAACATTTATTTATAGATTTCTTCTGGAAGATGGTGATAAAATAAACTTTTAAGTTACTGTTCCTAGACAGCAAAGTTACTTTGGGCTAAAAGAATGAAAAAAAGAAAATGTTTTAAAATTGTTGAAGATTTCTCAATATCTGCTCTGAGCCTTGAGTCACAAAGTAAACATGTCCTGCTTATTTTTCCATTCTGCTGTCTTAAAAAGTAGGTAAAGAGGGAAAATGGAGAAGCATTTTATAATGAATCCATTTCTTTGTTGAAAAAACCCCAAACAACCCTAGATAC
This sequence comes from Numenius arquata, assembly GCF_964106895.1. Lineage (NCBI taxonomy): Eukaryota > Metazoa > Chordata > Aves > Charadriiformes > Scolopacidae > Numenius > Numenius arquata. The sequence continues at coordinate 16,105,252 of NC_133584.1, forward strand.
AAAATTATCTGAAAAGTTTATTGTGGTTTTCATTCAGTAAGGTGACACAGCTAAAGTTTTTGTGGTGTATGTATATTTGGTACCAACCAATTAAAAACCACAACATAAAAACAAAATCAAATGAATCTTGTATACAGTTGTTGGGGATAAGCAATAATTCCATATGCTAGTATATACTGAAGGGAAAAACATCTCAGTACCCTGTTTTCTTAATTAATTTTCAATACCGAAATGTATACCTTTAGGAGGAAAGAAAAAAAAAAAGAATTGCGGAGATGGAGCAAGGATTAAATAATTTAGCTAAGAAAAAATGGTTTATCATTTGTTTTAAAAACTCATCCTGTTGAAAATTTACTCTTCTTCACCAAGTGACCTTCATTGAAAATGAGTTATTTTTCTAAATGTGTAATTGCACCCAATTGATACTGGAAATTTGATGTTTATTTTCAGAACGCTGGTAAATTTTCATAAGAGGATGTTTTATAAAGACAGTTTTCTACTCTTACTTAAAATTACTTGAATTTTGTGTCAGGAAAATGAAATTGTGGCAGTCTCTTTTAAAACTAAGGGTCTTAACTTGCTTTTTATTTTAAAGAAATTGGTTTAAAATATTCCTACTGTATCTACTGTTTGTAATTTAAAGAAACTTGAAGCAAACTATCTCAAAGTCTACCGTGCCAAAATGCACAATGTGTTGGAAAAACTTGTGAAAAATAAAGGGTAATTTTAAATTAATGTAAAAGCTTTTACTTGACTGTATTAGGTAGTTTCTTTGCATGTTGCCATTGTTTTTACAGAAATTATATTTATTGATGAATATTTTTAAAAGAATTGTAGCTGTATTTAAATTGTAGGTTTCTCTAAGTGTCAGTTTTTGGCTTATTTAATCTGTTACTATTGAAGTTATTTCTCATGCGAGTTGGTGCCTGTGTACATTACTGGAAGTGCATTACACTTTCAGAATGACCCCGGCAGGATGTTTGTTTCTTGTGTTCTGTACCAACCAGCCTTTTTGATATACTGGCTTTTTGATGATCTAAACAGTAGTTCACTTTTTACCTGCTAATAATTGAAGAAACTTTATATTGCATTTCCTAAACAGAAGCTTTATTTGGAGCTGTAAGGGTTGGGAGAAGAGTCCAAAGATTATTCTGTTACCGAAAATAAGTGTCTGCTAATTCCCCATTCAGCTGTTTGAGGGGTGGGTTGTAACTGTACTAAAGTTACGCTGAAGCAAATACATCAAAATGTGGTAATTTCAATAACGAGCTAAAGTGGGCTAGTGTGAAAAGGCATGGCTTTTCACAGGAAGTTCTTTTGCTTTCTCTTCATTTCTCTTTCTTTACACTGTGAACTTCTCTCCATTTCAGGCTAATGTTTGGAAGTTGATATCCCCTGACTTTGTTTCCAGACATGGAACACTTCTGCCTTAGTGGGTGTCTCTATATATGTAGCCTGTGCTTAGGCAAACTTCACAGATCAGAAAATCTTCGGGCCTTCAGAATGAAAGCAGTCTTTGTTAATCACCTTTTTCTGAGCATTTGCCTGTAGCCTTTTAGGCTAACTCAGAACAGAATAATATTTTTACCGTTACAGACAGTTTACTGTTATGAGGAGCTTTCTTGGAAAAAACCCACAAAAATACAATCCTGTAACACACAGGGGAAGTTCTTTTGCAGATTTTTTTTTTTACATAACTTGTATCTTAATTATGTATTTTATAGTTCTCAGTCACATTTGATTTTTTTTAATGTGTATTTTTCCCCTCAACATATATATATGAGGGCTTTACTTACTGTTAAATTTCTATGTTTGCAACTACTAATTTGCTCTGTCACGTAGTGACACGTAATGCTATGTTTACTGTACTGCACACGTTTACCATGCTCACATTGCTAAAATTCTCTCTTCTTTTTTCTTTTGATGGAGTATTTGCACACTACCTCTCAGGTGGATGGTAACATGTATGGAAGTGTCTTCATTAATTTCTTAGGAACTGACAGATACCAGAAAAAAGTTTGTTCTTAATAGTTCACTTGAATTAGTTAAAGCGTGAGTACACGAGCTCACACGGGCTAAACAGAGTTGTCACTATTAGGAAATTATTTTTAATTTCCATTACTTCTTTTAAAAGCACTTAAAGACTCGTGTCTCCTAACAAAATTTGTTTTGGGGCATAGAAGATAAATGCATCAGGAGGAAAGCAGCAACCTTAATTCCAGCAGTGTATGAGAAACCTCGGGAGTACAGGGACATAAAGGTGCTCTGCAACAGATGAGACATTTATAAAGTATTTGATTTGTTCTGCTTTCATCAAGCTCTATTTTTCACTGCTAAGTACTTGAAGAGACTGTGGTGTGGGTAAGGGGTGGGACAGCAGTATATGAGCAAGAGAATTTCGTAATATTTTTAACCAAAAGAAGGCTGAGTATAGCTTGGTTTTATTTCATATTCGTGAACTATTCCAACTCTGATACTCCTGAAAAATGTTCAGGGCATTCAGTAGTGTTTTACACATTTAATCTTCTTTAACATCACTGTGCAATAAGTAATTCCAATGTGTATTTGTCACTTCATTTTTTTCCTCAAAGGATTACTGTTCCGCTCTTACTGTGAGCTGATAGGAATTAGACTATGACAAGCCCCAAAAGAAGATAGATTTTCCATGAGGCAGTAATAATGAAATCTGTTTGATTGTGCCTTTTTCTTTTGTAATGGCTTTTCCCCCACATCTACTTTATTCATGGAATAAATGTTAATTCAGTGCAGGGCTTCTACAACAGCTTCTCTTTTGCCACATGTAAGAAATAAGGAGACAAAGACATTTAAAGAGATGGAAAAGTCTAGAAAAAGACACTTACCATTCCTTCCTCCCATGTGCATGTACTAGTTTTGCTTTTGTTTTTCTGCTTGAAAGAATTTGTTCAGATTTTTCTTTTCAGCTACTGAGCTTTTTAAATAATATATGCATTTCATTTTCCTTTGATTTATTTCTGATATGGTCTTCTGTGGGTTCAGTTCTGAAAGAAGTGTTTTTTGAATGTTCACTTCACTGAATCCTCACTTTCTTGCATGGCAGAGTAGATTGTTCTGCTGGTTTTGTGAGTGAAAGGGAACACAATACGTATCAGTGACTGAGGTGTCAGATAAATTACTTGACTTTTTTTTTTTAAAAATTATGGGATTTTTTGATTCCATAGCAGAGCATGAATTAGGGGGCAGAGCCTTTATAAAATGCATTTCTGGAATTGATATTGTCAGTTCTTAGAGCTGAGATATGCACTAGTAAAGTTAAATGTAGAGTTGCAGGAATAAGTAATTAATTTATGACTGCCAGGAAGTCCCAGTTGTTCTGTTTCTTCCCTCTGGCCGCTGCCAAGAAAGATGGTCTCTGACAGAAAGTTAGTTTCCAGCCAACACTAAAACTGAAATGAGAGTTGATGGTGCAGGATTTTGTTGTACCCAAAAGGTGGAAATGTCACTTCACATGGCTTTCCAACATGGTTTCCCAGAGTCAGTAATACAAGTTACTCTGGATCTAATGAAGCAGATAGTCCTGCTCAACAATACTGAAGAACCTTGTTCTTGTATAGAAATCAAATGTTGAACAGAATTGGAAAGAGATGCTTTTATCGGTTTCAGTGAAACATTTTATTTGCTAGCTGTATCTTTTTTTTTTTTTTCTGTAGTTATCTTCCCATTTGACATTGTATTTATCCAGATCTTAAATTCATCCCACTTACAGGAGGATGGCTGTCTGTTAGTGCGTTTTGAGGTCGGGGGGGACCGAAACGAATACCCTCACCAGCTCCATTGGTGGGTCAAAGCTCAGGAAAGCTCAAAATTCACTGCACAGAATTGCTTCCTTCTGCAGCTATTGGTACAGATCAGTGCGCTGTGTTCCTACAGCACCTCGATCTTAAACTAACAGGAGTAGTTCTGGGAAGCAGTTGATATCCTGATGTGATGTTAAGGCTGCTAAATGTAGAGATGATTGTCATTTTCTCTTGGTAATTTATTGCTTTTGGAAAGATAACTTTATGGATTGAGCTTCACTTCAGAAAAGCTGTTTTGGCTGCATTTAAAGCAGTGCCCCTCGGGATTATTTTGCACACAAATCAAATGTGAAATCAGCTATATGGAAAAGCATATTCGTCTTAAAAGAATTGAATAGGTATTTAATAGAGTAAGGCAACAGTTCAAAAGTAGGATTTCGCTCAGCATAGTTACAGCCTTTTCTGGCATCAGTGCAACTTCAGGAGTAGCAAAGCTGAGAGCCCAGCCATCGTGGAGGATATTGGCCATATGGCAGGCAGCGCTTCAGGGCAATGAAAAAGCTTGCTTGTGTTTTGTGTCCTGAATATTGTTCCCTCTGCGCTCCCTGCTCCAGTTACTACTGGTTTACAGTTGTTGAATGTCTCAGAGTACCTGAAGTTGGCAAGGGAGATGCATAGTCGCACAGTAACAGATTTATTCAGGAACAGTCTTTTGGATGAAAACCAGAATTCTTCTATTTCCAAGAATTTTGCTTAGTTGTGAAAGGAGTTGCTCAACTACTGCTGACTTGGCACCGTTTTGTTTCTGCACTCTTTTGGGAGTGGGGAACAGAGGGAGAAGGAAGGTAGCAGGGCAAATTTTAGTATGAGCTACTTTCTTACTACGATGTCTTAGTACAGATGAGGCATGAAAACTTTGCATTTTCACAGCTTCAGTTGGAATGGCAGATAACGTGAGCAACACTTTAAGCCCGTGAGATGGTTTACAATGCTTAATCCTTAAGACATCAGGTCCTACCCTTCAAAGTGGGCTTGACTAATGCTTCAGGCTTTAAGCTTTCTTAAGACTTCGGCTGCTTGTCTCTCACAATGTACACTCATCCAGTGGCGATGTGTGAAAAAGAGGTTTGCAACCTTACTGTTTTCCACTTTGTTTTTAGAGTAGTAATTTTCAGTTTGAAATGAAAGCATATTCTTCCAAGCGTATAAATTAAATTATCTTCTCCATGTAATATCGCAGCAGAACTAGCAGAATAATTGTGCAAGCCTTTGTTCCTTAAAGGAACTTGATGACTGATAAGACTTGTTATTCTTCTGCGAGGGAAAAGTGTGTCCTACTGCTGTTGTTAATATGTGAATGATAGGGTCTTTCTCCATCCTATTGTGGCAGCAGTGAGGATGGAGAGATGGAGTTGGTGAGGGTACCTGAGAGAGGGTGCTGTAACCTGCTCCAGTCCCCTGTTGCACTCAGCACACTGATTACGGAGAAATTTGATTTTTGCTGCTGTAGTTGGATCCAACTTAGTCGCCCCCAGGATGTTTATAAAGAGCTTGGAGAAAACAGAGCATATTTTGTAAGGATGAACTTCTCTGGTATTTTAGCTCCTGAATTCTAGCAAGTCTCTGAGCTTACAGGAGATGAGGATTTTGGGGGGTTTAAGTTGTTTTTACTCCAGAGACTTCTAACTTGGGCGTGATGGTAACTGAAGAGACTTCTGTAAGAAGTGGTGTCCCTTAGTGAGTTTCAAGTCCCAAAAGCACAAGTCCATTGCAGCTTTTTAAAGGAAGGTTTTCCAGCATGAAGTAAATACAGTGCATGAGAAGGTGAGGCAGAAAGTATTAAGCATAAGCTACTAAAAGCTAGTTTTTATCTTTGGAAGTACTGGGTGACTGTAAGAGGTGGTCAGGTGCACAATGCAGCAATGAACTTCTGGCACAGCCCAATTTAGAGACTCATCATCTCTGAATCACTTTTGCAAACTGTGATTAACCAGGGAGCTATTTCAAGCGTTTGGTCATTCTTTAAAACATGTACCATGTAAAGTAGGACAGGTCCTGCTATAAAAAGTAGTATTTTGCCTTAAAATTTCCAGATCTGACTCTCAGACTTGTCTTCGCTGTGCCCTCATGAATTGTAAAGTGGAGGTCTTGATAGCATTACTTGCAAAAAGAGGAAATTCTCTCTTCCTGTACTTCAGTCACGTGCATTAACCTGCATGAGAGTATTTTGCCCATAGGAGGTATGAACTTTTTGTTCTCTTGGACTCCTTGCCCATGCCCCATCACTCAGCCATACACGTGCACATTGCTTTCCATCCAAACTGTGCCCCCTTCGCATCTCATGTGTTTGCCAGATGTCAGCTTTCCAGCAGGGATTAAAAAAAAAAGCACGGGTGGCCGACAGCTTTTGCATAAATGAAGGCAGGAGCAAGTAAGGCAGAGACAAGGGATCTTTATTTTAAAGTGTTCTTGAAGTGTAAATTTTAACGTGCGGTTTCTGTGGTAAGGAAAGATGCCTTTGGGTCAGAACTAGTGAGCTATTGTATATCAAGGGTATAACTGAGATGTGGTCTGTAGAAAAGCATAGAAGATATTTCCCGATTATACTTTTTTCTTGTAGTTCATACCGCTGGTGGGGTGAGATGGATGCAGAGGGCCACTGGCAAGTGCAGTTTCTCAGATCCCACAGGCAAGCCTTTCATCCTGACCTGTGGCGTCACTGGTGGTTGTTGGAGCAGGTGACCACTGTGATGTTTCACTTTCATGATGTGTATTTGGTGAGGGTTTTTTAGTCTTCATCTCATTATCCATCAGCATATGCGTGTGTGTGCACAAACACAAACCCATGGTTGGTCTTTGCAATAGCCTGGCTGTATCTTGACCTTGTTCTACAAAGAGGATTTTTTTTGTTGTGCTGCTCAAACTTGAAAAAAAGTGTTTCCCTTATTCTAAAAATTACGGCCCACAGAAGAGCACAGGTAAGGCTTGATTTTTCTCTAAATATCACTGACACAAAGGGAATATGAACTTCCCATGAATTAATTGTCCATATTAGTTCTTCAAATGGCAAAGTAGAAAAAAGAGATGTTCTTTAGCTGAACACAAAGGTATGGGAAATGCTGTGGATTTTTCATCGTTAGGTAGACATAATCTACCTGAAGTTGGATAACGCAGACATGAAAGGCTGAATGGGGATACAAGTATGTTTCCAAAACAGCTGTGCAGGTGTTCTTGAAATGTTGTTTAAGCAAATAAATGAATTGTTCTTGGCAAGTTGTTCCCGTTCTTATTTACTTTTCGTCTGAAGGGAACAAAAGCACGTTATAAAGCTATAGCAGCATTCAAATGCTGGGAGTCAGAAGCTCATAAAAAATGAAAATAAATTGAGATTATATTGCAGAGAAGAGGAAAACTTTGCAGCCGTTAAGACAACAGAACTACTCCCTGCATGGAGTATTTTATGACCAGAACCCTGAGGAGGCACTTGAGGAATGTTGTCAAAATACGGCAGCCTATTTTTATTTTTATACAAATTTAACTTTCTTTAGAGATAATTAAAACAAACAAACAAACAGGAAGAGCTCATGGCTGCAAACTTTCTTCCTTGAAGGGTCTTGTCTTCATGTACAATCGAAAATGAGAGATATCATTAGAGGGCAGATATGTATTCAAAAGTAAAGCCAATCCTCTAACCTAGTCATCATTCCTTAGCTGAGCAGCCCTCAGTGTACAACGCTGCATGTAGCACTAATGCCTACCAGGTCTCATGCCTGGCGTTAAAACTGTTTGGCAAATAGTCTATTTTTTTTCCCATTAACTTTGAATAACCAAGTATTGAGACAGGGGGTTTTTCAACATATTTCATGCAGGAATTGAAACCACATTTGTGAATGCAGGTCGCTGATGTCAGTATTAATTTCAGCTAGAACAAGTGTGTGTGTACAGCTTCAAAGTGTCCTTTGCTTGCAAGAACCTAAGCTGATAACATGTTTGCAAAATACTTACACCTAAAGTGCTAGTTCATCTGAGACCACTGTGGCCAAAGATTGAGAGGACATACGTCCACCATTCTGTTCTCTTGGTTTTCCTGGACAAGCTGCACCTTTAGGATAAATGAGACAGTTGTTGAATGGAAGACTTATCTCAAAGGATGCTGAGATCTCACCTGACTCTTACAGTTTGGAATTCAAGACACATTCCTTGCGTATAGGGGTGAGTGAAGCTTTTCTTGTCTTAGTATTTTAGAAACCCAGCGAGAGCTCTCTGTTTCTGAGGCGTTTCTTGTGAATCTATGGCCTGGCAACTGTAGAATAGCACCAGGGCTTGATGGACATCCAAGCAGAGGCACTGAGGCAGAGTAAAGTCCCCGGAAGAGAGGAGGTGGTGTTTGTCATGGTATTGGTCTGTGGTGGTTTAATACGTTTTTGTTGTTGTTGTTGCTTGTTTTTAATTTTGTCTTGTTTTCAACTTGGGGAATGAAGGAAGCTAATAATTCTTGAACAGTGTAAATCATTAGAACTACAGAAATGTGTTAACACGTGAGAAGCAAACGCTTTCTTGCAGGGAAAGAGATAAAATACATAATCAGAGTGTTCAAATATAAAGAAATTCCTGTTGACAAAGTTTAGGTTGCCTGCAGTAAGCAAAGTTTTTTCTTTTTGCTGGAAATACCCTTACAGAATTAATTGATTTCTTTAGATAATGGAGTTAAATATGTGCAAAGTAAAACTGCGGCTCTTTGCTAAGGCAAAAGAAATTGGTCTCATGAGGCTGAAAAAGTATTTCCTTACTTCACAAAGAAACATTAGAAAATAAACTTTGTTTATTATATATTTATTTTATATTGCATTTATTATTACTCATACATAAATACCGCTACTGTATAGTTACTTTTATTTTATAAATGTAGATTGGTTTTTATCTTTCCCATATGTAAAAATACTGCTTCTGCTCTCTCATTTTCGATGTCTTTATCTTCAAGCTGAGGATTTTATGTGCAACATGCTGTATTGCAGTGCTGCTGCTTTACTTCAGAGACAAGCCAAGGAAGCTCTTTCGGACTGAATGTCTTCCACAGAATATTTTCTCATGATAAAAACTTATAGCAAACTTTACTGGATTTTTATCTTTTCTCTTTTAAATATCTAGGAAGAGATAAGAGAGTTTATTGCTAATTGTAAGAATGTTTTCCTTTCACTAACGAAGCTTACAGATCCAAAAAAAAAAAAACCTACTGAAGAAAACTGGTTTGGAATTCAGTTTTGCTTTTCACATGGAAAGAAATAAAACTTTTTTTTTTTTATAATGGAGTCAACTGATTGTATACAAAGTAAAGTTATAAATGTTCATGCATTGGAAATGATTTTAGAAGTGCGAGGCAGTGGAACTGAGTAAGCTAGTGACAACATTGCACGTCATGCTCTACCATTCATGAGAAAAATAGCATGAAGCGTAGTGTCTTTTTTCAATCCAGTCGCCAAGCTATAATGGACAGTGAAATATATTGATCACGTCAGAAATTAGCAGATCGTCTGCTGTCTTTTTATTTTTCTGCTCTAAGAAGCTGAATCCCCAACAAACACCTCTGCTGTCATTTGTCACATTTGGTCAGTTGAAACACTGAGGTTTATTCATAAGGCAACCAGTTGGAACTCCTAGTTTGCCCTCGCCTGCAACTTCAGTTTACTTTTTTATGTTTCCTTTTCACCAGCTTTTAGATGACGTTGGTTCATTGTTTTGTAACTCTGCTGTGCTGCCCTCAGTGTGTGTTGCTTGGTGGAGTGTCTCATGGTGCAAGCAGAGTACTAAGACATGACATTTCTCCATACTTCATGCCAGCTTCTCTCTTGAATCCAGTATTTTCCTAAATGCCTGTGGTCCACTGGTAAAGTGATTACAGAGGTGCCTGCAGTCCTTCCTTACCACTTTATTAAACATTTCACTTCTTTCAAATTCCTGGAAATTGGTAGTAGATACAGAGCTGCTTTCTGCGTTCCCACCTGGCTTTAGTTCAGCATGTTGGTAGCCCTCTGTATAAAATGAACCTTGATAAAGAGAATATTCATCCTTTTCAGCTAGCTTTCCAACCTCCTCAGTTTTGAATTATGAATGTTTTTCTTTGTAATAGTGTGTTGTGGGAAAGGAGAAAATACTCCAGCAACACGGCCAGTATCATTGGCAATATAAATGCTACTTAAATGAGAAGCATGGTTTCTTCATGGTATGCTTCTCCAGGCTCCAGTTCCTCTCTTTGTCTCCATCCCTCCTTCAACTCGGAAATAAAAGTAGTCAAATGCCAAAGAAAAACTTCACTTTCCTTTTTAGAGCAGCAATAGGTTCAGCAGTGTGTAGAGACATAGATACTGGAATAATGGTCAGTGTCAATCTTGTAGTTATTTATTGCTCAGGAAATAATTTACAGAAGCATTATAACTCTTTGAACTGAACTGCTGCCCTCTGCAAGTTGGAGTGCATTATGCTTTGGTTAAGTCATGGCACATGAAGTTCAAAGAAAGCCCTCTGCAATATTTAATGGTGCTTTGCGTGCTCATTTTCTTTAGAAGTTGTGGCAGAAGGCTATTACAAATCTCAAATTCACTGAACTTAAACCAAGAATAATAAGACCAAGAAAAAATGCTTATAATTTAGGAGTGAGTTTTGGGTAGTCCCACAATAACCTTCTGTCTGCTAAGCTTCTGGTCATTTATTCTGCTATCTTGGGTATGTATTGAGTAAATATACAACATGATTTAATTCAGTTGGTGGTTACTTAAAGCTGCTTGCAAGGATAATCTTAAAAGCTCTGCTAAGTAAAATGGAAGTAAAAGTAACTATAATTTTAACACAATTAAAATAGCTGTATGTGTGAAAAATAAAATAAGGAGATCTGGTTTGGGGCCATGCCTGTGAATTGCTGAATTTCTGCACTTCTGACTTTGAACTTCTTTTTGTAAATTACCTTTCTTAATTTAATCTCATGCTATGTCTGTTCTAGAAACTGTCTTCTGTAATTTGCTGGGGAAGTCAGAGTATTTAACCTAGTTAATAAAAGTATGAGCAAACAGAGACAGTGGGAAGAAAAACCAGTCTGCCCTAGGTATATACTTTTTCCCTGGTGAGTAGAAGTTGAAGGTAAAATAGTGCTTTTATACTCTGCCATCCTGTGGCCAAAATCGAATTTTACAGATGCTTATTAAAGGCATGATGGGGTCTGGATAATAGAAATTAGGATAGAAATAATAGCTGCAAAAATACTAAAACATAATAGTTAAGATACAGTTTTAGAATGCAAGTCTAGTCATATGTTCACATTTGGGCAGTGTGCATTTGTACATGTATACCTAAAAACCTCAAAAGGCTTGAAAAATACTTGCATATGCACATTTTTATGTGGTAGTTGCAATTTATAACCTGAGAGAGGGTGAAATAGTGTCTGGTAATGGAGCAGTACTTGCATAGCTTTTCATCTAACTGCGTCAAAGTATTTTGTAAGTAGATGGGAAAATTGAAGCTCAGAAAAACTGATTTGTTCATACCGTTTGGCAACTGATCTGGGAAGAGACTGCAGAGTCTCAGTTTGCAGGGTTGGCTTTGACCTCCAGCTGAGTGACTCAGTAGCCAGGCAAGCATCCACGATTTATCCGACCGCCTTCCCAGCAGTCCCACTCGAGTCTGGGGGTGGTGGGACGGGAGGGGGCTGCGAGGAGGGACATGCTTCAAATACCAGACAGAGCTCTCTGCCAGCTCGATGTGCGGAGCAAAAAGTAAGACAAAACTCTCCCAACAGGCTGATGTCTGGTGTGGGATCTCTTCCCTAGTCCTATTCTGTGCCTTTCTAAAAATGTCTTCTGGTATGAAACCAGAATCTGCCGGACTGTAGGAGCCAAGAGCGTCTCCAGCCAAAGCAGTGCTGTGGGAGCATCTCTTCCCTTCCCTCCTCTTGTCTGCGGGGAGCCCTCCACCTCCCTGCGCTGCACACAATCTCTGCTGCACCTGGCACTTGGGTACTCGTTTGACATTCTAATGAAATCCTATTTCTGACTCTTACGCTGCTGTTTGAATATTAATATACAGGGGCAGTGTTAGTACATAATGGAGCAAATAACTTGTTTATTGTTTTCCTAGATATTGGTTGGATGTGTGTGTGGTGAAGTGTGAAGTACCTGGAGAGATGGGATTCCTTTTCCAAGCTTTTCTGCTAATGTTTTGGATGTGAGAAAATAGCTGTTACCTTCTGGAATTAAAAGTAAAACTTCATCATGTTTCTTTGATACCACTTACTGTTCTAAAGATTGAAACCCCTATTTAATTTTTTTTTTGTTTTTTTGTTTTGATGTCTCCAGTCCTTACCAAAACACCATCAAATATTTCAATTTCAAGTGACCAGTGATATATATGTTTGATTTTACCTTGTCAAAGCCAGATCAAAAAAAGATAGAACTTGAAACTGTACTAAAAAAATATTTGCACAGAACTGTTTCTTGAAGTCTTTTAACAACAAGAGGTAGATGGATAGAGCGATTTTTATCAGCTCTAATTTGATGGGTCTGTCTACTCATTTTAGTCAAGTAGAAAGAAGTTAAATGGAAACTGTATACTTCAGTAGATATGTTAACAGGGTTATGTGGTTTGTAGGCTGCAGAGGAAAAGACAAAATGGAAAAATAGTTTACATTTTATGCCTTAAAACTCTAAAATGCTTGGTCTATTATGTTTTATAAATATTCATTGTTAATAATAATGCCATTTCCCCTAACTGCTCTGGACTAGATCTTGAGCCGTGACTCTCATAGCACAAAGATTTCACTTTCTCTCTCATAAACTCTCTATTGGCAAAGTTCAGTTGTTCCAATGTAATTTTGTTGTCAAAGGAAGTCATTATCAGGAGAAGAGGCAATTTCTTAGTGAGTAAAGCCAGTTTGCTTTTTCTGGGTTGGTGTGTGAATTTATGGGTGTGACAGATCAGAGAATACAACTGCAGAATTGTTTTCTTATTGGAGATTATTAACTCCCTCTTCTATGTGAGCTGAAAAGTTACAGTTTGGAATCACATGGAGTCTTTTCATGCTGTGGGTTTCCTTTATAGGTGTGGTGAGCTGGAATAGCATTTTCAAAGTACTGACTGCAAAATAAAGAAATTCATATATGAGCCTTAAGGATTTTTTGCTGGATTAGTCTTTAACTTGTTTGGTGGTTACTTAACGTTCTGCTCCTTCTAAAAGCACTAAAAACCAAAGGACCATAAAGGGTTATACATTCTTTCGTATAAGAATGGAAAATGTAGCAAGTATATTTTTAATTACCCAGGGGCTTATGTGGTTGCTTGTACTGAGTCAGGTTAAAGCAATTGCTGGGGCAAGGAGGGAAGAACAGCTTTCTTTAAAAAGAAAGCAGGATGCTGGAAAAATTAAGGTGCATTGAGCTGCTCTTGTGCGACGTGTCAGCACTGTTTCACAAACACCACGGTGCTGGTCTTCTCCAGCGTCCCACTGGATGCCCTGGTTATCCTGCAGCACTCTGACCACAGCTGGGCTGTCAGCTGGGTAATTCATACTTTGTTTATCTTAAGAGGTCATTCTTGGCAGGGAATGAATACAGGTCTGACAATCCAGATAGTTATGAAAGTACGAAGTGGTTCTGGAGAGACCAGGCTTTCAGCACATCGGTGGAAAGTTTAGAGATGCAGAGCTCGGTGTGCGCACAGAGCTGCCGGGCGGTCGCTGGGAGACCTGTTTGTTTTCATGGCTCTGCTTTGCCTCGACAGCCGTCCCCGCTGTGGGAGAGGAGGAGGAGGAGGCATGGATGCGAGGGATGGGACTGGTACGCCACTGCCAGAGGATCCGTTTCCTCTATCACCCGTTCAGCTTTGTTGGACTCGGGTGACACGGCTGGGAAGCAACAACAAAAATGTCCTGTTGCCATTTTTAGTCCCGACCGACATTTATAGCACCAGGCACGGAAGATGTTCCTCAGCTCCGAGTGAAGGAAGCCTCTAAATCAAGAGCTGTACGGCTGCTAATAAACCAGCTGCTTACTCATCGGATCTTGCCTCCTCGCAAATTCTTCACATCTCTGGTCAGGTTTCATCTCCTAGATGTATGGAAATTATATATCCATCAAGGAAGGTGCTATTAAGGACAAATAAATGTCTGCATGTAGTATATTTTATTTGAATTGTCATTTGGATGAAGGCACTTCCAGAAATGGCTTTTTAACAACTGGAAGACTGTGCTGGAGCTGAAGTGATTCAGAGGAAGAACAAAGCCTGTGAAACTCGTTTTGAGCAGGGCTGGAAAGAGGCAGTAATTTGTCCCTTGCTCCATTATATAATTTGATAGTAGGTTAAAAGTGCTTTCAGCTGCAGAACCAGCTCTTCTAAAAGCAGCTCATTCGGACAACAGATTTTCCTGTGTCCTGATGTTTTGTGAGGGGTGTTGGCTCCCGTATTTGCAGCCTGTGAGGAAGAAGCTCAGCTCAAAGGCATGTGCCAAAGCTTATTCCCGAGGACACAGACGATGAGCCCTGCCCGCAGCCGGGCGGTGGGCTCTCCCCACCCCGGTGGGAGCCACAGCCTCCTGCAGAGACGGGTTGGGAGCTGGGAAAGGGAAACCAAGCTATGGGTGCTCTTGGCAACATGCATCTCTCTCTTTTTATAAGACATAACAAACCGGTGTTTTACTGCCCCTTACTTTCTACCTCACAGGACAGAATAAATGTTTGTGCTGCATCTCTGTCCATCTGCTAATATTTGGAAGTCTGCCCTGAAGGGGCGCCTCTGTAAGAACTGGCTCTTCAATAAGCAGCAATGTTTCTGTTGAAGTTAAAACTGCTGCAGGAGAGTGAAAAGTAGCTTTTTTAATTTTTTTTTTTTTTAATTTTTCTTTCAGAAACAAGCGCCAGCAAAATTACCTTTTCAGGAAATGCACAGATTTGCTTTAAAAATTTCCCTCTGCTTCAACATATTTTCTTTGCCAGCCGGTCTCTGGAATTCATTTAAATTCATTGTGTCAGCAGCCACCATAGCCTAAGTATTAATATAAAAGTTTCCAGTGGCTTTCATTAATTTGACTTTTTGCATTATCCTGATGCTTAATCAACAGATCAATTGTGGCAAGAAAGATTTCAGAAATTTTACTTGGTTTTCCAGTGCGTGGTAATTTCTGATATAAACTTGTTGATTTTGCTAAGGAAAAATGGTGGCTCTTACAGGCTTTATTGGACAGATGTATTTGAATGCTGATTATGCTATATATTGTGTAGATTTCAACTGACTGCGTGCTAATTGGCTGTCTTTTCCTTAGCTACTCTGGAGTTGCTTTTCTAGCAGCTGCTTCTTTCTCCATTCCCTAGCCACGTATGTACTTTCTCTCCTAGCCTTTTATTCTACACAGATGCTCTGTTGATGCTCTTTGAATGCAGTCAGGGAAAAGCCCCTTGTCATTAATTTTTTTTATTTTTTTTCCCCTCTTTGGCAGTGAAGCATTTGGCCACGTCTCCATGTTCTCTTCCTTGCAGTATTGCTTCCAGATGTTTTCTCGGTGCTTCTTTCTTGTTTGCATTTGGATTGTCACTTGATCATTAGCACTCTGTTTTCCAGAGGGAAGCCTTTGACTTGGTAGCAACTAGACATGAACCCAAGCCGCAATTGTCTGACCTCAGCTTCCTCAGTTTGAGGTTATGTTTGGATTTGAGATGTTGGTTTGGCCTATAGCAACAGTCAAACCCAGCCACAGAGTTCATTTCTGAATTGGGAGGTGGATTTTACCAGTCATCCAAGACTACACAATTTATTGCTTCATGTTGACTAAGTGTAGAGTCAAACTCTATTGCTAAAGATTTAACACCCTTTTTTGTCTCGAACAATGCTGTAGGCAACTTGCATCTTCGGTGAAAATAAATGAACTGAAAATCTGAGCTTGATGTGATTTTGCTCCAGAGTGCCATAAATATAATCTCAGGAAGGAGGACAGTCTCACTTTGTAGGCTGGAAGTGAGACCATCTCTCCCTGAGGTTTGCAGTGATCCTGGCACAGACCTGAGCTGTGCTGCTCTGATAAGAGGAACTGAAGCTCAGTTACTGCCTGTGGCTGCCTCAAACACCTTTTCCTCCCCTTAGCACTGCACAGATCCTGAAGTAGTCTCAGGGGAGTCAACCTTGCTAGAGTGACAGCCATGACAGCACTATGAATATTTTCCTAGGGGCTTTGATTCAGGAAGAATTATTAATTACCGATCTAACTAACAAAACAAGCCCTACTACCCTGTATTCCTCATGGCTCTCACTACTTGTGCATCATGCACAAGAAAAGGAGTATGATCTTTTCTCATGTAGCCCAGGTACTCTAATCTTGTCTCCTGGCTGTTGCTTCAGTCATGAAGAGATCAATAATTATCTTCCCAATTTTTAAGTGCTGTCTGTTTCATAAGTCACTGGTTTTGGAGCATTTCCTACCCCCTACTGGTGGGGAATTGGCCCCTTTAACCCATCCTTAGGAAGTGGAAGACTAACTGGAGACCAGCCTAACTACCTGCCATCCCCAAGTCAACTCAAACATAGTTCAGAATTCAAATAGGTCCCCAATTCAGTCTGTTACAGAAACGGGGACCTACAGTCCCCAAATGACAAAAACATGGGAAATATCACACAAGTGACAAGCACTTAACTGTGTTATTACGAGGCTGTTGCAGACAAATCCACCCCAGCCTAGGCACGGGAGAGGCCTTCATCAAATTAGAAGAAAAAATGGTTTATGCCTGGGGTCCTCAAGACTAAAAACCCCATTGTCAGGCACCCAGACTGTCAGGAGGCAAAGGATGAAAAAAATTCACCCTGCCATTCAAACCTGCTGAAAAAAATGAAAAGTAGCTTTTCATTCCAGCAAACCGATCAGCTCTCTTCCCTCAGCTGGAAGAATGGGCAAATACGCTACTGTAAACTGTGGCTAATTTGGCAAGATGCAAATGTTTATTCCTGTGGCTAATCTGGAAAAGACTTTTACCAAAAGTTGTCCAGAAGTGATTAAATCTGGAGAACAATGTTACATTTACATGATTCACAGGGACTTGGCTCATCTGTGCTTACTCTGTCTCAGCTGGAATGGAGCGGACCATGCCCAGATTTCTCTTGATATGGCGAAGGCGTGAAGAAACACAACAGCTCCTCCTTTTTTCGGCCCACAGGAGGGCAACATCGAGCTGCAGCTGAAGCTAACAGGCTTTGCCAAAGCAGGTGTACAGTTTACTAATTTAAGAATTAATGAATTGAAACTAATTATCTAATTTAGAGATATTATAGACTATGGCTGTTTAGTGGTGTGTCGGTCTGCATCAACTCTGACTTGGTGTTTGGTTGTATTTGTGGTTAATCTGTAATTGTCTTAAATTGCGTTTGTCATCTGTGGCCAACAAGAATGTGTTGTGAAGAATAAGGCAAAGTTGTTTGTTAGATGGTAGCTCTGGTTTTTTTTCTTCATGCTTCTGTTCCCAAACTATACTGCATATTTAAGTGTTTTGTTGAGGAAAACGGATTATTAGGATTATGCTTTTGAATTGTGGAATTATTGAAGAGTGTATGTATGTTAAGGAGTGCATTACAAGGATCACAGGCTGAGAATTGCATGATACTGATGGTTTGAAGTTCAGTTATTTGGGCAATGTATCAGCTAAAGTGTTTAATGTGGGTACTTTTCACTAGTCATAATAATACAGCAAATGTTGCTGCACAAAGGGTTCTTGTTTTGCAATAAGCTGTATTCTACATAGATTCTGATCACAGTCTGGAGCTACGTGCTTTGGGAGGCTGAGAAGCCTGACTCTGGAGGAGCTGAGAAATGAGGTAGATATGCCAGATCCTGAGAGGCTTAGAAGCCAGATCAGAGGGAGTTTGGCACTCATGCTTTCTGAGGCTCTGGATGTGCGATGTTTTCAGGTTGCAGTCACTTACTAAAATAAAGCATTTCTTCCTCTGTACAGGTAGTGGAACATGCTAGAAACAGTAAAGAGGAACAAAGGCATGTCAGGACAGGAACGGGAGCAGGTGTTTGGTACCTTTGCCTTTATTACTGGGCAGGGGTGAGTAGGCTCAGAACTGGAGCATGGCAGAGCAGCCCAAGAAGCACATGCAGCACCCTACCTACCTTGAAGCTCTGGGCTAGCCAAGTGGAACGTGAGCACTGAGCATCATGCTGATACATGAAAGGGTGCAGAGACCTTTAGGAGGGCAAGACAAACAGGCTGCTCCAAGCACAGAGCCTGTGAGCTGTGGTCTCAGGCTGGATGAGGAGGTCAGGACTGAGGTGTTTTGCTTCTTTTATCATGGGCGTATATTTATCATTATTGCTACAAACCTTTTGTGCAGATGAAATGGAGAAAAGTTGTAAAGAATAAGTGGCTAAAAAGTTAGTAAAGAGATGCCTAAGGAGGTGCAATAAGCACGGGCTTACTCTACAGGCTGGTACCCATTTCCACTGGAGGGTGCTGAGCCCCAAGTGATGGCCAACCTGGTACTGAGAGATAAGGAAGGCAGAGAGGGCCGGCAGCTGCAACAGGGACATCACAAACCTTTCTTCAAACCTCACCTCTGCTGTATCCCTTTGGCTGGCAAAACTGGTTTTGCCAGGGAAATTACCTGGGGGCCTGAACTTTCAGGCCCTTTTCTGTAGGGGGGGTGGAGACCCAGTTGGAGGTTGTGGTGTACCCCGCACTAACAACGTTGGTGTTATTAACCAAAATGATCTGGAGGTATAAACAAGGCAAAGTTGTTTAGTAGAAGTGGTGTCGTCTGTCAGACTGACTGATCTAGAGTCAGGTTGAGGGAGTTTTCAGGTTTTATGCCCATACTGCATGGATATTAATGGTATGGTTAAGAGATATTCATTCAGGCAGTTTGCAGTCTCATAGAGAAAACATGTTGCCAATTCAAACAAAATTTGTAGTTTGGACGCTTTTTTTTTTCCCCCCCAAGCCATATCGGCTAAAATCATTTTTGAAAGTGAAAAACAGGAGTCTATAACAAGGCATGGATTTTGTGCCAAGTTCCATGCTTCTACAAGTGGATAATATTTGAAGTCTTGTTTTACTGTTTGAAGCAGGAAAGAATGAGCTAGGCCTCCCCTCTGCCCCTCTGTTTTTTCCCTTTATTTTTTCTTCTAAGGACTCACAAAGTATATTGGCATATACTAAAACAGCTTTGACAGGACATTATAGATGATGGAGTGGTGCTTGAAGGATACCTTCTAGTATTTTATTAGAAAAGTAATTGTTTGGATGTGTATCACTTCTAGTTTAGCCAGAGGCAGATATATAGTTTCATATAGCCAGTAAGATTAAGTCTCTGTGGATCGACATTTTGGGAAACTAGCAATCTTGCAGAGACTCAAAAAGGCTCAAGTAGAAGAACAGGTCCGTGTCTATTTCATTCTTTATCAGCAAATGCCCTTTTTGGGTCCTTGGGAGCCAGACTTGCATTTGAAAACAATGCTAAAGTGTTATGCTTTAATGAAGAAGAAAAAAGAAAAAAATCAGTCTGGAAATCTGGAAATTATCTGGCCTTCAAACCTACTCTGTTGGCCTTGTGTTGTTGGACTCTCTAACAACAGTTTTTTGTTTGTCTGTTCTGTCCTGGCCTTGCCAGTAAGAAGTGTAGGTCTTTAAGATGCATTTACTCAACTCATTGTAAACAAAGGTTGAGTACAGATACTAAGAGATTAATCAGAACGGTCTGTTTCAAGGTGAGAAATAAAAACATTTAGTGCTTTTATGTAAAGTTCAATTATGCTAATAAAATAACTTGAAAAAAAAAACCACCACAAAACAAACACAAACAAGTCCAGCTGGTTAGCAGAGAAGGTTTGTTTAAACTGACTTCAGCATCTATATGTGCATTTGACTTATTTTTGGTGGCTTATGTGGAAGGGTGTCAGGGGATTTATCCCACTCATATTTCACCTCCTCCTACTTCTTTGTCAAAATCCAATGGGAGCAAGATGCTTCATGCATCTTTATGGGGGAAGACTGCCCAATGAAGATGAGAGCAGTCAGGTATATCAAATGGAAAAAAAAAAAAAAAAAAAAAAAAGGAGGGGTCGAGGGCAGAGGCCACAAAAGAAGCACATGGAGGTGAACACATGAAAATGTGAAGGTGTGATCACACTGTGGATGGGAAGGAGGAGGGCTCAAGTTTGTGTCTAACACAGCACCTTCTCTGGCTATAGGTGTCCCTGCAGCAGAGGAAGACACTAGTGCTCAGCCAGGTGAGCACAGTGGGTGAAGCAATCCCTGGCCTGCCAGAGGCCTCCCTTTCACTCCTTGGTTTACAGCTAGAAACCCTAGGTTAGCATAACAGCAGTAGCTAAGACTTTATTTCAGATGAGTACAATCTACCCTGACTGCCTCAAACTGCGGCTGTTGCTACAAGAAGTGCCAGTGAGTGTTGAGTTCTCCTTGACAGTTGATATATAGCAAGTGGGATAATGTAGTATGGAAATCAGATATTCGTTTTCCCCCCCTCTGCTTTCAAATAACATGAAATATTTGGACTAGATCCAGCTATAGCCCAAGTTTCTACATGAAAAATTGCCAAATGGCAAAACGTAGAGGAAAATGTGAAACTGGAGGGGACTGGCAAGAGTGTTGTTACAGGGGTTAGTATTGTTTCAACATAAACATGAAGGACTTCTGTTCCTTACTCCATAGCCTTGATAAATCAAAAGCATCAGATAACATATTTCTAGATATTAAACAACGATGACAACCTCTTGCACAAAGCTGCACACATCAAACTTACCAGTCAGGATGGTATCCAGCCCAGTAGTTTGCAGCTAGCAAGTACTTGTGAGTACTTTCTGGCTTGGTTTGATTTTTCAGCTGAAAAAGAATGCATTTCAAAGTGAAGCATGTGTTTTTGTGTGCATGTATGTGCGTTTGTGTATAAACTCACTGATTTCAATTAGATCCTTGGCCTCTGGGCCCCTGGTATGTATGCCAGAACTAGGCTGTGATTCACTGCTGTTGAGACCTTCAGGAGTAACTAAGGCCTGGCAGAAGTCCATAGGGCTGTAGTGATCGTCTTACTCAGGATATGCAGAGTCTATGCCTAGGTCAATGAAGTAGATGAAAGGATGAGAAAACTGATGTTTCCAAATTCATTCACTGAAAAAATTGTTCAAGACACAACTGCACTCGTTCACACACACGCACACACAAATGGGGGGCTCAGCATGCACTGCACCCTCATAGGTACTCCCTTAGACACCCGACTTCCTAGCCCTTGAGCATTCATAAATGATCTGAAATTTATTCCCCTACTGTGGAGGAGGAGTCAGGGACTCTACAAAGCATTCTGGGACCAGTACTGAGTGACTACAGGCATAAACCCCCAGATACACCTTTGAAAGGCTGGGAAAATAGAGAGAGCTTGGTAAAGCGCTGCTGTGGGAGTCTTGGAATGACAGACTAGTCAGTAGGAGGCTGCACATCGTGGCCACAGAGAACCTTGTGGCAGCAGTGAGGTTAACCAGCAGAGTTTGCGCAGCTGAAAAGCACAGTCTCTACTACTGAAACTAAAAGGAAATTGCCATTAGTTTTTGCAACACAGAGACCAGTGTTGTTCGGCTATGTCTCGTAAATCTTTCCATGATCCAGCTGTGCTTCACAGACCAGGGAGCCTGCTCCTTAGGCGGGTATGGTGACATGTCATGGGGCAGAAACAGGCCCACCCTGGTGGTGCTCTGAGCCAGCTGAGAGCTAGATCACCATATTAGCATGGCACTAATTCTGAGTTAGTAAGTCCTGCAGAGAAACAAGCGTGTGAATGTGGGCTCTGTGCCACGCTCATGCTGTCAGGTGGCTTTTAGATCAGGGCTGGCTTGTGTCCTGCCACTCCGAGGCACAGACAGAGAGAACCCGAGTTGGCTCTGAGTATCATATATAGGAAAAAGAAAATTATATATAAATATAAATACCTTAATTTTCCTGAAGTGCCTGGCTATGTAGCTCCTACACACCTCTTGCTGTGGGATTTTGGCACTCGGCATGTCATGATGAGTTGAAGTCCAGGAATTCTAAAATCCCTAACAGCACTAAGGAATTAAAATACTAAGCTCTGGATCATCAGTGTAAAGAAAGTACTGTACATCTTATCTTCAGAGAGTTCAGAGTTTTCATTCCCTTCTGCAACAGAAATTTCTTTAAGGAGAAGAAGCGGTGTCCGTTTTAGGTAGTTTATATAAGGCGTCAGAAGAGCAGAGGAGTATGCATGGAGCAGGGATGTGATTGATGAGTGGGTGGAGAATAACTATTACTCTAATGTTTAATATTACGGGCTAGTAGAAACCAGAGATGGATGTTTTCATTACATTTTCTGTCTTCAAAAGATGGTAAATTAAGGGTGGTCTTAGATAGCAAGGTGCTTTTCAAAAAGAGCGAGGGAGCAGCACTGAAATTGATGTATTAGTCATTCTTCTCTTTGTCCTCTGAAGAATGAAAATGCAGCATGAAGGATTATGGAACTCTGCTTATGGTGTAATTTGTCAGAAAAACTGTGCTTTCTTTCTCCACCATCTTTTTGTTAATAATTGATACCTATTTTAAGATCTAAACACTTAGCATTTGTGCAGTGACAGAAAAAAAAGCCTCCAGTAGAGAGCCATAGATAATAAACCAACCTTTTCTTTTGCTGTTTCTACTGATATTTTGAGCAGAAATGTCACTTCTGGATAAAAAAACTTATGAAAACATTTTAAAGTGAACAGTCAAGGAGCCAATCTATCTGCAAATGGTAACTACAAGGAGCATGTGATGTTCCCATTTTGGGGAAGCAGCAGTATAGATGGCCCTATATATTAAATTTACTTTATTAGTTCAAAATATCTGCATTCCTAGGGGAGAAAACAATGATTTTTCAAAAATAAATACCATAAAGGAAAGGAAGTAAAACAAGAACTATTTTAATAGTTTCAGATTATCTAAATTTTTTGAGGATTTGTTAATCTAATTGCAAAAAGCCCAGCAAGTATAGATAAGTCTGTGCTCTTGGTTGTCAGGAACTGACAGTCAGGAACCATTAGTTCCAGCAATACTCCAGTGCTGTCCTGAAGAGACAAGCCTTAGAACTGGTGTTTGTGTCTCCCTTGCATATTCCTCTAACCACTTGGAGCAGGGACAAGAAATCGGTTCTTGACTGCAACATCAAATATTTGGTGCCAAACTCCTTTATTGAATAAGGAATCCATAAGACTGTAAGCTGTAGTATCCTTTTCGGCTAGACACAACTAATGCCATTAACCCTCAAACCCAGCATCCTGGAAAACCTGGTAGGGGCAAGACGCTGTTGATTTGAATCGATTGGACCCTTTTCCCTCTGAAACTCTGTAAAGTTCCAGAAGCACCTAACTTTAGAAAGCTGTGCTAGATTTTTTTTTTTGTTGTTTGAAAAGCTGCTCTTTCAGATATTCCATTGAAATAAGGATTTCTCTTTGTTCTTCCTAAAAAGAAATTCTGCCAAATGTCAGCAGAGGTGGAAACCATGAGCTCAGTGTATGCACAGAATGAGCAATACCAACGCTGGCACTGAGCACTGGCAAAGATGCTCAGCTGTGTTTTGAAAGGGCCACCTCCAGGACCAAAAAAGAAGTTCAACAACACAGTGCTCATAATATTTTCCAGAGTTTGCTATGAGTGCTGATGATTTTCATACTTTCAAGATTTATTCCATCAAGCCATAGAAGGAAATACCACAGACATAAATGTCAGAAAATTCTGTTTGGGTCCAGTTCTCCTTAGGCATGGCTAGTTTGCGTTTTTTACATCACAGCCTATAATGCTTAAAGCAAGGTATTCTATCGTAACAGTGGAATTATTTCCAGCAAACACTTTAAAAGACCCTAGAAAAGGACAAGCAAAGTGGGTGGATCACAAGTAGTTCTAAATGCGTATTAGAATAACTTATTTTAACATTCTAATGACACATTTGGATGTAGGCAAAAAACCTACTTCATAGTAGTACTAGACAGCAAAAAGTACTGCAGAGCAGTTTTTGTTAGTGACAAGAACCTAGTAATTTCCTTCCTAAAAGGACAAGCTATTTCAGTGTATATACAAGAAGGAACTACTAATCCTAGTGGTTTGTTTTGGTTTTTTTTTTTTTTTTATTATTAAAGTAAACAAGGGACAAACATCCATTTCCTAAAGTTTAAGAATGAACGGTTCTTTGTCCTGTGCATTTTGTTGGTCTTTATACATTCACTGAGTTTTCTCTCTGCTTGATATCTTTTCCATGGATTTATATGGTATATATTTATCAAGGAATAGGTTTTGGATAGTCTCTCTATAGTAAAATCATATGAACACTACCCTCTTTCATAAGTAATCTATCCAGCCAACTCTTCAGCCCCCAAAAATTAGCTGCACAAACCTGGCTTATTAAAATCATTACGTAGCTCAATCCATTTTCTCTCTTACAATGGGATGCTAGGCTTTTTCCTGTGTATATAATTTAAATAAATATTAAAATATTAAATGTGCTTTTGTGGGACATGTACACTATGAAAAGTATTTCTGCATTGGGAACCTTAAGATCAAGCTCTTCTCATTAAAATAAATGCATATATGGGCTAGACTGTACTGCATGCTGTTAAATATCCTTGACTTTCTCTGTATAGACCTAGTGTCTTGACAGTAAGAGAGTTTGGCTTGTGATCATTGGCCATCGCTGAACTTCCATGCAAGTGATTAGCCAGTCTCCTCCTGATAGGAAGAGGGGTTACAGGGAGCTTTGCAAATCATGGGTGGATGATGTTACTACTGCTGTGATTTCATGATCATTTCTATTTCAGGTTTAGGCAATGTGTGTATACATATGTAATAACAGTGAAAATTATAAAAGCAAAGCCCAGGGGTGCAGAAGCACTCATACCAGGTATCTTCAGAAAACGGCCAATTTAGCAGAGACAAGTCAAAATTGTTTTTGTTGTAGCTGTAGCCTTGATTCACTACAAAACCTAGTAAACTGTTAGGTCATATTTGGAGTTAGATGCAATTTACTTTGCTTTCTAATCAATGTTATTAAGTATTAAAAAAGAAAAGGTTTTACAAAACCAAGCCAGCAGCATACTTCTCCTGCCGGTTCCTTTTGTTCCCAGAAAATACTTAGCCGTTTTCATGTCTTTTTGGAGCAAATAATATCCTTGTGCTAGCACAAGCTATTAGCATTTATCCTGTGTCTGCATACAGGATCATAGCATTGGAGACAGGTAAGACTCAGGGGAGCCTCAGTGTCCCTCAATGAAACTCCTCGTGGCATAAATAGGGAAAACAGATGCACAGACTTGTGTACTGTGCACAAGTACATTTGGAGGAAACAATTAAGTGAAAACTTTGAAATCTTTCCATTTAATATTAAATTTGCTCCTCCCTCAAAAAAAACCCAAACCCAAACTGCCTAAAAATATTTTTTAGGTATTAATAAATATTATTTTGGTTGAACAGAGTGTGTCAGCAGACAATACCTACCTGGAATGTCAATTCAGATTTCAGTTATTCTGCATATAATCCACAGAGTTTCAGACAGAAGGATTTTTCAACATAGAAAAAAATACTTATTTGTGATATTATGGACACCTAAAGGCACATATCTGATTTTGTGGACCTGTCTTGTGACTTGCTCTATTAATCTATACATACATATATGCGTATTGCAGATTCCATATAAAAATAAAATAGAAACGCCTCCCACTGAAGGAACAATTTGAGGGGATGTGAGCTGGATGTAGGGTAAATATAGCAATCTCACCATAAGACGGAAGGGTGGGGTTTCCTAGCTTTCAACGTTCCTGTGCATGTGTTACTATTGCCTGCTGTACTCTTTGGTGAAGATAAACAGCTTCAGATGCTAAAGAGAATATTCAGATACCTTTCTGCCAAATGGTATTCATCATTCCTGATTCTGCTTGGAAAGAACATTTAGTAGACACTTTAATTTCAGTAAATAGGATAATATCCATGTTTAAGACATGAAATTTAAAATGTTTAATTGAATCATGTATTTCTTCCATGGGCTCTGGAGGTCTTCTGACATTTTTCAAATGTTGATTACTTAAAAGTCCAAGTATAATGCCACATTAGTATTCAGAAAGAATATTTGAATCTCCATGCGTTATTTGATCAGGCTAAGTATGCATCCCACTTTGATTAAGACTTCACTGATCCCAGAGTAAAATCATTAAACATTCATAAACGACCATTGCTTTTTCTCCTCCTCAAGAATGTACTGACACATTTTATGCAATTATTTGTCTCAAGTATCTTCCTGAACTTTTAACCCCCTTTACATTCTCTTATGCCTGCTTATATTAAGTCCAAAAATCTTCATTTCAAAGCATTTTTAAAAGCTAATATACAATTCATTTGAGTTCAGTGAAAGTAAAATTATGGAAAAGAACCCTGTCATGGTAGGGCTCATTGCTAATTAACTACATGGGTGGTTCCCTTTGAGGAATAATTCCTTTCAATTCTTTAATTCCCAGGTTGAAATGCCTTTGAGTCTAGGCTCATCTTTTAGAAAGATGTTTCTGAAAGTGACAGCCAGATAATGTTGTCCTCCAAGGTAAAGTCTGATACCACTTACATCTCCGGCTTGCACCTCTTGGCTCAATGACATGAGGATAGACAGGGAATTTAATCCACCAGAGATTTTATATATTTTTTTTTCTTTTAGCCTGGTTTCCTAAGCACACAAGGTGTATGCTTCTTTTAGCTCTCCTCTAACCTGATCCTTCTGTTCTTTCTCATTATTTGTGTGTCTTCTGATGTGATAGGGGCGTTTCTGGGGCCCCACGCTGTGCATGGCATCACAGAGCCCACGTACAGCCCCAGGCTGTGCTGCAGCTGCCAGGCACCATCTTCTCTTCCCAAGGGCAAGACCCAACCCACCAGAAACCAACTCTGTCCTTGTGGTGTTCATGGACCTGTCTGAGCACAGGGCTAAGCCTGTCCCACCCTTTGGGGATTGTCTGGCGCTATACGGAGGAGTGGTCCATGAGGAGAACTGCTCCCAAACCTGAGAGACCCATGGGCAGTGGCTTTCCCTTCCTCCTCTGCTCTGTGTTCTCCTGCTCTAACTCTGACCTGGAGATGTAAGAGCCCAAGAGAAACAGATGTAAGCCATTATATTCAGAGTCTGTAAGATTTTAATGCTGAAATACTTAGCAGTTCGAATCAGTAGGTATGCAAAGCTGGGAGAGTAACCAGCCTTTTTCCATCATTTATTCTAAGTGTAAAAATTCCGTTCCAGAAATCCATTTAAAACACTCTTAAATATCCATCTTTATTTAATGTGTTTAAAAATTTCAGATGTGTGCTTATTACAATTAAAACTGATGATAAAACCCCCATTGGCTTTGAGAGTAGGAATTAATCAAAATACTTAATTATTCATTACTGGAAAAACACCTGCACAGAATTTTAGGTTATCAGACGTGTTTGCTTTCAATGCCTTGTTTTAACTTTAATGAAGCCTAAGTGGGATTTTGGTACAAAATAAGAGGGATGTATCTACATTGGAGCAGGAAGACATATAGTTTATGTTCTCAGTAAAAGCTAGATTGCATTTCTTTAAAGGTATATTATTAACTTTCCTATATTAACAGTTTCTAAAGCTTAAGAAAGATGGTTTTGTTTGTTCCTTTCCTTAGAGATTCTTCCCTGCCTCCTCTTTTACTGCTGCTCGCTTTAACTAGAGAATTAATGCATTACTGACATCAGAGATACCAGGAAACAAACTTTTAGTCATTAAGAACAAATGAGAATTTTAATCAAATGATTAAAACATTTCAGTGTGGCTTGTTTTTTAAATACCTTTTCTATCAGAAATCAAGAATGGCATAATTTCTTATGTGTCTGCGCATGCAGAGCACAGGATTTGGGGTTGTAGTAGTCATCAGTGATTGCTTCATGCTGAAAATTGAAAAATAGGTATTGCTGATATTTCTCTTTATAAATCTTTAAAGAGCAAAAAATCCTGCAAATCTTTTTTTCAGTCCTCCTTTACAGTCATTAAGGCTATAAAGCAAAAATTTTAAGTGGGTAACTTCCTTTACATATTTAGGACTTTTAGCTTAGCCAAGGGAATAAGGAAATTTCCTCCTACTCCTCTGATTGTGTTGCTTACAGTCACGTGGAATCTGAATGTATTCAGTGCTAGCTGAGTAAATGAGTAAAAGGATCCTAATTTCTGTTTCAGAATGAAAAACGAAGTACTTCCTTTGACAAGCCATCACTGAGACATGTTTTCAAACATTTTGCAATGTTTTTTGCCATCCGTTGCTTTGCTACCTAAGTGATACATTTTGTATGTTTGTATGTTTTTATTTTTGCTAACCTGTTAACTAGTCGTTCTCTTAAACAAAGCTTCTAGAAACTATTTGTATTATTTACTTTTCATATATGTATTTGATGGGCAACTTGTGGTAATTTTACCAATGTTTTTTTCTCCTGGATGAAGCCTTTAGCATTGTAGGCAAAGGAAATTTAGAAGTCTGAAAAAATTACCATTCTTGATACAGTTGTGAAAAAATAGCTGTTGTCCAAAAAAATCCATTCTGACTTCTTTCACTGTCCTCAGGGTTATATAAGGACAAACATATGAAAGAACAGAAAGTCAGGGTAACCTTGGCTTTGGAAAAAAAGAAAAGGAAAAAATTGAACAGGATTGCAACATCTCTTTTATAGATAAAAAAAAAAAAACAACTGTAACTGAGTGCTGCTTTTTCAGTTTTTCCTCATTTGAACCACAGGATTTTCTGACACTGTTATTTATAACTATAGTGTTGTCAGCTAGATCTATATCTATGTATATAAACATCCATGGTTATTTTAGAGTAACTGTCTGCAAGTATAACTTTCAAAAATGTATTAAAACACCATTAACCTGTTAATATTTCAAACCACTCTCACATATATTTTTTTTTCCTTGTTTGTTACAAAGAAGTTACCTATGATTTATCTCTTGGTAGAAACAAATTCCTTGTAAAGTAAAATTTTTACTTTATTAACTGTAGTTAGAGTAGAGAACTGGAGGGGATGATGCCTGTAAAACTCTCTCATTGTTAATGTGCAGAAATCGATTAAGAACAGTAAAGCTGAGTTTCACTTGCTGACCACCAGTGAAGCTGGTGAGGCTGCAAGAAAAGACAGATTTCAGGTAGTTCCATCTTTAGAAATTGCTTCGTGATCTTTGACAATTATACATTATTATTTTGCTGAGACTTGCGTCTGACTTCCATGTGTGGTTTGCTGCTTAGTGCCTCATCGGAGGAAACTTCAGTGGCAAAACAAAGAGATCTAGGTCTTGAAGGGTTCAAGTGTCAAGAGGTCTGTCTCATATCTCATGTTGCTCCATTTATCTTTAAGGGTTTTTTTGTTGTTGTCTTTACTCTAGCTTAAGAACAGTAAGTCCATTTAGTGCAGAACACTGCTCTGCTGATGTGGCTGTAGTGGTGGTGCTAGCTAGTGCAAAGTGTTTGTAACCAACCGTGCAGTGGGCAGCATCCCCCGCCAATATAACATAACCTGGCTACCATCCCACAATAATCTAGTTTTCTCAGTCTCCCACCTTCTCATTACTGCAGTATCAGAACTGCCTTCCCAAATGTGGAAGATAATTCTTGTTTACCAAAAAGTCTCTTTATTGCTATTGAACAGAAGTAATTTTTCTGCAGCATAACCTGTTGTGCACTGAAAATTATATTCTCGCTCTTGGATAAAGCTTTCTGGGAAGCTTTGAACTGGAGACTGTTGTGGCAGTATTAATGATACATTTATTACCCTCCCTCCTTGCCTGATCCATACTACTTGTTGCTTGTGTTGACACACAAGTTCAGTGATACTGTGGCTATGCAAATTCCCCCATCACTGTTTCCATCGCAGTAAAAAGGATCAGTAAAACATCCATTTATGGATGTCTGCTGGTTTTCATTTAGCAGCATCTACAGCCATAAAGCCCATAATGTTTACGTGGCGCTTCTGTGGCAAACAGAATTACTGATCGCTTAGTGATGCAAGACAAAGTAGTCAAGGCACAGATTCTTTAATGTGGTGAAAAATTAGCACTTAGGTACCAAATATACACCACAGTGCTCTCAAACTGCCTAAGTTAGCGATTTCAGTACCTGATTAATATGCTAAGTATGTGGGACATAACAGGTCAAATTTAGCGGTATAAAAAGTTCATTGAAAAGTTTCGAAAGTGTTACAGTAAGAAGGCTTTAAAACATGAACCTTTTATTTTGGGATCAATATTCTAAATGAACTGGTTGAAACCAAATTGTTTCTGTTGCTGCAGCAGTGAGTTACACAGGCAGGTTATATTCTGCATTAGGTGATATTACAGACTATTACAGTGATTATAGAAAGCTCTGTCACTGCAGCATAATATTTGCACAGCAGTAGGAAACTGTCCTATAGTAACACATTTTCTTTTAGATGCTACCACTTGATCACTGTAAAGTGTCCACAGTGGTGAGGAGAAATCTGTGCTTACTTTGAAAATCCTCAGACAGAAGATACTCTGGTTTGTGTACAATGTCTAGCAAATCACATCTTTCTCTGAAGCACTTTCTTTCTCAAATGGCAACATTACTCCTTTCTTCCTGCAGAGCTGCCTGGTTTTCAGCATGGAAAAAAAAACCACCAAACAGATTGGAAAAGCCCCTGAAACTAGAAAAATTAACAAATGCAAAAGTTGTTGATCAGCATTTCCCTGTTTTGGAAGGTAGTCCTACCTCCCTGAAGGCAGGAGGATTGCATTCTGCTATGGGTGCCAAAATGTCCCCACTCTCTGTGTGCCTTGAAGAAGTTAGGTGCAGATCTAAAGTATTTAACTCTGTAAGCGCAATATTTATTTGGGACAGTCATTCCAGATGCAACAGGTGAGTGTAGTAGTTTGAATTCAGGGATGATCACTGTAGCTTGTTCTCATCTGTGTCCTCCTGGCAGGCAAGACACTGGACACACGGAGCAAGGTGGTCATTGCTGATAAATCTACCAGCCTCATTCCTTTTATTTTCCCATAATTTTGTATACACTCTATGCCACCTACACGATAGTGCAATTCTTAGTTGCAAATATAGAAGGAAGTGCCTGACTGCAAGTAATTCTTTAACCATTCAACTCAAAAATGTTTCATGAAGTACTTTTTTTTTTTTTTTTTTTTAAAAAAAAATGACCTTTGGAAATCTGCAAGAAAACCTGAGGTTTTGGGCCTAAATATCTTACAGATTTTGTCATTTTACTTACTAAACTGCATCATTATTTTTGGAGCTCATGCTAGTGTTGCAGAAGCTGCTAGATCACTTCAGTAAGTCAGGCAGAGGGAAACTGGGAGGAGAATTAAGTCCTCTGCAGTCCATTGGCCTGCAGGCGTAACTGCATACCTCCAGTGCACTTAAGGGACTAACAGTAACAGCTTGCCAAATATGCTTTTAATTTCTTGTGACTTCGCGGATAACTTAAGGGCCTTACACTTACATTTCCTGCCATTCTACTTTATATTTTCAAGTGATCTATTTTTCTCTGTGAGCTTTGTGTTGTTTGTCTTAGCATTTTTTTAAAGCCCTGCTTACAGACCAGTGGTGATAAGAAACTCAGTCCTCAAACTGTTCACAGTTGGAATTTTTGTTATGATAAGGATAAGAGTAGGGAGGGAGCAGAAGACAGATGGGAATCTGGGGAGTTCCCTGCTTAGGCACTGTCTTGCAAAGATCAGATCTGGAATCAAAATTAAATCCAAATGTCTCTTTTACTTTCTTGCACATCAATAATCTATTATTAAAACCCAGTATCTGTGGCTCAAAATTAATTAACCTGATCTTAACAGGATAGCTTTAAATATTTATCTACATTGTCCAAGAACCACTTAAATTAAGGCAATTGAAAACTGCTCATAAATTGCAAATGTGCATTGATCCTTTCTGCCCACCCTTGCTTTTGCATGGACTTCATGTGCAGAAAACCTTTCCCTGAAGGCCAATACATACATTGGAACAACTGTAGTCAATACATTGACAGCACATGCCATTTGCAAACAGATGAGGATAATAAATAAGTCAAATTTGGTTTTGGGAAAAAATACAAACTATCCTGGTTGATACATCACTGTTATCGTGCATGTAACTTAGCAGGGCCCAGTTCATTTTCTCACATTTCAATTGCTTCCCTGCTATCAGTAGGACTGACCAGAATTTTAACACCAAGATAAGCAGAATATGTAAATGCAGTGCTGCTTCCAAATCCATCAATGACAGTGTTTAGTCTTCTCTGGGAAGGAACATAAGACTCTAGAGTAAGCCCTATCCCTTCAGAATGGATCTTTAAGTTTCCTGAACCAGTTCAATATCTACTCTGAATACCCCCATTAGAAACACTAACTGCTTAGATTGATCACCTCTGAATTGGTGAGTTGTCCTTACGGTAGAGCTAAGATACAACAGCAATAGAGCGGACCTGATTACACAGAAGTCTCCTCTGGTCTTATTTCCTGTGGAAGAAAGAGGGAGGGCATGAGCTCATAAGGCTACCAGAGAAACAAGACTTCTTGGGAAGAAGGCTGCAACACTGGCCTTCTATGCAAGGACCAGACTTCAGCAGATGACACAGGAATGTCCTGGGGTCCTGAGCCTGGAGGACTGAACTCTGAGCTAGTTGCCACAAGAGAAGGAAATTTCAGCCTGCTGGGGAGTTGCTGGCGTGAGCAACAGGGGTGTGGGAGGGGAGGCTGTGAGTTTCTTCCCTAGTGCAATTTCCTTTTTTCTATTAGTCCACAGTACAGCTCTAAGCACTTTGAGTACTATTAGCTCCTTCGCGCTGCCAGAAAAAATACAAGGAATAGTTAATCAGGAGCATGAAAGGGGAAAATCCTGCATATAATAATAATGTGGGACCAAGATATATAAACAATATCTTCAATAATGAGGTCACTCGAATATTTCCAGTTCTTTCGTATTTATTTATTCTAGGTAAACATTCGTGCTTTGCTGTTCTTGTTGTATATGGAAGATTATTTCTTGGTATATTTCGTATTCTTCAGCTTTTCTGCTTGATTTAACCATTTGGAGACATCGTGACTTAGAGAAATTAGGAGAAAGTCCCATAAACCACCAGAGCTATGCATCTAGAGGCAGATGGTGTTCAGAGCCAATATTTCTGATGGAATAAAGCTGCAGAGCACATTACTGTATTTTCATTTAGTCATACTGACTTTCCAGATTGCTGATATACAGTGGTATGAAAACTGCTTTTTGTGTGAAATCAAAAGATCTATTTTCTATAATTTTTTTTCTCAGATTTTTTTTTTTTTTTTCCAAATTCATACATCCAAGAAGTAATTAAATCAATGTAGTATACTCCAAAGTTGGTTTTAGTGCCTCATTGTCAGGAAGCAAACAACATTCAGTGTCCAAATGTAGGATGTCCAGATCTAGAGTCATTATGATTATCAGGCAGTTTGAACTTTGTGCTTATGATCCTGAGGTCCTAGAGAAGCACATAGAAGCAGTTTATAATAAGAGGCCATTTTTATTTCAGTGTTTATAGCATTTGAAAATGAAAACATGGTAAATGTCAAAGTAGTTGTCAGATTTAAAAACAAAAAAGATAAATACACATCCCTCTTGTCTTTTTTTCTTCCCAGCTAGCTCTAAAGACTATAGTTGCTCCAGTTCTGAAATGACTCCTTCACAGTAAGACAGTACCAAAGAACTTGGAGCTCCAATGCACAGTGCCATCCATGCCCTTTCTTGACACAGTCTAAGAAATCCCTTTTGTACCGTTAGCAAGGTAAGGTATGGATCCACTTGGTCCACACTCACGTGGACAGAGGTTGCCCCTTTCTGGGGCTTTAGTGCCACCTGGGACTTGTTGTCACTGCACTGGTTATAGTGCAGGAGAATGGCAGCTGATCTGCCGCAGTGTACGCTCAAGGAGGATTTTCCTTTTGTAATTGTAACATTGTTGTTCCTCCTACAGAGTTCAGCAACAACGGAAACTGTGGCTATTTCTACGTAATTCCTCCTGTACTTGTGGATGAAAAAGCAGGAACGGAGTCACAAGGTCAGGTTTTTCATTCATTTCCATTTGATTCTTGAAGTTCTTAGCACAGGTTTCCGTTTGTGCCCTGAAAAGAAATCACGATGCACACAGATGTCCTTCCAAGGAAGCAGTCAGGTGGACTTTATAGAGGTAAATACAAAAGGAGATGTTAGTGAGGTTCACTGAAGTGTTAAAGAAGTTTTGGTACAATATCCAGGATATTTGTAACAGACCTGTGTAACATTGCTGTAAAAAAAACAGTGCATCTCCCACCATCCTCAGAAATACCTGGTAACACTTTTTTCCATAAATGCTTTAAGATACATTCATTTAGGTGATTTGGATCACGTATTCCATTGGGAGAAGTAGTAAATAGATTCCTGAACACTGTAGCACTTTTTATTATATATTTTCTCATTTCTTGGCAAAAATAAATTGATCAAAAATGCACTCAGTAAAGCGTTCCAGATTTCCATACGCAGAATTTAACAAAATGTTTTAAAATAGTAAAAATTACACCCAGATAACAATTATATAGGCTAATAAAAATGAAAAATAACTAGGGAGTTCAGTTAATGGACTGCTGATTATTATTATTTTTTGAATAATTAATCAAGAGAGTCCATCTAAAAAGGTTTTATATTAGTATTTTATGCTGATAGTGATGTTCTCCATTGCTGACATAACCCTAACTGCTATTCACAGAGGTAGTAATAGGCTTCAGGAATACCCATGCACCATACTGTATATGTACTTATGTACTCACACGTATTCCTGTTCAGAGACTGATAAAAAATTTTAAAAGCTGTCTCCTAAAGACATAAATCCTATCAGAAAAGCAGTTTTGTGAGAGATGCAGAGAATGTATTAAAAATAAAAAAGTCTAAAAGAGTACTAGTTTTACGAACAGATGTGATAGGCCCCTATGAAATCATTTCCTACTGTTATCATGCTGATTAGCTGCACAGATTGTGTTACTGGTCTCTTGAACAGATGGTCTATACTTCTTTTGTAAACTCCTGAGTTACTGGGCAACAGAGGTATTTAATTTTGAGATCCTTAAAAAAAATAATCCTGCTTTAGATTTATTTCTTCATGAAGATACACGTATTTTTACTGCAGAGTAATATTTGTCCAAAGCTTAAATCCCTACCACTTTATTTCTGGAATGATTTACAGGCTTTGTCTCCAACTTTTGCTGCATTATATTGGGGTGGCAGCCAGCTCTGAGTGCTTTGTTTTGTTTTCTGATCGGTCACTGCTTCACTCCACCCATCTCCCTGCACGACTGAGAAGGCGGCAACATTAAGGAAGCTTTGCTTATAACAGCTTCTTCCAGAAGAGCTCAGATACTTTCAGTCTCTCTGCTATTGTTTTCTTGGGTAAGAAAAGAACTATTGTTTCAATGACTATCTTGAAAACTTCTAGGTAAATATGAATAGTGACATGAACTAACTTTATGACTGCGACCAGTTTTAGTATGATACAATCCAGCAGTCAAGTACAGAATACACAGCTCATTCCCATCTGTCTTTATGTGGCACATAGTTTTGTCTGGCAGGGTGGATCATGTATATATATTTAAGTATGCTTAAATATTTCCTGGCAGTATAAGAGAGGACTGTAACAACTATCAATGCTGCAAATTGCACTGAACATTTTATGAACTCAAAATTTATGTTGCTGTTTAGTTTTGTTTTGCTTTTCTGCCATGTGTTTTCTAAGAAAGGCCTCAAGCTGACAATATATCAAGTAAGTTCTAAGTTAACAACTTTACTGCCTTATTTTATATTTCTAAAAATTATGTTGGAGAATTTAGTACCTGTGAAACTCTAATAGCTTTAGGGCTAAATTCAATACAAGGATCTATAGCAGCACAGCTAGTACACACCATGGCAGATGGATAAAGAAGCTGCAACTCCATTTGCTCAGAAGGAGTTTCATAAGTCAAACCTGAGTGCAAAAACTGTGAGTTTCTGGTAAATGTACAGACATACCAGGCACAGCCCCATATGGGCTGCAGGGCTCATCCAAGCACTCTTCCAGCTGTTCCCACATGAGGAAGGATGCCTGGTTCCTTCCTCACAGTCAAAATTTGGAGAAGCAGCTTTCTGGACGTAGGGACATCAGCTGTGACATAAGAGTGTAACTAATATCTCTCTCCAAATAACAGTATAATTTGACTTTAGCTTAACTCCAGACCACAGAGGTTCCTCACCTATCACCTCCTTGTTGGCTGGCAGCATCACTCCTTTTCTGGCCATGTTTGTCTCAATCGTGCAGCAAAAATGAATGATAAATATGTAATAGGATAATCCCATCATATTATTTGTGCGTCTGGGGTCATCCAGCCTTCATAGATCTGACACAGTGAACTGTTAATTCATACTCTATTGATTTTTTTTTTTTTTGTAGTTGACATTCCTTGCTCATTGTCTATGTGAAGGTCTAGCACATAGGATACTGAAGACAAAGGTTTTTGTCATGTAGATTGATCCGGAGTGTCTATTCACACATGCTTGAACGAGCTGTATTTTTACACTTCTTGCTGAGCGCGTAATTGGATGTAAATTCCCTGATTCACCCTGTCAGAAAATGGCTTACACAAAGGGTTTTCTCTTCCTCTGTCATATATTTCAAGAAAGCCAGGTCTCTGATTGCTCCTTTAACCTGATTTAGTACCCCCTCGCCTGGGAGAAGAGACCAGGGAAGGTACCTTTCTTACGTAGTTTTTATTACATTCTGAACTAGTCTCTTAGTGTCTTCCCTGGGTTTGGTTTTTTGACTGAGATAAGCTGTTAGAGGAGGCAGATCTGAAGACAAATTCCTACAAGTGAAAACTGACTCCAGAGCCTGGGGACTCTTTAAGGAAAATCTTGATCTTCATATTACACAGAATTACTATCTTCCTCGCTCTGCTGTCCTGCAAGCACTTTTCTCAGAGAGGTTCCTTTGGCAGGAATTGCAGTTGTTGTACTTTATCTCATGTGTTTTTTCCCAGAAAGAGATGACATGACTCTATTGCATTACTTTTCCACTTTGTTACCAACTTACAAGCTTTTCCTACAGATCAGTAAATCTTTATTAGGTAAATTGAGATGCCTGTTCTGCAACAGAGGATCTGTCTGTGCTTGTATTCTGTGAGAAGTTATATTCTAGCATCCAAATAATTCATCTTTTTTTTTTTTTTTGTAAGAAGAGAAGCTCAGGGAATACATGTGCCTATTTGTTATATTTACAGTGGCTCTAGCAGGCTCTTTTGCATCAATGCTGCTCTCTTCTCCACAGGGAAGGAATTTCAATTGTAAAGAGGTGACCTTATCTATTGTTATTAATTAACACTTCCACATAGAAGTTAGCACCTCTATCATAGGCACACAGAGAGCCTGCTACTCAAGATGCAATGCAGGCGAGCAAGTTACCAACAGCTCTGCCCAAATGTGGGCAGTTCCTTCTGCCAGGCCAAGCAGAAGCACATGCATACACCATTCTCTGAGACAAAGGAATATTCCTGAGGACATTAATGGGAAAGTAAGTTATATTGCCAGAACATGTGATCTTTAACACAAGTCACATTTACTGGTCCTCTCAGAGTACCAAGGGCCTCCCAACTGCAGGAAGCATGTGGATGGAAAACTCTCCTGGAATGTCTAAGTACAGGGAAGTTTTTGTTTTTTTTTTACATTTCCAGGACCCAGAAGATTTCATTTTATCTCAAATATTTTTTTATTTGCTCTGTCAATCTATATGGTTATCTCTTAGCACTAAAAAATTTAGAAATCTGTGGGATTGCTTTACAATATTGCTTGAGTTTATATGCTGTTCTGGCACACAAGTCAGACTCTAGAGGGATCAGCTAGTTTAGAAATTATCTGAAGGCTGTAGCAAGAACATAACTACTTATTTTTCAGTATAGCTGTTCCTTGAACCTTCAGCTTGATCCCATAGTGTGGATTTATAACCTCCTTGATGCTAAACCAGCATTTTCAATATTGTCTGGAGGAGGGCCATGGATCTGCCTGCTATTGGATTGATCAAATTAGCTTTCTGACAAATAGTAGGCAGTTACACTGCCAATAGTCTAAAGTAATACTCAGGAAACAAAATAAACTATCTGTAGTAAAAAATGTTATCCTTTATTTCATAGTAGTAAATGGCAAAATACTTGCATTGAATATCAACATTTCTGGCAGTAAGGCCTTGTACATAAAGATAAAAAAAATTCTCTGGCATGTAAAGAGCGCTATCTAAGAAAAAGTTAAAAAACTTTTGCTGCTTTAAATACTTTACTCCCATATTCAATGTCACTGTTGCATGGCAGAGGACTGGGTGAGCTGCTGAAGAAGGTGTAACCAGCTGGCATCTGGTATTAGATTTCTTCTCCATTGGAACGCCCTCACACGTTTTCTTCTGGGCAATTAATTTTCCTCTAACCTTCTCTCACTCAGGGCTCCTCAGAGGCTTTGCTTGTAGAGGCTTGGCTTTGCTGCTTCTGGGGGTTTGGCACCACAGGCCAAATCCAGAGACTCAAGTACCTGAACCTAAGGGCCATGAAGGAAATGTTGCTGGTGCAGCCTTTACTCCATGGAGTCTTATTGGACCTGGGTGGCCTCTATGTCCTATGAAGACAGGCTGAGAGAGCTGGGATTGTTCAACCTGGAGAAGAGAAGGCTC
Source organism: Numenius arquata (assembly GCF_964106895.1). NCBI lineage: Eukaryota > Metazoa > Chordata > Aves > Charadriiformes > Scolopacidae > Numenius > Numenius arquata. The sequence continues at coordinate 16,143,779 of NC_133584.1, forward strand.
TGAGGAGACCTTATTGCAGCCTTCCAGTACTTAACAGAGGCTTATAAGAAAGATGAGGACAAACATTTTAGCAGGGCCTGTTGCCATAGGACAAGGGGTAATGGTTTTAAACTAGAAGAGGGTAGATTTAGACTAGATGCAAGGTAGAAATTTTTTGCAGTGAGGATGGTGAAACACTGGCACAGGTTGCTCAGAAAGGTGGTAGATGCCCCATCCCTGGATAATTCAAGGTCAGGCTGGACAGAGTTCTGAGCAACCTGATCTAGTTGAAGATGTCCTTGTCTTTGCAGGGGGGGGTTTGCCTAGGTTGTTTTTAAAGGTTCCTTCAAACCCAAACTATTCTATGTCCTCTGGGTGGTTGTAGGGAGCATCTTAAGGAGACACTTTCTTGAGGCAGAGGCAGGATCCCTGTGCTACAGGGTAGCCCTCACCCCATGAGGGAAAAAGATTCTCCTGAAATGGAGGCTGCCTCTATTCTCCTGTGGTGCCACCCAGAACTTGGCGTGCTCCAGTCTCCGGGACTGAATGTCGGTCCAATTGCTCAATCAATGTTTGTGGCATTTGAAACTCTGGCTGCAAAAAGTCTTTTTACTTAATGTATGTTTAGACCAGGGAATAGTGCCGCTTTTCTTATGGAAACAATCTTGCTGAATGAGAGTAAATGGTACCTACAGTTACCCTTCCTAATCTGCAAAACGTATCACAAATGAGTGGAAAAATGTTTCCAGCAAGGTCCTTTTCAATCCCTTCAGAGGAGAAAGAAGTTTGTGGTTAACATATATAAGATCCTGAACCCTGTGAGTTTGGCATTTACCATCTTTATGCCAATGAGAGAACCACAAATGTACATGTAGCAACTCCTCTTACAGAAATGTCATCTCCTTCACTCTCCAAGAGCCAGAAATGTTTCCATTTATGAAAAGCAGCCCGTCAAGTGGTGTGGTGGAACTTACCACCGCAAATGAAGATCTTTGATGAAATCACATGGATAGGTTTGTTCAAACTGTACAGTATATAATTTGCCTGCTCCACAAATGGAAACGAAAGAAGCCAATGTCAGATGGCTCTTGTGGGCTGATGTATGACATATTGTTTGTTTAAACAGATCAATGACTCTTGGGATCTACTGCACAGCTTGATTCATGATGGAAGTAGAAAATGGAAGATAAATAATTAACCAGTTGAACAGTAAAGCCCAAAATTTTTTGCCCTTTTTTCCCCCTGCTTGAGGGATGTAGTTAGGAGTAAACATTTCCACTGGGACTTGGTGACTGTAACTGAAGTGTAAACAGTTTGCACTGATGGCACTAAGTCCCATCTAGAACTAAGCTATTTAAGAGTTCAGGCTGAAGCCACTAGCCCATTGGGAGAACTCATCTAAAAATATATTTCTCATGCACACTTATTTTGAAGCAATTATTTAAATGACTGTTACTGTCCTGTTTTCCATAGAGCCTGTCATAAGTAAACCGGTGTAATTTTACATCAGGAAAACCCATGGAAGTTTTTTTCCCTCAACTAACAGCCAGGCAGCTGGGAAGCTCCCTGGGGGATTCAGGATCTCATGGTGAGAGGAAATCTGCAAAATCTCTCAGAATTCCCTGCATTCAGTGCCGTGAGTACTTGCTGCATGGTTTAATCCCACAGATCCATTTTTTGCAACTCAATATTTATATACCTTCAGCTATCAAGGTGTAGCTGATCTTGAGATGCATTCCGCTCAAGATGGGTAAGGGCCTTAAACTTATTTTGGCAGAAGAAATCCTATAGAGAGGCATGTGTAAAAGGTATTTGAGACTAAACTTAGGGCAGGACAGATTCTAATGAAACTTGATTAAACTAGTAGTATAAATTAGTAACACAGGTATTTGGGGGATTTAATATTTTATAAAAATATTAAAAATATTTCAGAAAAAGCTCAAAAGATTTTATGTAATGATCAAGGAGTTGTGACTGTAAGCAATTAAGATATAGTCTTGCTGAAGTACCAACAGTGGGTTAAGTTCTGTAAGTAAACATGGGAAATGCACCACTGGATTTTAACTGCAGTGGAAATTTACATAGCCGATACCGACATAATCATAAATGTACTTAATTTTGTTTGAAGTATCCTTGCTACCTATTTCTTTAAGGTATATTATTTTTCCTTTGTCAGTAAATAGGCAGAATGGCCCGAAACCAAAAACTTCCCTTCCTATTTCATTCCACATTTGATGGGTAAATTTTAGGAAGGATCAGGAAGCAATGGCTCCTTCCTAGTCCTTTGGGAACTGCCCTGTGTTAGGAGTTCAGTCTATGGAACTTTCCTACTTTTGCTTTTATTTTATGATGATGACATAAAATATGGGTCACTTAGATAATGTGTTTTATTCCAATTAGAGAAAACTAAAAGGCATTTTTCTAATGCTAACTTGAAGTGTTTCTTAAACCTCCATGCAGCTTTGTTAGCAAAGTAGTCTCTCACCAAATGGACATCAAAAAAGTGAAAACGAGTCAGTAGCAGCCTCTGCCCAGTAATGAACTGAATAAGTTGACAAGAAACTTATCTCAGGCTAAGCAGAGATATTAGGCACTAGAGATGTGATATCTCTGTATTTATTTATTTATTTATTTTTAAATCCTTGTCAGTCAAAAGGTTTTGTATTAAAATTATGTTTTAAAAAAATCTATAAGCATTGAATCCATAAGGGCAGGTGAGTTCAAATAGTATCTGTTTATGACTCAGAAATCATGTCTGACTAACCTGATAGCCTTCTACGACGGCATGACTGGATGGATAGATGAGGGGAGGGTGGTGGATGTTGTCTATCGACTTCAGCAAGGCTTTCGACACCGTCTCCCACAGCATCCTCATAGGTAAGCTTAGGAAGTATGGATTAGGTGAATGGACAGTGAGGTGGATTGAAAACTGGCTGAAAGATAGAGCTCAGAGGGTTGTGATTAGTGGCACAGAATCTAGTTGGAGGTCCATAACAAGTGGTGTCCTCCAGGCAGAGCCCTGGAACAGGCTACACAGAGAGGTGGTGGAGTCTTTGTCTCCGGAGACATTCAAACCCACCTGGACATGTTCCTGTGCAACCTACTCTGGGCGGACCTGCTTTGGCAGGGGGGTTGGACTAGATGATCTCCAGAGGTCCCTTCCAACCCCATATCATTCTGTGATTCTGTGACTTGTGTCTATGTTTAAGAAATGAACTGTATGTATGAGGAACAGAAAATATGTCCAGATCCCACAGCAAGCTGAGCAGTGTAACCAAACCCAGTCTTTCTCCCTCTGTTTCAAGCAGATGCAGGACTTCCCACTGGACCTGAGCTGCTGTCCCACTTCCCAGGGAGAACCAAGGAAGATGCTGCTGAAGCCTCTCAGCGGGCACAGCCCATGAAGGCAGGTCTCTCTGCTTAGCTGTGCAGTCTGACTCTGGGCTGTAGCTGAGGAGCTGTGTGCGCTCAGGTTTCTCTTTTGTTAACATGAGTTTTCTCCATGGAGATGCTGAATGGCAAATCTTGAAACAGGAATAACTGCTTACTTTCTAAATGACAATCTGCTGCAAGACATGTCTGCTGAAAATATGGTGAGAGCAGTTCCTAGGGGACACATAACAGAACCTCAATAAATCAGAAGCACAGGAGACTGAACGGGAAAAGAAACACCCTCTGTGTACACTAAACTAGTTACTTTATTATGATAAACTGGAGCTGTAGCAGAGCTGTGAACTTAGGCAAATAAGGCACCCCACAAAGCCTGAGATTTTGCCGCTGCTTTTCAGTACACTGTGATTCCATCAAGAGAATAAAGGCTTAGCTGGAGGTGGCAGCAAAGCCAGAGCCATGACAACAGCAGCCCATACTGTGCCACACCAAGCCAAGGGGCGTGCAAACTTCCTGACGGGCTGGGATGGCTACGTGTGCTGTCTTGAGTAAATGCTCCCCCGTAAGTCTGAGCTTTAACATCTCTGATGGATGTCTTGGCAAGCTGGCTGCTACCAGCATTATCCAATGTATTTCTGTACAGACACAGAAAACAAAAATAGCTCTCCCATTTCTTGTTAGATGTCCATGGCCAGGATATTCCTGTCCAGATTAATAAAGTCATTACTAATTTAGAAAAGCATGTCTCATATATCTTTTTATATAAATTCTACCTCTGAGGTGATGGCTAAGCAGCAGGACATTTTAGAGCACCACCTGCGGCAGCTGCCTAACAACCTCCCACTGCATTAACCGAAAGACATGAGTGGTCTCCAGGCACCGACTGCAGATGTGCAGGCAAAGCAGCTGACACTGTACCTCCAGCTCTACTTACAGGGACTTGGAAAAGTATAATGCTATATTAGTAAGTAAAGCCTCTAGTTAGGCTAACTTAAAGTAGCTTTTAATCTTTGCTAATGAAAATCTGCAGTTAAGATCCTAAGTCTTTTTCCTATTTTCCAAATACTTCTGCAGCTTTGGGAGCAATCCAATACCCATGGACTTAAGAGGAAAAAATCTGACTGGAGAACGCCACTTCTGCTGACAGTCCTGTACCAGTCCCAGAGGTTTCCCAACACCGGAGGAGTTCAAAACTCTACAGGGGTGTCCCTGACCACCCCAATGTGCCACTGTGTCCACATGAGCCTCCTGCACAGGCCACTCACAGTGCAGGATCAGCAGGCACTGCACATCAAGCTCTGGCATGGGACCAGGTGTCCAGTTTTGCTCCTTTACTGGGCTGGAAGCACCGCTGTCACAGCTCAAGTGCTCCTGCAGGTAGCTCTTTCCCTTCTAAAGCAATTTTGAGGGTTTTACACAACTGGAGCCTCAGGTTCTAGTTTTTATAGTAGCAGAAGTTGCATACTTGTGGGCTGAAAAAAAAAGACTAATTAGATTTGTCGTGTTTTCACTCTTCTGCTTAGCGAGAGTGGAGATGAGCCTCCAAGTAAAATAATCTGCAGCTTCAAGGGACCTTTGGATTTGGCGCTTGAGCTTCACTCCATAAGGATATCTTTTGCCAGCATGTCTCAGCTAGAAATAGCAAACCCGGACATGACAGCTGAGGAAAATGGGAGTAGGCTAGGAAGCACTAATGACTGCAATTCACTTTCAGACCTTCCCATACCTGGGAGAACTGAGTAAGGAGTTTTGACTGGAGTAATGTTAATGCATCTGTGGCTTTTCCTCTTCTGCAGCCCCGAGGCTGCCCAGCCCGGGAGCAGAGCATGGCAGCTCTGCTGGCTCTCTGCTGCTCCCGTAGTTCCCCTTACGTTGGAAAGATGTCTGTGCAATTTGTTAAGTAAGTTTAAAACTGCTCAGCTCTGCAGAGCAGAGTGGAGCAGCCTCAGGGGGGCCAGGACGTGCTTGGAGACTGCCAGTGTGGGGAGATGTCATTAGGCAGAGGACAGTGACGGCAGAGTGGTCCCTGGGAGGGGATTGAGCCTCTTCAGGGTGAACATCGACAAGTCTCCGAGTTAAACCCATTTTCATTAAAGTGTCACTGTGTCCTTATGTCATACCCAGAGAGATAGTGACAGGGAGGAAACCTGACTTAAAACTCTTCAGGAAAACGCCACCTCCACTGGTGAGACGGGACCTCCGTTTCTGCAGCAGAGAGCTCATCCAACCTCTGTGCTCAAGTCCTGAGGTAACGTTTCAACAGGCCAAAATAAGCCTATTTAATGAGGTCCGGGGGGCATTGTGCCTCTTGCCAGCTCCTCATTAGTGAACTGACTGCACTAGAAATAGGCAAAAATCCATCAACCTAGTACAGTCAGATATTGCTGCTGGGTCTGTTGCTGATTTACAAAGATCAGCTGTTCTGGGTTAAGCAATTGCATATGGGAACTTGTCAGGAACTTCCTTGAAGTAAGCCCTAAAGTAAGTTACATCTTTATAGGAAAATGTTTAAAAATAAAACCATATGAAGAAGCATGAAGGAATAAGGGCTGGAAGTGGAAAGGCAGCTTTGTTTATTTTGCTGTAACTCACTGTCTGCATCTGGTAAACAAAAAAGTAGGAAGAAACAACTACTAAAAGTGGTGTTCCGGGGGCTGAAGAAAATGGAGATTATTCCAAGTTTAGCATCAAAGATTTTTGTTGATTTTAACATTATTTCTTCCTTTTTTTTTTTCCCCTCCTTTTTTCTCCTCTGTCTAGAGAGCAGAACTTAAGTTTTCTTGCCTTCATTTCTGTTTCTTCATTTGTGAGAAACATACATATGAGGCAGGCAGTAGAAACAGCACAAGCTGGAGCTGTCATCGCTCTCCCATGGCCATGAGTTTTCACTTGTACTAGGTCAGAGTAGTTCCTTTGTGGGGTGGTGACTGCAACAAGGACAGGACCTTGGAAAAAAAGGGTTGGTTTCAGTATAAATATTATCGTATCTTTGAGCATAAGAAAAATATTGCATAGAAATGTGACTTTAAGACAGCTACACTGTCAGTAAACTCCAGTAGGAGAGAAGCTGTGATACAGGGCCCATGGTAGAGCCCATCATACATGAACTGTGTATGAAGGACATCAATTCATACAGCTTGCTCTTGCCCTGGTGCTAAGGGAGCAGGGGGTGATTCTTGCTGTGCCTTTAGTTAGGAAATGCAGTTACAGTTTACAAGGGAGTTGACAGAAGCTTCTCAGGAACAATGTACTTGTGGGCCATGGAAAATTGTTTATTTCATAGTGGCAGACAAGATGGGGAAGAAATGAATTCTGCTGGGCAGGCCCAGACTTTCCTTTCCTGTAGTCTGATTTCCCGGGTTTCATGCCTCTAGGAAAAAAGCCCATGTATATCAGCTCACAACGTCAAAAATTAATTGCTAGCTACTTAGAGCCTCTAGTCTATTCTGGTATGTTTTGCCTCAAGATCTGGTTTGGAGTTTTTTTTCACAATCAACAAGGGCAAAGGAAAACATTTTGAGACGTTGGCAGGAACATGCTGATAATTTAGCAGGAAGCTGAACACTGTATTTCCATAGAAGTGTATCAACGGAGACCTTTCTATAAGGAGGAGGAAATGAAGCTTATGTTTTGTGAGTTTTAAAAATAAGTTGCTGTATCTCCCACATATTGCATGCAAATGAAAGGACAAGAAAGCTAAAATTATACACATATGCACAAACCGGCACACGCAATTTAAATTACTTATATCTGAAATTGATACACTAATTGATAGATAAATGGTATCCATCTCCTATCAAGGTTTGTATAGCTTAATGATCCCATTTTTTCTTTTCTCTCTTTAAATTGTAATGAAGGTGCAGCCTTCACAGATCTGTATATCTGCCTAGTGTAGAAAGCGGCAATGGTGGGATGTGAGAGCCGATGGACACGAGTGATTCAGCTGCCTGTCTGGGATGCTCCTGGATTCCATAGGCATTCTCAGCAGCCCCGAGAGACTCCCGCAGAACACAGACTGGAAACCATGGCTGGAAACACCGTAATGGTGAACAGCAGGGGTCATGGCGTAGAAGTTACAGAGCCTTCCCTGAAAAAAGTGAATGTTCCTTGATTTCGTATTACTGAAGATGAAAATTTTAATCCTCCATTCATTAGGTTATTAATTAATTAATATAGCTGCTGTATTCTGCATGATATTTTGGCCTTATTAAACATATTGTGGGTTTAGCTGTTAACACAGGAATACTAACTCCAGGCTCCTCCTAAAACAGACAGTTATGCTATTTAATACAGTTGATAATATTACCAAAATTTTATCAAAAACTCTACTTCAAATTATTTCTTAATTTATTCCACTTGAGAACTTGTTCTGTGGAAAAGTTCAAACCTGTTCTTGTGTCCCTCCTGTTACACTCTCTCTTTACCAAGCCTTGGTCTCAGGCTCTCTACTAAAATCCCTGCTTTCTCAAATGGGGCATCCTGCCCAGGGCACCTTTCTCACATTTCTGCTGATTTTTTTATCAGTAAAGTTCTATAGTCTATAAAATTACTTTCTGCAATTATACTTTTTTCTATTTTAATCGATTCAATTCCTTCTCTATGATATTCCTGGCCTCCTTGGTATGTACTATTCTCCCAGTATTGTATCACCAGCACAATTCAGCAGCAAGGGCTTTATAAGGCATCTTCCCTAAGAGGACACTAAATGAGATGGAGCCCATTACTACTCCTAAAACCACACTCTGTTTTAAAGTTTTTTCAGTCCAGTACTTTGAGTTTTGGCAAAATTTCTTCTAACTAAATCCTTTCTTATGATACAACCACTAGTTTCCTCCATATTAATTATTTCCCATGTATTCATTGAAGTTCAGGCACATTAACGCTATTGTATTTCTTCACATCTTCCAAAAATGAAACACAGCAACAAAAAATTTTCAACATTCATTCAAGGATCTGATCAATGAGTTTGATACAACTGATCACTATTAATCACATGTTGTATTTTAATCTCATTTTTCTTTATACTATTTTTCATTATTTTAAACTCATCCTAGTCTCAATGGTGATGACATATCAGGCAGTGATTGGAACTGTTATTTTCCCTGGTTTTGTAACTGGAAGTTTTCCCTTTGCTTTTTGTCAGTCACGAAGCACCTCAGGTTTGATCCTGTGCCAGTTCTTTCAGTATTCTGGATAGAGATTCCTTGTATAAACACATAAATTTCAGCCTTGGATGAACCTTGGATGTGGTAATTTTTGTTTCAATAGTCGCAGTTCATTAGTCAACCATAGTTTTGTCCCTATATTCTACTTTATCATAATTATTAAAAATGCAGGTACATGTTACATTTCATTTTTTGGCTTAAAATTCTTTAAACTTTATACCATCCTTACTGTATAGCAGTTCTGCTTCATTTTTTTCCTGCTTATTTTTTTTCTATTTATTTCGTTAATGATCTCTTTACAATGTGTGTTTGAAATTGAATTTGCAAATTTGACCTTAACTTGTATTTTGGCAAACCACTTTACTTTATTAATTAGGTCTTTGTCCATTGAAACTTGAATACTTTTTTTCCCAGCCTGTCTTTATTTACCTGGGATTTAATTTAAAGCAGACTCATGAGTGCAACAGAGCTATCATTCTGCATATATTTGTTGAAAATCTGCACTTATTATACAGAAGCAGATGAATATATTCATTTTGAAAATGAAAATCAATAGGATATTAGCAGGAGCAGGTGGCTCTAGAAAAGGCACATAGGAACTAATAGCTTTTTATATGCAATTGCTGGATACCATTTCTTTGACATTAAGCATAAACAGAATAAAAAAAAGAGCAGCCTTAATTTTTAATCTTGTTGATGGACAAGGGCATTTAAAACATTTGCCTATCAGAGTAAAACAAAACACATCTTAAACAGGAGTGTTTTCAGAATACAAATTTAAAGCGCTTGTAAACAGGGAATATCTGTCCTCTCAGTCCACTGAGTTAAATTTCTAATTAATATTTTTGCAAGCGTCTCCTAAAGCCTTTTGCAAAAGATGAAAAGAATTGCTGACATCACATTTCTAGTAGAAATGGAGAGGTACAAGCTATATTATATAAGCTAATGTTATGCCAATTTTTTCTTTGTGTACTCACTGATAAAATTTTCTAAAAAAATTTAGTCTTCCAAAAAAACCCAAAAAGCCTGTCTAGAATTATACACATAAACACTATAGGAGATAATTTTTTTTCCCCAGATGACTAACACAGGGCATAAAAATTAATTATTATTTTTTAAAAATTAATCATAATGAATATTTTATGCCTGACAGAATGGACTAGCATTTAGGTGCCAAATGACTTATGCCAGAATCCTGTCAGCTGCAAAGGTATTGCTAACTTTTATACCTGCAAAGCCAAACAGAGTGGCAAGGTTTGAGGTTTGTGAATTCACTGAGAAGGGAGACAGTTGTAAACAAAGACACCAAAATTAGTCTCTTTTTTACTGAAAATACTGTTTGCACTCTCCAATATTTACTTACAGCTCCTGGATGTTGGCTAAGGACATGAGTCTTATCCTTGCATGACCTCTCAAGGACTATGCTGGGCCTTACCAGTGCCGTCTAGCCAGTGGATAAAGTGCATTCAAAAGCTGGATCTTCCCTTTGGTACTAGGAGTTAATTAGAATAAGTCCTTAGAAAAGTAACTCTTCAGCAAAATGTCAGAGTTGTGAAGATTTATGCTCTTCTCACTGTGCCCGAGATGACTGCTTGCTTCTTCCTAAAACACACAGCAGTCAAAGAAATTATTTTACCTGATATTATGTTTATGTATTTTCTTGAAGTGTTCACAAACACACCTGACGATCTCCTTAACAAGTTTGTTGTTTATGTCTCTGGTGATCTGATGTGGTAGATATTGAAATACAAATGAAAAATCTTTAGAAACAAGATTTCCAAGAAGAGGCCAGTAGAAAAGTCAACAACTGAGATTTTAGCTCAAGGCATCTGAACAAAGTACACAACACAATAAGGTACAGAGGGAGTGATATATGAAATCTGTGAAATTCTTATTAAGACAGAGGGATGTGATTTGCTTTTGTTTCTGTGTCCTTAGAAAGACTTTTCCCTTCTGATTCCATAGCCCATGTACCAACATGTAAGAAGTGTTATTCCTTACGCTATACCTGAGGCAAGGGGACACTCATCTTGTCTGAGGCCTCTGAATATTACTTTAATCTTAAGTGCTGGGCTTCAGTCCCGATGCTGACATTCACTTTCTCTGAGCCCGAGTAAGCAGTTTAAATGTGTCTGAATCTAAGTTCAGCAGACTATAAACTGATGAATATTATCTTTATTGGCATCACAGAGACCTTTTCAGACTTTCAGTTTCATTCAAACTATGATACAGAAATATTGTCATATTATACTAGAAACACAAGGAGTCTACTGAGCTTTTACTTAATATCACTTTAGTAACTTTTCTGGTCCACGCAGTAAAGAGCAGCTAAGACCACCCATTTCACTGTCAGCTTTTTCTCTTATGTGTGAGTCTTCTATGGTTTTACTTAAGGATTCATGCTCAATGTTTGTTACTTGAAGTCTGGTCTGCCAAGTTCTTTTCCTTCTTACTTATCTATTTGCCTCCAGTCTGCTGGCCTGTACTTCAACGTGTATTTTTTCTGCACCATTGAGTGCACTGGACTCAGGAACCAGTGCATCAGCTTTTACACGAATTCCCTCCTAGCCCTTTTCTGTTTTGGCATTATCACATAGTGTTCCTGCTCTGGAAGTTGTGAAAGGTTAATCATGTATGACAATACAAGTAGCAAGCAGAAATATTAACTAGCCTATTGTCTGCTGATGCATACACTAATTATATACAACATGGGGACTTTTTAGGTAACAGTTATGCTTCACTAATGTCTGTTCAGCATTGCAGAGGGAGTGGAGACAAAATCCTTGACAGAGCAGTGGATTTCTTATGGCAGATTTTGGGTTGTCATGCACTCAGTCATGATGCCTCAAAAGACTTCAGAGAGATTGCCCATTCTTTAGAGATCCAGGGGAAGCGATGATTTTGAAAATGTATAAACAATTTTTGTGCTCCAAAGCAGCCTGGAAAACGTTCCCTGCATGATGGGGTTACGGAGTGCCACTGGGCTGTGCTGGCAGCCTGGCTGGGTGGGATGCACCCAGTGGGTGGTGATTCAGGTATGTGCACTGGAAGTAGATGGCACAAATACTTTGTTCAGGTACAGTCAAAGCAATGGGTTTGACCCTGATCAGATCTAGGGACTTAAAGAAAGATTCACTTAATCGTGATTTTAATGACTCAGAATATCAAGGTGATGGAGAATCCATCTTTCAAAAAAACTGGTCTAGGAACAGGTTGCAAATATGCCAGGATAAATATTTAGCTGTGAAGCAAGAAAGTAAGTATCTTGAGGTTTCATGATGACATTGATGCCTGAGGCAAAAATGGTGGTAAATACTGCACCCTGGGTTTGGTTTTTTTTAATGTATATTTCTATACAGGTTACATAGGTCTGATACCTGCAGCAGTTTCTGATCCATCATGGAGAAAACAGATCCTTAAGAAGAAAGCTTAGATCATGGAGATCATCGAGGCAGGAGAGCAACAGAAGAAGCTATAGACTTAAAGAAAAAAAGATGAAACAGTAAAAAGGATAGAGGTATGTAACATAAAGTGGATGCAGTGATCAAAATAAGGGCAGCAGATTGGTCTGAAGGATGCTTCTGTCACTGAGCAGCTCAAACAACCAGCTCTTTGGAAGGTTTCCCCAGCATAAATATTACATCTCCCTGGAGAAGGCATTACCAAGGACTGTAAGATAAAAGCAAAATGACTTGTTCAGTGTGAAAAAGGCACGAGCCTGTCCTGTTGAGACGGAGTGCCATCCAGTTAGTCCATGAGTGGCTAATGACAGAGAGAGAGAGAGAGATGCTCCTGTTTGAACAAAACTGAGGGGAGCTGGCACTGGTACCCCCTTAAATGCTTGTTATTCTACATGACAAAGTATGTGTATGTGGCACTGGGGATGCAAACAGGGAGCTGCAGTGCTGATAGTCCTCCTGGTGAATCCCTGTCTGGCCCAGATTCAGATGCCTGAGGAAGCTGCACATTTGTAGGCTTGGCGTGCTCCTGCCAAATACCACAGCGCGATGCTCTGAAAGGAAATTCTGCTCAAGAGAGACAACTTCATGGTTAAAAAAAAGCAATTGGGTTTGATGCAAAAAGTCAACCTGCATGCACAGAGAGAACAAAGCGAAAGTAGGATGAGTCTTTTGGCATGAAATTCTCTGGGCAAGCCTACCTTTGGTATGATTTGGTGATAGTTTTATAAACTGTAGGAAGTGTCCTTGTAGCCATTTGGAGAACCTGGAAGTATAAAGTAATAGTAGCAACATTAGTAATAAACAACCCATTAATTGATTAGAAAATTCTGGGTTTTTTTTATGATTTGCAAATAACACAGTGATATTATCACTGTTTCATCATCTTGCAATTTTGTTATAATTTTTGCACTAAAAGAATTCCTTTCTACACAGGAACATTACAAAAAGCAGTGGAATATCTACGCCACTTACTTTTCTTTTGCTTTTGTTTTGATTTATTCCCTGCACTAGTAAAGTTGCCAATCAGATATGTGTAATAGCACCTTCTAGGCAAATATTTCATAATGAGCCTAAAGGAGCCTGCTTTGGGTTCAGATTGCTACCAGAGTTCAAAAAATAACCTTTCTGCCAAGGATCTGTAATTTTTCTTTCTCACAGCTCTTATCTCCTTTTCCACCTTGTTTTATATTTCTTTAAGAGAAACACTTTTCTTTCTTAGAAGACTTTCCTGGTTCTGTTTCCTCTAGTTAATGATTATCATGCTGTTCTTCAGTAGGTTATGTACGTACTAAAACACTGTAGAGAGACTTGGTCTTACTATGTTGAGCTATTTAAACAAGAAGACTGAATTTGTTTGCAGTGTAATGTCACTGAAATTGCTAAAAATGTATTTTTCTCAAAATCCTATGAGATCTGTTTGTCTCACCACTCTGTTCAGTTCTGAAACATTTTAGACAAGTGCTGAATTATTTGAATTAGTTCCTTTTTCATGTTTCAGAAATTTTATAATCTTAGGGTACTCTGAGCCGTCACTGAAGTAGTCTCACGAGAAGATTAGAATCACTAAATGATTTGGCAATGACATTACAGAGATCAAAACAAAAAAGCAATAATAACAACCAAATTAGACTATGCTGTGTATCTTAGTGTCTGTACATTGCACTTAGAAGCTTCTTTTGGCATTCCACATTCAGTATAGTGCTCCTCAGAGATGCCTGCTGCATTAGATCCTACATCTGCGTGGATGTATTTACTATGGTGACCCCTTTAGAAAGCTGTTACTTACTTATTATGTCTTTATTTTGGTATTTACTTCTTTTTTAAGCAGGTTGTTTAGGCACCAAAGAAAGGGAAGATGAATGCTTAGCTATTTAAATATATTGGCAGTCTTTGTTTTTAAAGCAGTTGGCAAGACACTTATTTTCCTTTAAAATACTTTGTTGGTCTAAACAGTTGGCACATGCGTTCAATTTCAACAGCTTTCCTCAGAAGGCAGCAAAGCTTATTTTTAAAGTAAAGTATATTTTTGTTAGACTTTGGGTTAACTGTTAACCCTTCTCATGTTTACACACACATAGCAATGGTATAGTCAGTGATAGCCTGTAAACACTGTCAGCATCATATGAATAGGATTGCAAGGAGTAATGATGGAGAAGATGTGTTTTGGCAAGCTGAGACTATGGTGGAGTAGCCACCCATGGAACTGTGGCAGGAACTATGTAATGCCTGAAAATGCTTCTTCTTCCTTTCAGTCAACATGTTGTCATATAGAAAGACCGGGATTTGTCTTCAAAAGAAAATATTGTGGCTCTGTTTTCTGTATAGAGAATATGTTTGTCATTTATTTCAAAATATATGAGACATGTCACACTGTCTCACTCAGCTCACCATCTGCTAACCCGCCATGGAGTTAGTTACTATGACTCACAAGCTACAGAGAATGTGCCGATATTTTAGCACTTCAGCAAAAATGTATATACTATTACATTTGTCAGTGATACTGTACCCGTGCATGGGAAGGTACCGATCATTGTTTAACAACTGTTTCCTCTGTGCCCAACAGTCCTTAGGAGAGGAGGGGCCAAGGCATTTGATCTCTGTGCTCCAAGAGCTCATTACAGGTTGGGCTACGTCAAATCCGCAATAGGGAGTGGGGAACCAAACGAAACCTTGCCAACCAGGGAATTTTCTGTCCATCTGCAAACTAGTCCCAGCTCTTTTATCATGCAGTCTGTTTAGCAACATTTTACAGAAACATGAAAACTTTGCTTTTTTATTATAAAACTGGAAAAGCCAAGATTTCCTGTAGACCTTTTTTCCTAATTTTGCCACTGTTCAATCAGGTGACAGTGGAATTTTTCGTCTCTTTTAGGTACCTTTCTGGAGGAGCATCTTTCCTCCTCCTTCTTGGTTTGTCTAGTCTATTTAGACTTTAAAGTGAAGGGAGACTCACTGCCTCCTATTGCATGGCCATGGCTTTGCCCAAAGGATTTTCTGATATCACCTGGAGCCCTTTGGCCTTAAGACTTTGACCTTTAGCTATGGTATTTCTCTGTGGCAGGAGAAATTCACTGACCTTGAATGTGAACTTCTGTGAGAGAGGGAGTCCCCAGAAGACATGTATACTTGCTTTAATATTATGTGTCAAATATTTCTGTTTAGATTCTTCTGACACATTTAACCATCTGAGGATTATTCACAAGAAATAAAAAGGAATCACATTTATCTGTACCCGAGTTAAATGGTTCTCACTGTGAGAGTTAAATTTTTGGGAAAAAATAAGAACTGAATTTTAATTAAATTTTATCATATTTTTGTAAGCTTACGATAGGCCACTTCTGTCCAATTGCTAAAAAAAATAAGTTTTTATAATTAAAAATAAATAAATCTTTAAAAGCAAATATTATACAGTTTAAGTGGTAAACAGCACCATGAGATCTGTGCAATGCATCAAAGCTTCCTCTGTGTCACTCATTTGCCCCTTTCCTTTCACTGAACTCACAAATTCTAAGATACTCTGTAACAAATAGCTCAGGTTTTTCTATAGTTTGTAAAAGACTAAGAACAATCAGAGAGACTGATTTAAAGCACTTAAAAACATTACTGTGATGGACTGCAATGCTGGGACACTATAATGGACTGTAATGGTAGGAAGGGTGAGAGTTTGCTGCAGCAAAATGGGAAATGATTGGCAAAATAATATCAAGTGAACAATGCAGAGTGTAAAACTGCATTAACCAATTCATCATTCACTTTATGTTTTGAAACACCAATATTTATTTGCTGCACTCATACCCACTGCCTAACTGTCTTTTAACACTTTTTGCAGGTTTGCATGTTATTAGTGTGTGTTAGAGCCTTCCAGATGGTGGGGGGGGGGGGGGGAGGGGTTTAATTAAGCCAGGACTGCTTAATGAAAAAAACCCAAACCTACCCTTTCATTTTGCCCTTAAGGAGGGTAAGAATTAGTGGGTTGGGAAAGCTTTTGCTGGAAATTTTATGAAATTCTCTGTAAAAACAAAGTCTTTGGTGAAATTAGTCTCAGAGACAATGGGCTGGGACAGTTGCTGTCTCCATTCAGGGTAACACTTCAAAGCAGCTCACTCTCCCAAAGCCCTTGGTTTCTTTACCAGTAATGATGCAGCCAGCCATAGCTATTAGAAGAGCCATTGTATAAATCTAGGCTTTTGTCAGGTAACAAAAATAATTGTAGCTTTAATAAGTAAGTGAAGAAGGAGGGAGGCAGACACTAGGCGTTTCACTGGGCTTCAGCAGCCTTGGCTGTTGGCTCCAGCACTGCTGTGATCACACACCCTGCCTTTGGGAAGGCTGAAATTCTGTGAATAACAGCGATGACTTTCACAAGGGAATAGTATAATAATGGTGACTTTTGATCTTTTGTGAGAGCATTTTCATAAAAGTGTTCTACACCGATGCAGCTTGGTAAAATGTAGTACGAGTAACACTATTGTTAACACACCAATACTCCCTTACCCATGTAATGGAGGGCCAGGGATCTGGATTTGCTATCTAATTGGACTTCATTATCTCTCCTTCATTAGCTCTCAGGGAAATAAATCACCCTGACAGAGTCAGAAACCACAGATGTCTGCTCTGTTTTGTCTCTTGTGCTTTGCCTGAGATTAAATGTATGCCCTGGTTCAGTTTATTGACTCTGCATCAGCCAGAAGCAGGCCCAGCTCTTCATGTTCCATAGCATGATATGAGAGAAGGGCAAAGCGAGTTTGTTTTCTGACAGGAGCCCCATAGGCAGCTACATTTTCAAAGACTGGGAGGGTTATTACACAAGATCATTAGAAATATTCTCTTATTTTGTGACCTATGAGTCATTCTGTATGAAAAAAAAGCCCAGTTGAGACGCAAAGCCAATTAAATAAGACCCATTAAGAAACACATGACATGCAAAAATACACCATATGATTTTTATGATACCATTAGTAAGCCAGTGTTTTGCAATGCTAGAGGATGCTCAGTTTTTCCTGATCAGTTATTCAGGAAGCTTCACACATAACTCATCGCTTTCAGTACGTGCTGTGAAGTCCATGAGCTACAGGTTGCTTTGCCAGGGCGGGCTACTTGAGCAAGTGGAGGAAAGTTTACCTAATTTTGGCTAGTTTGGGGTGGAATTGTGGAGTTCCACCAGTAGCAGACAGCCTGCTCTGCAACCTTTCTCTTACTAAACAGACTAGTTCAGGTTGTCCCATTTAAGGTAGCCTAACTGGATGCAGGCCAAGGACACCTTTGAGTTAAACAAGCTTAAAGAGTTAATGGCCAACTATAACTCTTTAAAGTCTGACTGTAGAATATCACAAGATGAAACAACTATTGAGATGCCCATGCTAGCTAATGAAATAAATTAATAAACACACCTATAGTCTCCCAATATCTGCTAAGTGATTTTTTATCCTCTCCTGAGAAAATTTCTCAGTGGGCATGTCTGCCTACAGCAAGACCTAAGGAGGATGTGAAGAGTGACAACTGAGCTGGACTTTGTCTTTATTAAGTAATGGAGAACTACTACTAACTATAACATTTTATTGTTTTAAGGCATTAAAAGGCATTTGAAAAAGGCTAAACCTGCAGTAAAGACAATAGCTTTTTTGATAGCTTTTTGATGATGAACAAAAGGAAAGAAGCATTTTAAAGATATGAAGGAACAACCAGGGAAGATGGAACACCATATCTAGAGAATGAAAAAGTAGAAGTCAGGGTGAAAAAGAAAGCAAAAGGAAAGTAATAGGGATTTGATAGTCATATACGTTCAGCTTGTCTGTGATAATTCCAACAGATTCCAACAATCCCAGGAGCAATTCTTCAGCAGATTAATACAAATCCTTATTTCAAATGGCTTCATTTTTCAGAGCTGCTATGTCACCCGTTTTATTAAACTATCCTTTTTCTGGTTATGCAGCAAATATTGCTTCTTCTAAAACCCTAAAGCATTTTCTGGAGTAGTGGAAGCTGCTTCCAGATAGTGTAATCCTCCCTTTGAAAATATACAGTTCATGACGCATGAAATGCTTGGCGGGAGAAGGAGCACGTCTGTAACACACGATGGGAGTCATCGCAGGCCTGGGTCAGACCAGGGACCGTGTCAAAGAGCAGGACAAAAGCATTTTTTGTGCCTAATAAGTGTGGCATCATTTGGTATTGCATTGAAAGAGAAGTTTGCGAGAGCAGTTTTTAAGTCTGATATTCAGTAAAAACTTACTGGCTGGTTCAGTTTTCAGACAGAAATTTATTGAAGCTGTGTTACACAACTCAATCTGTGATTGGTCCCTTAAATAAGGAACCCGATTTACAAAAGGGCATAAGTGTGCGAAATTATGATTTGTGTATAAGTGCCTGATTTGAAATCCATGGTAGTTGATGGGAGTCTTCATTTTCACTGTCAGTACTTTTAATATAACTGTTGTTGTTTGCTCCGGGATTTCAAAACTTCCCACACAATAAAAGAGATATTGAAAGGGCTAAACTGGGATAGAATCTAACCATTAATCTGAAACTATGGCAGCTTTCTTCCAAACCAAGAAGTGTTTATTGCCAAACGTTTATAATGTCTAGAGCAAAGATTTAAAATAAATCAAGCCCCATATATTTAGGTCCTTGCAAACAGCCGCATATTTCTGTCTGAAACCTGGTTCACTAGACTAGGAAATCCAGAATGCTGTACCTCAGCTCCGCTCTATCGGCTGATATTTAAACCTATGCTTATTTAATCAACACATGTAAATGGAAACCAATGGCTCTGCTAAATGATATCATTGGTTCTGAAAACATACATTATAGAATCATAGAATCATTTGGGTTGGAAGGGATCTTAAAGATCATCTAGTTCCAACTTCCCTGCCATGAGCAGGATTCATTCTAGATTAAAAACCAGAATTAATTACTTGCTCCCATATTTACTTTCTGACAGTATCTCTGTCCTTTTTGAGTGATACCTGGAAGCACACTAAGTGAACATGAGGACTGGACACCTCACCAGTCCTGTTCACCATGACTATAAAATGTTAACATTAAGGTCCAAAATGTTAATATAAGGGACCAAAATTGCAATATTAATGTTATAGTATATTACTAATATATTAAGATTTTGATATAAACCAAAACTATATTGGACATGGTGGTTTCGATCTAACTGCATGCAGTTTAGCATCTGGATAGAGACTTCTGATCCTTACATACAGTAGTCTTTATTTTCAGAGCAGAGAATAGACTCCATGTGACCTCCTTCCAGGAGCAGTTAATGCTAAAGCCATAAAACTAAGTGAGCTTTGCAGCAGAACACACATAAAGGTACATCACAATGTGTTTTGCTTTTGCAGAAGAAACAAATCATTTGCAGTCAAAGAAAGCCATACAATATATTTTCCAAACTAGGTTAAATGTGCTTTATACATTCACAAAACATACTGTCAAAATAATTTAAGTGCTGTGTATGTGATGATTTTAACACATAAATGACACTACAAGAGTAAGTAGTTTTGAGAAAAACTGTGAAACCTTCTAAGTTGAAACAGAACGACAACTCTCTGCCAGTTTGAAATGTGACGTGTTTCTACACAGATATTTCTTTGATACATATCAAAAGCCATTTTTGACACCTTATTTAAAAGAAAAGATTCCACGCTGTAAGAAGCAATTCTGTATTAAGTGGAAAATGGTTTAAAGTGCATCCTGAATTTTCTATTGGAGCAATGATTTCAGCAGATGTTGAAATCTTGTCATATGTTCCTGTGATTCCATAACCCAAGGGCAGCTCAGGATCCATGCCACAGTTCAACATCCTCTGAAACCAATATAAGTCCTTCTATTGACTTCAACAGATTTGGGATTACTATCAAAATTTATTCTAATATGAACTACGTTCATACTGTATTGGTTTTAGATCCAACCATGATTTATTTTTTCCCAATACCAGTCATAGAACTCAAACTGTAGAGCAGATTTCTTTTCTTATAGCTCACCTCTCCTGGTCAGGTATTTCCATCTCTTTTTGGCTTGCTGTCAGTACTTTCTGAGATGCATTCAGAGACTGTTATAAAGTCCACCGACCTCCTGAGGAAAATGCCGAACTCAGCCAGGAGTGGTGTCATACAGGTGATATAAATGGGGCGCTATACGCTTAGTGTTGGATGTACCCAGTCTTGGAAAAAAAGTTTGGACTTCTATGGTCATTAACTTTTATATGTGGAAAATCACAGAACTGAATACACCTATGTCTTCTGTGAAATTTCCAACTGCAAAATTACTGTGCAGCAAACTATGTATAATAAATTGTTTCCTGTAAAACTATAACATCAGGCCACAATCTTATTAACATAAGTTATGTCCTGTGGCTTACTGTGATACTGCTCACTATTCTCTCTTTTGTGAGAGACCATAATGGAAATCCTCCTTCTTCCATTATGCAGAAGAGGGATAGTCTTTCTTTAAGGCAGGACTTGGAATAGGCCAGCACAGGGCAGCAAATGCCATTTCCATTTTTCTAGGCATTTAAGAATCTCCTCCTCTATTTACAAGAAAAGCAACAAAAACCTTCTATATTAGACTTAGCCCAAAAATTCTAAAATCATGCATATAATGCAAATGTAGATATATCTGCTCAAGTCTGTAGAACACCTAGAAAAATAGCTTTCAAAGCTAATGTTTTAGGGAGATGCCCACAGTTACAGTGAATCCGCAGGTTTTTTTAATCAAATAAAAAAAGATCTATTTGATCTTTTATAAAGAACACTGGGAAAATTCTGTCATCTTTCCATTTTTTCAAATTCTTTTTTTTTTTCAAATGCAAATTCAGAGCTGAATTGAAGTTAGAGATAGGAGAAGAGTAATGTTTGTGGACATACTTTATTGACCATTAAAATTATTTTTTTTTTAATTAGAAATGAATAAAAAGGAATGAGAGGGAGAAAAGTTTGAAACATTGTTTTCCAGGAGGAAAATGATGAATAACTTTAAGAGAAGGGGAAAAAAAGCTTGAAAACTGCTGTGGTTTGTTTTTTTTTTTTAGATTTACTCACACTGGGTTTTTTAAAGTTTCTTCTTTCCTATATTTGCATGTTCCTTTCTCTTGACAAAAGAAAAGAAAATCAATAAAAAATTTAAAGAACAAAACCAAATCATCCTTATTATAGAAAGGATTTCCATTTCTATTTTCTCACTGTTGAAAGTGAGGACAAAACCGTGCAAAATATCTGGTCATAAAATCTTGGAATTACTTATGAACATTCTCCACTGATGGCAATGCACTGCTCCAGCAAGAGAAGTCAAAGTCCTTCAGTTCTGCACCATTTCCCATGGTTAAAGTTTCCAGGTTTTTTGCAGTCCAGGAAAGCTACACTGCTATTCCTGCCTCCTCAGAAGGTCAGAAAAGGGTTAAAGCCTAAAATCTTATTCAATACTATTAGCACAGCTAAATCCTACAGAAAAAAAAGCTAACCCCAGCACAAATTCAAGTTCAGAAAAATATATAACCACAAAACGGGTGACAGTGGTGACATACAGGGGCCACGATTTCCTCTCGTGTACTGCCCAGAGAAGTATTGTCCCCTTATTTTCAGTAACAGTTCAACCTTCAGCTGTTGCTGTCTTTTTCTGCCTTCTGTAGCCTTGCTCAAGACATGACTTCTATACAAAATACTGTGAGGGTACTCTGGTGAACTTTCCTTTGATATTTCTTCCACTATAAGAAAGAATTACTGGATTTATTCTTCTATAATGGTGAAACCTGCTTGAAAATGCCCTGGCACGTATAGGAATAATTTATTTTGCTCCAGTTAACATGTGGAGCTATTCATATTATACTGCATATTCATTTTGCTGTCATCATTGTGGGTGGGTTTCCATTTTCCACTGTATGCTTGAGTAACGAATTGCTAGAAGACAGGTACTTCAGGAACACCGGAAAAAGTGATCTACAGTAGCCATAAAAACAGGCTAGGTGGATAACCTAGCTAGGTTGGTAAGATAACCATCTTACCAACCATTATTGATATTTCATTGCACACTTCAATCCCTATTGATCAATCACTTGTACAATTAAAATGCTCTGGTTAAGTTGGCAAGGTCTAGAAATGCCATATATATCGCAGACTGCAGTCCTGGAGAAGTAAGAGTCTGTTTCTCAATTACCGTCCCGTTGTGCATGAGATGTAGGTCTTACACACCCCAGACATGTAACTCCTGGCCTGGAATGTATCTGCAAATGATAAATATGACATGGGAAATAGATAACAGAAAGATCAGAGATGTGAGGATCCCATATCGTGAAACGGAAGATGGTATTTCTTAGTGAGCAGTTCCTACTATGAGGCAGAAATAAACCAACCCTCAAGGACGCTAACTATTGCCGATATTGCAGTGAATCCTTTGACTGCATGGTGCTCGCTGATGAATTGCATTACTGCTAATAGAGATGGAAGAGAACCAAAATAGCTGTAGCCTGTGCAAAGATTTAATTTTTGATATTCCTTAATAGTACAAAGTCACATATATGCATTTAGTTGATTTGACTAGTACTTGATGCTCCTATTTCCTTTGCTGGGCTTGTCATTTATTGTCTGTGCACACAATGCTTAGTCCACATGCAATGCCTGTCCCTTATTTTACCTGTACCACTTGGGCAGTGCCATTATACAAATAAATAAACATTCACCCAGAGTGAAATTTTTGTAGTAACAGATTGAAATATGACAATAAAAGCACTGAACCATACTTTTTTTCTGAATGTTCAGAGAGTTTTCTACTTCAGATTTTATTTTAGCTGTGACATTTTAGAGGTCCAGAAAATTACAGGACAAAGGTTTCTAGTTTTCATGTGTGTTTTGTTGTGTTTTTGTTTTTGGAATAGGTATTCTGAACAACTTGAAGCATTATTCGCTAAAGCCGTATGTGGCCAATAGAGCCCTACAGGATATTTGGATTCCTTCCATACTTACATCACTTCTCGGAAGCCTTCTATATAAACATCTCACTGTTTGGAAAAGCATTTATTTTGGTCTGTATTCTTTGCCTGTATGCTACTTGCGTGACTAAAAATCTTTCCTGAACAAAGCAAATTACAAAGTGTCATTGGAATGGCTAAATTCCATGGAAAAGGCCCCCAAATAATAGACTTAGAACCACAAAATGTTGGCAAAAAATTGCACAAAAGTAGTACCTTTTATATTCCAGAATAACCCTGCTGTGCTAAGGAAAGAAGGTGGAAAGCAGAGAAGTGTAACAGATTTACTCTGCAATCAAACTGTCTTCTGTCTCAATGTTAAACCCTGCTCCATAAATTTATTACTTTGTTAAAAAAGATTGTTCTCTTCAGCTTGAGATTCAGAGTAAGATAAAGTTGAAAAGTAATATTGTTGAGTTAAACCTACTAATTGGGGATAGGCAGTCTGGGGTAGGCAAGCTCACTTATCTGTATTAGCTCAGTCCAATCCTCATAAAGGATGGCGCAGACCGGGACAAGAGCATTTGCAAGCTCTCACTGCTCTTTCTGAAGCCTAAATGTTTTCTTGCTGAGTGGGTTTGAGCTCTCTTACAAAACCTTACTAGTTTGATAACAGCGAGTGTTGAGAGAGATATATGAGAACAAAAAAATCTCCTAAAATCCTCCTAAAGAGAAAATGTTAGGAGAGCTTGCATGTATTAAGCTACATTTAACAAACACATTAGAACAGTAATCACATAAGTGAATGGCATTTTTATTTGTCAGGGAAATATTATTTTCAAATTCAGCCACGTAGGAGGTGCTGGCCTCTCTCTCCTTTTGTTTAGCTGTACAGGTTTGAAAAACACAAGACATACATTGAAAAAGATATGACACAATGAAGAGTTGCTTGATTTCACTTTGTCTTATCAAAAGATCAGTCTAAGCCAGAATTGTACTTTATGTTAGATACTTATGACTAGTTTGAGACATATCAGATTTTTTTGGTAATGATGGTCATTATTTGTGCAAAACCTTCACGTTGCTCTATAACAAAAGGCATTGGAAGCCACGCACTAGAAATGGAGACCCAGACGACATGCAGACATAGTAGCCCCATGCATTTACCTCACCCAGCAAAAGATGTTCATGGGTATCCAGAAATTATAAGTGGGACATGCAACACAGGGCTGTGGTTTCCTTGGCAATACTGAGACTTATTTAACTTACGTGATAGATGGTTTTGATTATGAGTGAAGAGAGAAAGAAAGGGATCCAAAGAGTAGCCTTGAGTTTGATTATGAGATATCCAAACAAGTAGTAAAACAAATGCTTTCTATGTCTAATTTGAAATAGGTTTCACTGGTTTTGGCACAAATGTACAACTAAGAAATGCTCTTTTTCCAATACTTCACTAGCTTACTTTCAGGGAAATTTCTAAAGATTTTACTCTTATGAAATAATTTTCTTACATAAAAACTGTATGTAGATAGAACTACTGGCTGGTCTTCTCCAACCTATACATTTTCACCTAAAATTAAATTAAATTGCAGCAAGAAGACTATAAATTTTTATTTCATAGCCCAATAAAAACATTAACAGTTTAACAGTAGATATTTATTTTGAACAATGAATAGTAAGTACCACATGCATTTTTGTTAAAAATATCCTCCAAGTGGGCTGGATAAAAATTATCTGATTATAATGCTAAATGCTTTATATTTGTCAAAGGTGTGAATTGCTTGTGATTCAAACCCTGCATAGGGCAGGTGGTGGCCCTGGCATGGCACCAGCTGATCTGGCTTGGTGTCAGAAAGACGGGTTTTTGTTCTTGCTTAAGGAGAACTGAGCCACGGACAACTCATAATTTAGGTATTGAGATCAATGTCCATTTATACTTTTTGGAGGTCTACCGGTTGTGTGGTTTTGCATCAAGATATGAGTCAGAGAGTACGTTGAGTTCAGCCAGCTTGCTTCACATCTGCACGCCTGTGGGTAAATGTTTAAAAGATATCTTTCACGTGCATATTCTTCCTCTCTATTCTTTTATGTATCCCTTCCTCCTCCTCCTCCCGAAGACAGGGTATTCTTTTCTCATTGGAACTATTTCTTCATCAACAAATACTTTCTCATTGTTTTTACGCTGTTTCTGCTGGTATTTTATCATTATGTGGGTCATTAAAATACATAATCTCTCTTCTGTCCTTTTGTCTTCAATTAAACTGTCATGTCAGTTATAAATCAAAAAAATGTGGCAAATCGAAGACCAACATTAAAAAAAAATCTACTGCTCAGTCTTTCCTTTAAAAAAGAATAGTTTTGCTTCTGCTATGAAAAGCAAAAGATCATTGACAACTACTTATTTTCCCTCTATTTAAAACATCTAAAATTAATACCATCTTTATTTAATGGAACGACAATATTTAAGTAGACACATACTTTTCTGTTGAAAGGCTATGCCACATTCAGGTGCCTACTACAGCTAATATTTAACAGAAAACAAAGGGAAAACATACTTTATCAGGAACTTTTTAGCAGAGCCTTAGCTAATGGACAAACTCTTTTTCATAAGTACAGACATGAAGCTGTGTCATTTCTAACCTTGACACCCACCTTAAATCCCTCCCCCTCCCGAAATATTTTCACTAGAAGTTCAGTTAATAACCCATTGTATTCAAGAACCAGGTGTGTTGTGGAATTGAGCCATGGAAAAATTTCTGTCTCTTTAAGAATTTTTTCTACCAACACATTGGAAGAGATGCAGGAGAAGAGTGTGTCAGACTTTCAGGAAGGCAGCCTTTTTCAGCTGTGCCAGAACATCTACCCTCGCTCTTCAATAACCAAAGTCATTCTGATTGTGTCCCTCCCATGATGAGAATCTGGAGCAGCATCAATACATGGACTAAAACATCTAAAACACTTGAACATCTGAGCTGTGGAAGGGGATAAAGTCCCATGAGAAGTGAGTACACCTTAATATCTTTTATTTTCTGTCCAGGTCCCTTATATTATTAACTAGTGTCTGTATGTCAGCTAGTATCTGTCTGTCTGAAGTTGTGTACATGCTAGCAAACTGAATAATTTCCAAAGTAGAAGTTTTCAGTAGGACTTTGTTTTCCCAAAGCAATTTGACAAAAAATAATTCTTTCCATGATTAGTTCATGGTTATTTCTATGCTCATTTACTATGGGTGAAGTAACACAGCCTCATGCTGTTGCAGAATAACCATACTCAGACAGTCATTTAGGTTCTAAAATTGCTGTAACTGTTATATCTATCCAATATTTGTATTGCTTACTTTGTAAGAACAAGTCACTAAAATATATTTAAGCACACCTCAGACATGACCTTAGAGATTAACTTCTGATTAGTTTACTGACCTCTGTAATTTAACTTTGTGTTCCTTGATATTGAACTTGTCTAAATCCCAGCAGAAAGGGCTGCTTCAAGATTTGAGGCTGTTGAAAGATCTGCAGCTTGATTTTACTCTATTTTTTTTTTTTCTGATGTGTGCATTTTCCAACAACTGGAGAGTATTGTAGATGGGTATGTAAGCCTGAATAGACATGATGAAGGATATAGCAATTGGATGACATTCTCCTGCACCATTGCAGATGCAAAGGACATAGTCGCAGATGCAAAGCTGAGCAGATGCACACACACTGATATTGCTACAGCTTCTGCTGAAGAAATGGAATCTGTAACTGTTGTGTATACCTCTTAAACCACATCTAAGATGATAAACTCCAATACTTCAGAGATGACAATAGGGTAAGTGTATGAAACCTAAAGGTCTGGAGCAGCCAACATGTAAAATTCTCTCTTCTGTCCTTAAAATCTATGAATTTCTCTGATGCTTAAAAGATGGTAGCCATCCAGTGGGATGGTGAGAGAAGGACTCAAAGAGGACTGAAGAGCTGAATGTTTCAGCTGAAGAGGGACTGCCCTGAAGGTGAGTAAAGCTGTGCTGACTCTGGTTGCGTTTTTCAAGCAACCTGAATCAGACCTTGTCACACCTCCTGCAGGCCACCAGCTGCTTTCCTCCACCTGCCTGGTGAGGCATGCTGGAGAGACAACCCCATTAAAAGTAACAGAACTTTTAAAATATATTTTATTTGTAATCAACTCATCTCTGTGACCAGATCAGCACTGGCATGGCACAAAGAAGGGCTCAGTAATAAAACACTGAATGGGAACAAGGGGCAGACAATGCCAATGGTAACACGAGGATCTAGATCAGCCTAAAACAGTAATGAAACTTCATCCTGCCAATGTCTGTGCCTGACTCAGAAGCAACTGTGTGCTCAAAGACTCCTGAGGCATGTGGGTTTTGACAAGGTAAAGCTAGTTTGTTCAAGTGCGGAGGGAAATAGATGAGTAACAGAAAAGTTGTGCCTCACTGAGAATAGCATATGCCGAAAGAAAAAATACATCTCAAAGGCCAAGGGAAGATATAGAATAACTTAGCAAGAGCCAAGGTATACTCTGATTTATTATAGAGATAATGTTGTTTTGGCAATCTACAGTGAAGTGATGAAGAAGTTTTCTAGGCTGGGATTTAATTTTATACCAATTTTTCAATTTGTTTAATTTTGAGCTTGGTGTAGGAACATCAGAAGGAGAATACTACTTGAAGGAGCCCAATTTTCTGTACGAATTGCATCTAATAAAAATTTTATGATTTTTATGAGTCTTTATATGCTTGCATCTTTCCCCTATCAAACTTCATTTTAATTATTTGTCACTCTCAGTAAGCTGTTCCTAGCATATTTGCAAGTGATCTATGCAATACATTATGCTGTGCAAATTTCTTCCAAGGCAGCTGATGAGAAAAACTAACTTACCTAGAAATAATTTTTTACTCTCTATTTTAATGGTCCGGTCCTCATTCCAATCTTATTGTGAAATATATTACCATAAAGGTATATTTTGACAGTTCTTCTGAAGCTGAGTAGAGAATAATTAAAAAGAATAGCAATTAACCTATCTTAGGGAAAGCATTGTAATGTAAGTAACTGCTGCTTCAGGGAAATTTTTGTTGTAAAATCAAAAGGATACACAGGAAGCAAAATAATATTTAAGGCAAGCTGCCAGTCAAATTATGTTCAGACAAGTTCAGTACAGTTGACTTAATGTTCTTTGGCCTTCCTAGTCAGAGTCACGGTTTTGAAGAATATATTTGGAGTATTTAAGGGGAGATAAATATAGAGGATATAAGATGGAATAAAAATAACATTGCAATTTAGGATTAGAAAAATGAAAGAGACTGGAAAATATATATATATACTCATAGGAAATGAAAACAAGCCTGATGCAATTAGGCTTCGTTATATTATTTATGGAAGTCTGATTTTTATAATTTTACTGAAGAAATTGCTAAATTCTCTGAGGCACATCCCTAAAAGCATTAAAAATTGCTATACTGCACAAGACCAAAGGTCCTAGTATGCTGTCTCTAGCAACAACCAGAAGCAGATGCCTAGGACAGACCAATGCGAAATCAGAAACTACCTCAGTCAGAGAAAGTTCCCCCTCCTCCCCTTTATAGCTCCTAATAGCTGGCTTGACTTTTCTACTCCCTGAGCTGATGTTCTCATGGATTGTGTATTACTCTGCAAGATGCATTCTGCAGTAATGTAGAGCCCATCATGTTATATGCGAACTTATAATTTTTCTTTCCCTCATATATATCATTTCACATTTACTTTGTTGATTTTTATCTGCCATTTCAATAACCAGTCACCCGTCTCAAAGGAGGTTTTTTGCACTTCTTTAGCAAAGCTTCAGTCTTTACTCCTATTCTATGTTTTCAGCTCTTTAATCCTTCCCTTTTGGTGAGGGAGATTTGGAGAGCTTTTTGGAAAACCAAATAGATTATATCAAATGGTTCTTCTTCTTCACATACTTTTTATCTTCTTCAAAGAACAACAACAAATGAAGACTCTCATCTAGACTCTAGTTTATCGATTTCCTTTTTTTTTATACTTTCTAATGATTTTTAAGGTATGGACAACAGATTCACTGTCGTGTAATTCTACGAATTTCCCACGACACACATTTATCATATTTTCTGTCTTTCAAGCCTGAAGTACAAAGGTGGCTTTGAGCTAGAAGTCATAAAACAATTCAGTTATTGCACCCCAGAATAACTTTAGAATGGCTGGAGATGGTCCTGGCAAAGCTGCCTCTTGTAGACAGCCTCAATAGACTAGTCCATTTTCTGGACTGTAACTGTTTTTACTGATGCTTACACTGATAATTTTTTAACTGTCCTGAGGTATATTTACTGTCTACTTAAGCTTTCAGTGCCCTGACTCCACAGACAGGCAGTGGACATAGAGAACGCCACAGTTCCCTCCTGCTGGGCTGTAATTTCTTCCTTTAGTGAGCAGGATGGGGACCAAACCGTGCTATAAAGTAAGAAGACCCTCTTATGCTCTTGAGGGGAAGTCTGGCCTCTGCTAAACTGACTGGAAGTGTTGCTGCTAATTTCAATGGACGTAAGTTGCCAAATTCCAGAATTTACTTTTCCAACTCAATAGCCAACGAATAGAAGCATCAGGAAAATTACTTTTACAGACAGAGAAGCAGCAAAGTGTTCTTTCCATTTCTCTTTCTGCTCGTTGTGAAAAAAATTGCCTGCACCCACAAGCACAAATATCGAGGAAAGTCTAGTACTGAAAATCCAGTCTTTTCTGTTCAAGAACGTGGACTCTTCTCTAAAGAGATTCTGGATTAGTGTTAAGAATGATCTCCATCTCTCATTCATCTGCCTTACTTGAGCAGTAACAGAAAGAGTATAGTGGAGATTCAATCTAGCAGAATCTGTCTCTGTATCTCCCTTCTGTACATCTTAAACACAAAGTGGTTTTCCAAGGACTCAGACAGAAAATATTCAGAATGCGACAGCCTACAGCTGCACTGGCTGCGTGAAATATCACAAAGGGTTCTTGCTAGTATAAAAAGTGCTATTATTCAGCAGCCGGGACCATGAGCTACTTAGCTGTAATGTCACACAATTAGGTTTAAGGAGAAAAGAACAACTGCAATGTTTGTTCAGCAAAGAAAGATTAAAAAATGTCAGGAGAGTAAAACAGGAATTAGAATTTCCGCTGCAGGATGAGTCAGATTTTGTAGGGACAGCCAGATAGCTACCATGACTGAGACAAGGATTGATGGCATGCACTGCCTGGGAAGCTGGTGGAAGCTGGAGTTACAAGAATTTATCTAGAGCCAAAGCACTTTTGAAGAATTACTGCAGATCAATTTCTGTTGGTGTTGAAGGGTGCATCTGTCCTAAATCCTTCGCCTGTTATGACTTTCCTTTGCTCAAGCAGACTGGAAAGAGATAAAGTTAAAAAGACAAATATTACTAGATAGAGAAGTACTGCTGAGATCTGTATCATCATGAGATACTTTTAACTTCCCAAATGCAGGCTGGAGAACAGGTATTG
Source organism: Numenius arquata (assembly GCF_964106895.1). Lineage (NCBI taxonomy): Eukaryota > Metazoa > Chordata > Aves > Charadriiformes > Scolopacidae > Numenius > Numenius arquata. The sequence goes on from NC_133584.1 coordinate 16,174,176, forward strand.
CCAACATGGTTCAGTCACTGCAGGGTGTGACAGGTGAAAGACTTCTTCACCATTTCCAAAGCAAAGGGTGCTGTTCATTCAGCCATGAATTTTGGTGAAGGAATTTATTTAGAACTGTTGTAAATTGATGTAAATTGGTAGCTCACACATTAATTTTGTGTAAATATCAACAAATATTAAGCTTCGTTTTGAAACAAGCAAACTTCTGTCATGTAAGAGAAACAGTTAATAAAGTCAGGCGGAATGGAGAGGTTAGGTTATTTTTAAAATACGGGCAAAAGCTGCCTGAAATCTGTATCCCACTAAGATGTGAAAATTAGAAGTTGAGAGATTATTGGACAAATAACCTTATTCAGTAGGACAACAAAGAGCAAGCAGAACACCTACTTGGAATGGAAAAAGAGATTTGTTTGAAACAAGAGCTAAATCTTGGAGATTTAGGCAGAGAAAGGGAGATCTAGGGAGAAGGGGAAGTTAGGAAGTGAAAGCTGCCAGACTTTGCAAAGGAAATTAAGAATACAATAAAAACATTGGACAGCCAAACGAAAGAGAACACCAGAAGATGGGAGATTTAAGGCAATGCAGAGGGCCTCTACAGCATTTGAGTATGTTACGTTTTTAGCAGGAATATGAATGTACATGAAGGTGGGCTAGCTAACACAATGGTGTATTAGCTAGGAAGTGTGAGAGCAGAGCTGGCAATCAAACAGAATAGGCCCGCAATCCGCTCATGCTGATGGACTTACTATTCCACCCCCACAGCGCTGAAAAAGCTGGCACGTAATGTTGCAAGACTATAAAAAGGAGTTTAATAATTCTTTCAGATGTGGGTGTAAGGGGGAGATGGTACCTCATAGCTGCAAATATAAAATATGGCAATGACACTGAAGAATGGAAGTAGACAGGGCAATGGGTGGAGGAGAATGTTATGCGATGACTGCCCCGGCCAGGGGGACAGTGACACAAACAGGGAAGGAAACAGAAACTGAAGGCCTAGAAGGAAGAGGGCTTGAAAAACAACACCAAGAATGCCAGAGCAACCCCCTCCTGTAATTTAGACGTGTGGTAACTGTGTGTTACCTAGATTTTAAATAAGGCTTTGATATGTAGCTGTGCTGGAGCTAGGAGTTAGGGAAGGGAAGGTGAGCTGAGTGTAGGTGCTGCCTGGAGAGCCAGGAGGAAGGAGGCAGTTGGTCCACTTTGGTTTGGGGTAGAGTTGGCTGAAGTCATTAGCTGTCTTGTCTGCAGCACCAGGAGCTGAATCCAGGGATCGTTCAGCCCTTCACCTTTGGGTGGGCTTTTGAGTTGTGCCTCAGGTCAGGAAACTATTCTAGTCTGGAGTGTGAGCTCTCCTTTTCCACGTGTTAAAGAATTGCACCCGTTCCCACACTACACATCACCATGCACCTTTAAATATGTATTCTCATGGACCAGATGGCCATAGATACTTAGGTGCTGACAGCCAGCCAGCAGCCAGTATAATTTCTCAAATGTAACAAGGGAAGTTTAGTTTCTAATCTCATACAACATTCGCCCACTAAGATGGAGTGCTAATGTTTATAGCCAGTTATGGTGTAAGACTTTTTTTTGGACTAGAGCGACATTTATCTATTACATTTGTCTATTTAATATGGACATTGTGTTGCCAAGCAAATACATACAAGTGACAGTAGCAACTTTAGCAATTATTTTCACTTTAATCTGTGCATTTCGATCTATTTGACATTTTCCATTCTCTGGTCAGCAGGACCCAATAACTTTTATCAGCGCTTCAAGTACTACAATATGTCACCAAGGCTGAAGAAAAATGGGGATATAAAAGTAATCTCTGCAACAGGTAGGGGTGTTTTTACATATAGATAGCATGTTTAGTTTGATAAATAATTCTTCATGGAGTTGGATATTTTTCTAAATATCTGCTATCAAGAAAACACCCAGAAGGTGCCAAGTTCCATATCTGTTTTCTAGATACAACAAAATGGACGGAATTTATAAATGCCATTTGTATGCCACTCATTTACTGACATTAAATTCTGAAAATTGTGAAGAAGCACAGCAAATGAGAGGCTATTTCATTTTAATATAGAAGTGACAGTTCTGTGACCTTTCTATGTCATTTCTCATATGATCTCACGAAGCAGCATAAGCGAAAATGACATTTGGAACAAGAGTCCAGCGTGGTGAATGTAGTGACAGTTTGTTGTTTTCTGTTTTTCCCAGACATCTGTCTTGAAAAGAAGGGAAATCTGAAAGTCAAAAAATTGTGAATAGAGCATAAAATTGAGTAAAACTTTATGACAGATTTTACTGTATGAGATCACCCTGCCAAAAAAGCAAATGGGGGTTTGGTTTCTTTGTTTTGATTTGCATTTTTGTTATGACCTTAATTTTAAATAGGAAACGATATAGTTTGGTCTTCTAAAAGAAAACATATAAATATGCAGACACGTTGCTAACATGATAATAAAAGCCAGACTCCTAAATTTACCATTGCATTTTTGCATATTTTTTTTCCCCAATATAGTTTACTGTCATTCCAGGTGAAGAAAAAGTAGAAGACAACACCAAATATCATGTAGAACATATACAAGGGTGTTTCAAGATTGTTTTCAAAGCATACTCTTGGGACATGTTAGTCACGTATGCAAACAACGTGGGTACGACATACCAGCTACACTGTATTTGTTTGATTTTTCCCCTTTTTTTTGACCTTTTTCTTCTTCTGACAGAGCCTGCCCCCTTTTTGGATGCCATTTATATCAGTAGCCAAGGTTAGCCTGAAGCACGTTATAACTGAAAGCTATATTTTTCTCCCAGATCTCAGTTTTTCTGCGTTATATATATATACACCTATCTAAAAATACATACATAGCTATAGATACATATGTGTGTATGTTACATACACATAGATACATATGCATATGTAAGTGAGCATTTATATATATGCATATGAGAAAGCTAGAAAACAAAATTAACCTTCTGGATTTCTCTCCTGGAGATTATACCCATTTGAGTGTATTCTGATTTATAACAAGATATTCTGCCAAAACCAGCAGTACAGTAATTAATTATCTTCAGCCAGTTCTGGTTTCTGGCACCATACCACTTTATACTATTGATGATCTGGTTTATTCAATTTTAAAGATGAAATATCTACCATTTTGGTTTGCAATAGGATCCACAGAGAATATCCCTCTCCATAACAGGAACATTTTTGCAAAACTGAAGCAGACTTGCCCTTTTTTCCTAATAAAAAACCACCTGTCTGTCTTTGCTAGAGGGACTTAGGGGAGCGAGAAGAATCTTTCCCAATTGATTGCTTTTTCATTTTACTTTTAAATAACATCTTTATTAATCATATCCAAAGAAGCTTATTTGTCTCTTTATTTAAGTACCTTCCCTTAGCCTCCATGGTTGTTACAATACAACTCTGAATAGCATTTTTTGGACATAAGATTTAGATGAACCTCAGAAAAACTTTTTGAACTAGTCCCTGGAGTAAACTATTAGGGAGGGAAAGAGGAGGAATTCCACTCTCCCTCACACTCTCTCTGGCATCATCTACATGGGAAGGAGGGAGGTCCCAGGATGTGGAAGAACTGCAGGGAGGTTCTAAGCTCCCTCTGGGCCCAGATCCACCATGCTACCACCCTGACAAACTCACTCACCCAGGCAGAGGAGAGGGAAGAGGGACCAGGAAGGCTTAGCAGACCAGAGCAGTATTTCCCCAGTGTGCAAGTCCCCTCCTTGCCTTTGCAGTGATTCCCATCCTCTTGGTGCCACAAAGGTAATATAACACAGTAGAAAAACTGCCAAATACTTTTCTTTTTTAATGAAACTATATAGGTTATTTTCTCAATTTCCAAGAAACGATTAATTGAGGTATCTATTTTAACTGATCATAGCCTGCTATTAAAGGCTACAGGTGCAAAAAGGTTTTAGCAGCCTTCCTGAGCTAAATCTTATTTTCATGGCTCATTAACTTTGGTGAAGTCTGCTCCAGGCTGAAATTTTACAAGATTCCAGCTCTAAAATGTTTTCTTTAAAAACTGATAAGTAATATGGTTGGCAAGTTCAATGTTATATAAATATAAATAATTTATTAGTGTTAGACCCTTCTTATTTTCAGGGCTTGAAAACACCTGACTGAAAAAAAAAAGGTGGCAAACAATTGTCACTGCTAATTACCTTTGAGGTCTGTTCTGGACACATTTATTGTAGCTTTGCATGAAGTGGTACTCTTCAGTGCATATGAAATAGGCTAATATTATTTTGTAAAACCTTCAGTAATAATATCTTTTTCAAAGGTAAAAGGTACACATGTTTGAACAGCTTTCAAAGCCAAATTTCAAGCAGAGAATTATCTTATCAGCCAGAAAGCTGTCCTTTCCTTCACCCCCTCCCAGTGCTGTGCAAGAAAAGAAGTAAGAGGAACATCTGGCAAGCTTTCCTCATTCCTTTGCTGGCTCCTTGAAGGCAATCATCACAGGAGGGTGTTCATAGCCTTCACAGAAAGCCTTCACAGCTCACCACGCAGCAACAGAGCCGCTGCCTGCCCCCGAGAGTGGCAGAGCCCTGCCCTGTCCTTCTCCTCCGTGGGCCTGGGCAGCACGGCCGGAGCAGAGCCCAGGGAAATGCCTCCCAGACCTGGTGCCAGCTGAGGGAGCTCCCCATCACAGCCAGTGGCAAAACAAGGCTGGTGTTCCAGTCCCAGAGTCATAAACCAGTCCCCTGCCCAGGCTGCAGGACTTTTCTCAGCTCCGCACTCAAAGGTAGAACAAAATCACTTTCTAGTTGTGCAATAATACTGGTTAGATCATTTAATGCAAAGGGTGAGTTCTCCCATTACCTTTTCCACAACCTGCAAATGTGCAATTGCAACACGTTGCTCCAACAACCCTGGCTCCGCCGACAGACCACAGTCTGGTATTTAGGGGGCAGGGACGGACAAGTGTGTATTCAATGCCGCTTAGATTATTGTAATAATGGCTGGGAGGAGGCCAGGGCTACTGAAAAAAGTACTCAAAAATACAATTAACAAGTTTTGTTTCTGCCACTACACTTTTGCTTTCCATTTTTCAGATAGTGACAGAGCTTGGCCTTATATTTCCTACCAAAAATATTAGTAGCTGGAGTTTTTTATACGCCTTTTCAAACAACGATTTGATTTTTATCTTTTTGGAGAGGGTGGGGAACTAACTGCCCCACTTAAAGCAACGAGGACCTTTATTTTCACACAATAAGAATTATGTTTCTACTATCGGGTCAGTTTGAAAAAAAGATTTGAGAGAAATGTTGCCAGAGAATCCAAATCCAAGTCTTTCTCCATTGTCTTATCAAAGACAAAATAGTTTGTAAAAGTAATATCCATTTCACAGAAAGTGAATTTGTTAATAGAAAGATGGGAGAAAGGATGTTCCCAGAAGTAAAAATCTAAAAAAAATTTTAGATTTTTTTCTTCTAGTTTTTTTCACTTTGGAACTGCTTTTTATGCTATGCCATATATCATACAACTGAAACAGCTTGAAAGAAAGTAAAATGGTTTCAATATGTATGAGGAATTTCTTTCCATATGTCATCAGAAAAAAAAACCTTTTGAGAACTGTTCTCTCATGAGACAGATTTGCATCTTCTGAGATGGAGTAACATGACACCAGTTAAGCTGTGAACAGCAGCAGTTTTAAGTAGCCAGTGAGGATGACTGGTCCAAAAGACCTTCTTTTTTTAAAAGCCAGCTGTAATGCCTTTTCTCATTTTGCTGGTGACTGGCAGCCGACATTTCTCTTGGATTTAAATAAATATGATCTGTATAATGATTTCTTAGCACTTTAGCTTCCTTTCTTCCTCCCTTGTCTAGAAATTCCATGCTTTGTTGTGTTCCTGACTGTGATGTTTGGGACCTGGCTTGCTTTCTTTCCATTTTTAAAGATGACCTTGCTGGTAAAGCTGTTTTCAAAGGTCCCTCAGCTCCATTTAAAATCCAGACCTTTAAATGTGGTCTTTAATAGTTGTAAAGTGTTCTCATAAATTCCAAGCTATGTATTTTCTATATTGTTTCTTTATGGTTCATTTAGTGTGACATTACATAAAAATTTAAAAAAGGCTTTTCCTTCTCAATCACTTTTGAGTGAAGTGTCTGGAAATATCACTCTTACAACTTTCTACTCAAGCCATTAATTAGCACACCACTTGTTAACTGCTGCTGTAGCTTTTGATTCACTGGCACCACCACACTTCTGTAGTGATAGATGTGCTGCAAAGGTTTAGATAGATAGGCTGAAATGTATTTACATGTCAAAGTAAAATGATATATGACACTCGCTTTCAAAATGATCTTTATGGGATGATACTTTATAGAAATGATAATTGTCATCCTGGATACTGCAGTTTTATAAGTAAATACAAATAATGCTCCATGTGTTTTATCAGCCTTTGTCAGTGTAACCTTTAACATAAAATCAAGACAAATTCAGTGCAGTATTTTAAGATGAAAGGGGCATTGTCATAGATAGCATAAATAACAAGCCAAGAATGTATGTAGGCAGCTATGAATAAAGATATAAAGGTTTCCTGAACATTAGCATCTGCCATGAAGGAAAATCAAAAAGCCACATGGAAGTGGAAGGAGACACTAAAAATCAGACTTCTTGAGAGAAATTGAATAGAACTGATTTTATTCTGACTCTTCTCCTATAGAATATTTTTCTTAATATTGACCAACAATTTTCTACGTGAATTGTGTATAACAAACTATGGTATAGAAAGCTGTCTAATGGGAAATTAGCAACCAAGAAAAAGAAAAAAAGAAAACACAGATGGAAGCATGTAGAGTTACCACAGCACTGGTCACCATCCTCTTTCTCGTCCTGGAGAAATGTCAGGCCTCAGTACACTTGTCTTCCAAATGTGCTGTAGCACTGTCACAGCTAGTACAGTGTGGACGCAGGGCTTCTGGTTACCATAAGCATGTCCACCTGAACAAAGTCATCAGAAAAGTGGCTATGGTGAGCTGAAGGGCCACGTGTACCACAACAGTACTGGGTATCCACCAGTCTCCAAGCACAGCACTACAGACAGAAAAGAGGGTGCAAAGCTTACCCAAGAAGGTGGCTGAGTGAGCTCATGCTCAGCTTTGGACTGTCGGCATCTGCATTAACCCCCTTTGAAGATATTTTTGTGCCGTGGCAGTGACTGAGGTGGCCTGCTGCAGCTGCGACTCTGGATACAGCTTTGAAGCCGCTGAGATATTAACGGCAATGAGGTGCTCAGATGCCACTGTAATGAAAGGGCTAGAAAAGTACCTCAAAGAGGAAAAGCAGCCTGAGAACAACAGAGAAACCATAACTGATTACTGTCCTCAGTTTTGTTGGTCACCGGGACCTATAACACAGCAGCAAAGAGTAAGGCTTATGCAACATCTGTTATTTGGCCATAATGAAAGGGCTTTGAAAGCTAACGCTACTGCTAGAGTCAAAAGCCATCCTGGTGCTGGGATTTTACGTGGAGGAACAAGGCCGAGTGACTACTTGGCTCAGCCCGGGCAATCTTGGCAGATGCCCTCCTGCTCTTTCTCTGGAGCAGAGCTGCTCCTGCAGGGCTGCTCCGGCAAATCTGCCTTCTCACAAAGCAACGAGAAATACAAATGGCATTAGTAAGGCTATAACTAGATATCTCAGAGAATTATCAGGGACACTGATGAATCACATAGGCATTTAGACCATGCTCCATGGGAGCTAAAAAGTGAAAAAGCAATTTCATTCTGTAGCAGGTTTTCAAAATGCCTGGAGGCAGACACTTCCCTGAGTCAAGGCCCAGTCTTGTTAACTTTCCTTCTGGAAATTCGTTCTCTTTTTGGTTCTTATGTCCGGTGCTCTTGTATGCGGCATAATATTAACAACACACCTGGGGTAAAGAAAGCTTCATTTGACAGTAATAGCACCAAGTCTCAGTGATGGGAGAATTGCGTGGGATTTTCTTCTGGTTGTTACAAGTAGAATTAATCAAAGGCCAAAGGGATCATGTTGAAAGAAATAACTAATGTTTTTGAAAGCTAGATGAACCTAGTGGAAAAAAAAAAAGGAGAAAATGTTGTCAATGTCACATCTACTTTCTACAAAGATTTAATTTTATATTTTTTAAGAAAACTCAAATGGCTGGGTTTTGGCAGTCAGCATTAAATGTAACTTTGTTGTGTTGATGTGCATCATCTGAGGACAGAAAAGTATTATACAATGCTTGTATTTAATGTATTCTCCTTATGTCAGTCAGTAAGTGAAAGCATATCCTATGTAATTAAATCCAGATTGCATGTGCATCTCTTCATTTATTTACTGTACAAATAATGGAAATTAACATTAAAGTATTAAAATCAGATAAAATTGCATTTCATATTATAACAGTGTGTGGAAACGTATAATTAAAAATATATCTTATGAAATGTAATCTCTTTTACATATTGCATACAGCTCTGATATTGATCAAGATATTCCCGGGAGTGTATGATGAGAGGAGAAAAAGAGTATGTTCCCCTTCCCCGAGGGATCAGACAGATCAGCAAGTGCTGATCTCTCATGCTGCTTCTTTGAATAAAACTGGTTCTTGTTTGGTTTGTTTTCTTCTTTTTGTTGTTTAAAGAAGTTTAGTTTCAAAAAGGAATATCAGAATTGTGTCAGCCACTCTCTAGTTAGATATTTTGCAGAGCAATGGGTAAGCAATCCATGGCTCCTTCTTCTCCCACTGGAAATTAAACACTCTACATCTGGTATATAGTTTCCTAAGACAAACTTTGCTTTATTTTTCCACTTTCAGACAAACAAAGGTCCGGGGTAGCCAACACTGACTGACTGACAATGGCAGAGAATCTTGGATTGAAAGCTGTTCCTGGTAAGAGGAGGGTGCTTTGATGTGCTGCAAAACAGACAAACTGCAGTTACTGCCCTCAGGTAAGGAGGGCCTGGGGACCTTGGGTCGACAGGTCAGCGTGTTGCGGAAGGCAGCTGCACTTTAACTTTGCTTCCAGTTTGAAAATTCAGCCTGTTTAGAGACAGAAAAGGCTTTAAACCACTTTCCTGAACACTGCATCCTTCAGGACAGTGTGTTTAAGCAGGCTAGACCCAACCCTTTTTACTGGTTTGGTTCTCATGTCATTCTCGCTGATGTAAATCCACTGAGGCCAATGGAGACTGTGCTGGGCACAAATGCTGTAAGAATCAAGTTCATGTGCAGGATCTTATCTTTTCCAGAACCTGCAGTACTAATAACACCTATTTGTGACCAAGGATTTGTTTCTTAAATCATAGCTTTTATTTTATAGGCAGGGGTCGGTCTCTTCTCCCAAGTCACGGGTGACAGGACTAGAGGAAACGGCCTCAAGTTGCGCCATGGGAGGTTCAGGCTGGATATTAGGAAAAATTTTTTCACTGAAAGGGTTATCAGACATTGGAATGGGCTGCCCAGGGAGGTGGTTGAGGCACCATCCCTGGAACTGTTCAAAAGACAGGTTGACGTGGTGCTGGGAGACACGGTTTAGTGATGGTGTCGCATTTTGTTGTTCTGTAGGTGTTTATTTTTGTCAGTTAGGTTGATGGTTGGACAATATGATCTTGAAGGTCCCTTCCAACCTAGAAGATTCTGTGATTCTGTGATTTGTAACAGAATCACTCAAATACAGCCACGCTGTGCTAAATACATACACATTTGTAATTAAAGCTCTTGAAAACCATTCTCTTTTGTTCCTTATGTAAATATGTCTAATAATAAATCCTGTCAAAATTCCATATAGGTAGACTTGAGGTAGATGCTCAATACTATTAAAATTAAGAAGGGCTTCCAAATTTACAAAATATTATCGGATTAGAGCCTTATCTTTTAATATCCAACATCAAAACTTCGAAGAAATTTATTCAAACTTGTACATCAACAATATGGAAGGTGGCAGGTGTCCTCCTACGTTGGTATCTGCTGTCTAGAGATGAAAAGGAAAACTTAGTGATGCAGGAGTCTGAAAACTGAAATAAAAAAATGAACTCATAAAATGATGACATGAACACTGTTTATATCCATGGAACAAAATTGTTACAATTGTTCAGATGTTTTAGCTTTTTCATGAAAGAGGCCATTGAAAATGTTCAAAGAACAAAATTATCTGAGGAAAAGGAGACCTTAACTCTTTTCACTCAGTGTTACGTTTTCCCTTGCAGAAGCATAATTATCTGCCAAATGTGGGACAGTTCCTTTGTTTAAATCCTGACTGGCAGAAAAAAAAAATCTGCTCTCTGCTGAAATTATCTAATTTTGTAGCTGTCTTAACAATACATTTGCTTTTATCAAATAATGCCCTTTCTTCCTTGCAAGTGGAATACTCACTGTGCTCCATAAACAGTCACTTTGCATTATGTAGATTATTTCACAAGAAAAGTGAAGAAGTGGGCTTTTGACAATGATGGAAGCAACGAAGCATGAAGAAATCAGAGAAGATCAAAGACGTTCATTAGTTTAGATGGTAAGAAATACAGCCATTAACAATAACACAGTATCTTTCTTGTTACTGTTTCATAGTGGATGAAATCCCAGAATTGTCACATCAGAAAAAGGCTCATTTACTTTTCAATAATCAAATATTTAAAAGAAATCCTTGTGCTTTATATCACACATAGTAGAGAGACCTCCTCATTTATTGTATTACTTTGATGTATTTTTTTATTACTTGAAAGGCCAATTCAAATTGCAGAGGTTTTATGAATATTTTATAGACTCGGTGTGTTCTGAGTGATCAGAAATATCACTCTCTGATATGCTCTGGGTTTACGTCTCAGCTGTGCTCAAACTAAGCCCAGCACAGAAGTAGACTGAGGAAGCAAAATCTCCGTTGAATCATCTTCCATATTCCTGTATTTCTAGACCTATTGTAAGTCAGAGCATTCCTAGAACAGCTACAGGTGCCTCCTCTATGTATATACCTGAGCACATCAACAGAGCAAAGTAATTTCTTTTTCATGTTTCTTCTCCAACCAGATATACCTTTATTCAGGAAATTTCATGTTATAACCTTTAACTTAGTTCAACCTCAAACTAGTATTGATCTTATCTATTCTTGCATTAAATTATAAATGTCTTTAAAACTCCTAATATGTGGTTTAGTAGTTTTAATATTACTCTTTATCTGCTCCATTTGAGTTTGAAGGATAACAATACAACTGATTTAATTAAATTTTTACTACTTCTTTGTTTGCCTATGATTACAAGATTGGTGTTTTATACCTACTGAGTTATTTTTATTCAGTAGCATACCAATATTTAATATATTTTCTTCACTATGTGCTTTTTTCCTGTATATCCTGCTAAAGAAAAAGGGAGCACTGTATTTAGGATATTGTGAGGAAATATTCTGAGCAAAATAGTGGATATATCAGTGAAGGACAGATGAAAAGTACTTTTAAAAAGCGATCCATATATGCTCATTATATAACCTCAGCATCCACAGCAAACAAATATGCACATTTAAAAAACTGATCAAAGTACACTAAAACCCACAATACACCTATAAATTGCATATTCGTAATATAATAGATACAGTCTGTTGCTTTCTATTTTCTCCTAGTGATAAAAAACTCATCAAGCCATTTCCACTTGCTCATACAAGGTCTGTGTCATCTGCATTGCTCAGGAGACTTTGTCTCAACCACTTCAAGTATTAGGTCTCAACTGCATCATAACAGTGTTGAAAAACTAGTCTGCCATCCTGTTACATGGCCAACGAATGTTCCACCTGCTCATAGCAATTTTGTATGCACTATCTAATCAGTAAACCAGTATAAATCATTTAAGAACATTTTACACTTACCTGAACCACAAACTTACCAATGAAGTCCCATCATCTGAGCATTAGTGAACTCCAGAAGTGGAGAAATTGGTCTCTGTGCTTCAAGTGTTTTCTTCATGATGAACAGCCTGGAGGTTTCTCTCCTCTGAAGTTATGGGAAACATCCATATCAAAGAGACATGGGAGGGTTTATGCAGTTCCTCTCCCCCAGGTTCTGCTGTTGCCACCTCTACAAAGAGCTGCCAATATGGTTAACCATTAAAAACAGTAAAATAACAACACTGGTAAATGTATGCAATAATATGGGTGCACTGTGAGAGAAAGGGAGGATGGGAGGGGAGAGAAACAGAAAACAGATTTTAATTTGTACCTGTGTCTTTTCCCAAGTTAGAGACATACTCTATATCATTCAGCAGCATGAAGATGATGTGTCTTAACAATAATCTTTAAAATAATGGTAAGAAATATAAATTAAATATTGCCTGTCTGTGTTCCAGAATTTAGAAAGGAAATTATCTCCTGCACTATTTGGTAGGATGCCTTAGCTTAGTCCAGAGAAGAGGACATAAAGCCACAATATTGGATTGTTAAATAGATTTGGTATTCCAGTTAGGTACTAAATTTCTTTTAATGAATATTAATACTTGGAAAAATTCTATACTGTGTTAAAAAACACAATTTCAAACTCCTTTCTAGCTTTTTTGGTTACCCAAGTCTGATGCAGAAATGAACCGCTGAAGCACAAAAAGGCTTGGGGATTTAACTCCTGTTTACATTTTTCCTCAAAAAATTATTAAAACCATGCTTGAGTAATCATTTTTAACGAAAGAAAGTATCTCTGTGAGTGAAATGCTCATCATAAGCTTGATGTTGTGAAAGAAGTGCATCTCAAGACTATCATGCCTAATTACTGCATATTTTCAAGACATCATCATTAAGGCAAGCAGCTTTTAGTGCTGGTTAACTCTCACACTGCTGATTTGCAAGTGTATGCAACTTTTTTACATTTTTCTCATATTGCCTCCTGATACTTGTTTCACTTTGTGCCTCAGTACATGGGACAGGACCCTATTTTTGATATGGTTTACTGTCTCCCATCCTTTCAACTCCATTAGCTAACGTAAAAAACCCAGCTACGAAACAGTAAACATACTGGTATTTTCTCTTCTCCACCTATTGGCTCAAATGTTGGAGGGATAGGGAAATCTGCTACATAATAAAGATTCTCCCAAATCAACCTAAGGGTAGAGACATTTTTCTGATTCTGTGATCCAGATCAGTCATGGGCAAGATCAGGCCTAGGCAGATGGATCAGACTGAGACAGAACGAGCCCAGCAATAAAAACCTCAAAGAAATCTTCCAGTCTGCATGTTCCAGGCTCTTCAGTATGCCCAGGGCATCATTACTCTGTAAGTTTTATAAAGCAAAGCACAAGAAGCAAAGCCATTTGCTTGGCTTTTTACTGAACCCTGCATTATGCTTTCTTTTGTACAAAACAGGCCAAATCTAATGACTGCAGCCATCTCTCAACCTGCAGGCCATTTTCTGCTTGCAGACTCTGATGAATTTATAAAGTACCCAGGAAAAAAAAAGGCAGCCCAGAGCACATGCAAGAGCGGCTGTAGCTGTCAGCCTTCTCCCAGGTATCCCCTTTTTTGGGCAGCAGCACCTCCACAGTTACGGCAGGGGGTGAGAAAATACTTGAAATGAAGTCCTCTGTTTAGATAACGGTAATGTCATCACCGAAACTTTATATAAAGTGTTCAATTTCCCTGATTTTAGGACAGTCAAAATTTACTTACAGCACATCTGAATTTAAATAAAAGACTCAAACTGTGTCAACTTTTAAATGATTTCTTATTCTTCAAGATACTGTCAACCTGATACCATAAATTCCACTTCCCTGTATCTCTCTTAAGAAAAGCTTACAGACCTAGAAGTCATTTTCCCACTCTAGCACGTAAAAAAATAAAAAAGATTTAAGAATCACAATTCTACAAAGGACATGAGAAAGGTCAGAAGAAGAGCTCTGGTTTCTCTGACTTCGACCACACAGCTCTCCAAAAAGCATATTGAATATCATTGCAACCAAACAGAGAAACATCATACCATCATCTTTTTTGTCTATGATGGATGGCATTATATGGCAATAACAGAGCAATACAATGGCAAGCTTGTCTTTTTCTGGGTTTCATGTAAACTGAATCCCCCAAATGAAGCCAAATTTATAAAGAAAAACTAAGAGAGTTAAACTTTAAATGCAACTTTATAAGCATGCCAGTTAATTAGAGTCCTTCAAGGAGTTCTCAAAAGAGAAAAATCTGAAAGCACATGCAAGTTCAAAATCCAAATTCAGATAACCATGTATTTTTCTCAGGGTGGTTTGTGCGCTTTGGTGAGTCTCAGGCTCCTAATTATCCAGATCAGGAATCGGACCAGAGAGACAATGTGGAGCCTGCGCGGGCCTGGCTTTATTTCCCCTGGAAACCAAAGTGCGGGGAGCAGAAGGAGACCTTAACAGTTTGCACCAGGATGTCACCTGTGTAGAGGAGGCTTTGCAAACCACTACTTCTGTTAGGCAAATACATATCATTCTAGCTAACAGTGCAAAAATCTTGCTGTAAAGCATAATATTCTGAAGCTATGTTTAAATTTGGCAGCTAGTCAGAATAAAAAATTATAAAAATATTATCTAGCATAATTATACCTCTGCAGATTTTTTTTAAAAGAAAAATCAAGTCATGCTTATATTATAACTACATTTTAAAACCCATAGGTGTCTCTATACTACATTGAAAGTACAACATCAAGGTATGGTGAGGTTTAGGAGTGCCATCTAAACATGTGTTTCATCCTGAATGATTACAAGAAGAGAAAGAAAACTGAATCCAACCCTTAAAGTGAGGCAGTTAGAAATGTTTTACAGTTTTAATACTCAAGACTGGCAACGACAGTAAAAATTAAAAACAAACTAGGCACTACGGCCCTTATTCTCCATGCTTACAGTCATGGATGATATTTGTGCCTATTGTGTGTTTATCAACACCCAGTTTTCTGAAGGTTGTAAATATTGATAACTAAAATGCCGATGTTAAATCATGACAGCACTGTTAAGTGAAGTACATCCATCAGAAAACAAGCACTCCATACAGATGGCTGCAGCCCATTCATGGTGCTATTGGTGAGGAATTTCTCTGTGAGGTGGAAACAGACAGGTTGTGCAGTTTTCCTGAAGACACGTTAAAGGATATATTGACAGCTCTCCACAGACTTCGGGGATTCAGATCTTTATTGCCTCCACCAAGCAAATTGAATGCAATGGACTCAAAAATTGAACTCTCTACATGGGAGGTTCAGTAATGAACAGAAAAACAACTGTTTTGTTTGGTTTTCTTAAAGTAATGACCAGCAAACTCCCAAACATCTACACAAGTACTCAAAGGTTGAAACATTTTTGTCTAGGTATCAAACACTCAAAGTCTTGGACTTGTACAGAGTAATTGCTTAGGCCTATGTAGTACTTATTTGTTTCTTTTCTCATGAACAGTAACACCTGTCAGATGTGCATTATCATAGTGCTAGAAGCACAAAGCTTTATTGTTGCTTTCTTTTTAGGCAATAAATGAACTGGTGCCATTCATATGTTGCAGACAAGGATGTTAGCTATAGAGAACTGAAGTCTCTTGCTTAAGGTCACAGAGGAATTACTTAGTCTGAGCTGGTGATCACTTATCTTACTCCCATAAAAGAATTTTCATTTTGAGGTAGCAACTATTTATCATTAAATATACCATGAAGCAAAGAATAAAAACTCAGCAACGCTGTCATGATTGAACACAAAGACATCTCAGGGGGGTGAGTCATCGCAAACTGGAGTTCTGCAACAACAGGGCGTTTTAGCAATAGCAAGGCCAGAGGCAAAGTGTTAGACTTACAGAAAGCATATAATAAATGGAAGATGACTGAAAACTTATCTAGTTTCAAAAAGAAGTGGATATGGTATGAATCACATCACAGGTTTCAGATTCTTATGGCTGCCTTGGTATCAGGCTTAGGAAAAACAGTTCTGATTTATGGCTTCATGTTGAAACCATGTGAAACTCCCCCCCTTTTGTAGTTTGATGTGAAAACCAGCCTTACGTATTTCAAATTTTTCAAGGCTTTTAAATTCCCAGACTCAAATAAAAACTCAAGACAGCTAAAACTGCAACACTTTAGACCAAAACAAAATTTTACAAGAGACCCTATGCAGCAAAAGATGGTTGAACATAGCAAACTTCAACTGAATATACAAAATTAAGTATTTGGTCTTAAAGGTTTCTACTCCTGTAGAAAAAATAATTTGTACTGTTACAGTAAGTACGCCTTCTTACCCATGCTGAGCTGTGTGTAAAACTGACCTAGCACCATTACTTATTGCTGCTTTACTAGGGTTTTTTTTGTCATTGGCAAATTTTACTAGCAAAGATTTTATACAGCTTTTCAGATATTGTTATACTTGTTATTCAAGAGATTGAATTACTTGGAAACAAGTGTATTTCTGTGGAAGACTTGTTATAAATGATACCAATAGAGATTTCTTATTTAAGATAACAATTTGTAATCTAATAGTTGATCATTCTTAACCTACTCACATTGAGATATATTAACTTTGTATACACTTGTTTGAAATATGTGTTTTTCTGTATCATTAATTTCAAGTATTTTGAAATTTTAGGTGGTTTGGTCATTCAGACATGAGTGTTTGCTTTGAACTTCATTACTCTAACTAATGGGCAAGTTTTCAATTTGATGGTCAGATGCACAGAAATAACTGACATTTTTATTCTCGCATAAAATTTTAATATGAATGGTAATAAACAGCTCAACTAGAAAACCTATTGTTATTTTTAAACTGATTTATGTCCTTTTTATTACTATGTTTTTAGTGCCCTCTTTAATTTTTACAGTTTATGGCATTTTTTTGGTACTAGATGTTAATTCCTCTGATAAGAAAAAATAGCACATGCAATAGAATGTATATAAAAAGATTAATTTTAATTGCAGAAAATCTTCATCTCCTAATCTTTAGGATGAAAAAATCCAGATATAAACTGCAATGAAACACATTTTATTTCCTAGGCTTGCAGATATTCTTAGAATGAGAATGGGAACTCCATTGACAATGAGTACTTGGTGACGCATGGGAATACCTACACTTTTCCAAGCACCTCCAAACTCTGAGTTTGCATAGCCACTACCGGCTTCTCTGCCAAGGCAACAGCAAGGCTGAGCAGAGCCCCTCAACTCACCCAATACTGACCCTGAGCCCAAGGGAGAGCGGAAATGGCAATTGTATACATTTGCTTCACAGCCCTTCCTTCCACCCCATCTCAGATAATGGACTGCTTAAATGAAACAATCAGAAAAGACAGTATATTTTTCTTCAAAAGATTCTTCTGAGGAAAAAACACATGAGAAAAATTTACTCTGACTGGAGGTATGTGAGCTATGTGAGTGTCTACAACAGGCAGACAAATTGGCAGGCTACAAGTATCTAGGCTGGATCTCCATATTTGCTGATGGCATGTTCTTTCAGTGCTCCTCTGGCTATTCCTTTCAACTGCTGCCTCTGGAGCCTTGTCCAGTGCTTCTTAGATTGAAATGTCTACATAACTAAGGAGGAAGAAAGGTGACTGAAGAAAGGAAATTACAGGAGAAACACTGCAAGAGAAAAATCATACTTTAAATGTTATTTAATCAAATATTATATTATTTTCATGGTAAGAACCTTTTGATGCCTAGGAAAATCATCTTATCAGGATCCAGAAGGAGATCGGTAGACAACACCAACATTGCAAAGCAACACATGAGAACTCTGCTAAAGTCAGAACTAAACACTACTCCGCGGAGCTCCCATCAGCATCAACCTGATCACAAGAGCTGGAATCCTTTCAAATTATATTCAGAAAAATAAGCACAGCTCTTCAAAGGGTTTAATGCCAAATTGCGTTGTTTGGTGCTGGTAATTACACACTTGTTTACATCTATCAAACACCTAACTATGAATTTTGATTTATTCTCAGAATTCTGTTTTGAGTCAAGTTCTGGTCTTTCAGTATATGCTTTTATCTTCCATCTCTTTCAGTGTGTACACGCATGCAACACTTCTGTAAGCTGGTTTCGTAACTCTAAATAGCACTGAGGAATTTTTGTGGTTTTTATTTGTTTATTCATTTCTTTTCTTTTCTTTTTTTTTTTTTTTTTTTTCCCTGGCTGTTGTCTTCAGGAAGAAAATAAGTTTTGTTAAACCAGTTAATTTAAAAATGGTCTGGGAAGCTGCTGAACTGACAGTAATAATGTACGGTTACTTTTGTTTATTTGAATAACAAACTTTTGATTTCTTGGTAATGAACAAATGGTCACAGATTATTTTAACTCACAGTCACAGCTCAGAGAAAACTATAGAGCTGGCTGAGTACAAGTTCACTGAAAAACCTCAGTCTGTTATCTTTGTGAGCTCAAGCTACTAGTGGTTTTTCACTGGTTATTTGATAGGTCAAGTACAGTTCAAAGGCAGAATAATTTTTATTCACCACATTATGCTACAGCATGTTATTTTTGAGCAGATTTGAAGCTAAAAGCTTGTAAGTGGACATATAAAGCAGAGCAGTCACAGCTGGATTATACTGATCACAGTAAATAAAAAAAATATTTCTCAATGTACCAGAAAATAACATCTAAAAGTATTCAGAAAAGCTTTCAAATTATTCCTCGTAGCATTTTCAGATACAGTCAGAGAGCTCGGCCTTGGTGAGCTGTATTCAGACTAAGGTTGAGTAGGTATTAGGAAGACTCAAGGTGGATTTATACCAATTGTCTTTTATGAATTCAAGGCATTAGAAAAGGATAATTTATCTTCCTTACAACAAGTGTTATGTAAAAACATGTTCAGAACTGCCTAAATCACATCTGTGGGATCTAAGAAGCTGAACAAGCCAGAGACCAGCAGTGACACTTGGCTGCTTCCTACATATCACATTGGGATTTCCAAGAGACTCTTATAGGTCATTGGTTTCCAAAGGCTGAGCAAAGACGACAGCAAAGAGAGAGAGGTGGAGGCAGTTTTTCTACCCATCAGTTTCAACAAAGTCTAATCTTATTACATAAAAAATGTACTTGCTTTAAGTAACAACCTGATATAGCATTATTTATGACCCAGGCAAGTATGAATTGGAAAGTAACACATTTAAGATATTTTTCTGTTGCTTTTTATTAACATAAAAGTAAATAAACTAACCTCAAAGAGTCATAGAAGAAAACTTCTGTTTAAGTAAGTGACTTGCATGGGTTCATCAGAAGAAAGCTCTACAATAATAAAAGTGAGGTAATGTCAAAAACATCTACCGTTTTCTTCAAAGAAATTACTTGTTTCATTGCCATCTCACTTTTTCAAAATAGCTTAAAAAAATAATTCCCTCTAACAAGGGTATAATGGAAGGAATCGTTCATGAGAATGCCACGGAAAGGATCACTGTCTTTTACACCATGGGCAGCTTACCAAGCATCCTGGTATGCATACTGAATCAAACAAGTTTTTCTGTTTCTGGTGGTTTTATCAGGCAAATGAGGAAATAGCCTCATAAATCCTTTTTTATAATGCTCTATTTGTGCAGATTCAATGCAATGGAAATCTTATATTCTTTAATATTTAAAAATTTATTATAAAGCCTTTGTTATAATGGACACTATGATCACTGTACAATAAAGGAGTTTAGAGTATTCTCTTTTTTGCCAGTGATACACTGCCTATGGGAGGAGCAGGAGGAGGTAATCTGTGTTCAGATTTAGCGTAAAAATAATTGAAATTGAAATTAGAAAATAATTCTTCAGCCTCTGTAACAACATGGAGTAGGAAAAATAAAACATGGATTTGCAAATCGTCATTGTTTTAGGAGAGCAGGAGTCACAAGTAAATCAGTGTACCATTTAAAAATGTATCCCCACAAAAAAGGGATAGCAAGAGAGCAAAGGTGACTAAGGAAAATCAAAAAGAATGGATTGAGAGCAGCCCTGTGGAGAAGGACCTGGGGGTGTTGGTGGATGAGAAGCTCAACAGGAGCTGGCAATGTCTTGGGCTGCATCAAACAAAGTGTGGCCAGCAGGTCGAGGGAGGTGATTCTGCCCCTCTACTCCACTCTGGTGAGACCCCACCTGGAGTACTCTGTCCAACTCTGGAAGGACATGGACCTGTTGGAATGGGTCCAGAGGAGGGCCAGAAAAATGATCAGAGGGCTGGAGCACCTCTCCTATGAAGACAAGCAGAGAAAGTTGGGGTTGTTCAGCCTGAAGAAGAGAAGACTACAGCAAGAATTTATAGCAGCCTTTCAGTCCCTTTCAGGCCTACAGGAAAGGTGGAGAGGGACTCGTTATCAGGGAGTGGAGTGATAGGATGAGGGGTAACAGTTTTAAACTGAAAGAGGGGAAGCTTTGGATTAGATATTAGGAAGAAATTCTCTACTGTGAGGGTGTTGAGATACTGGCCCAGGTTGCCCAGGGAAGTTGTGGATGCCTCTTTCCTGGAAGTGTTCAAGGCCAGGCTGGATGGGGCTTTGAGCAACCTGGTCTAGTGAGAGGTGTCCCTGCCCATGGCAGGGAAATTGGGACTAGATGATCTTTAAGGTCCCTTCCAACCCAAACCATTCTACGATTCTATGATACTGAGCTTCTTACAGTGATGTAAGAAGCAGCTTACTGGAACAAATAAGTAGCCCATGTAGGATAAATGTAGTATGTCAATATTAACATTTTGTCTCACTTCATTTTGCCAGCTTTCAATGTATTTGTATTTACTCAAACTCACTTTCCAACCTCGTATCTGAATTTCACTTTATTTTTCCATTCACACATTTCTTGTACTCCCTTTTTGTTCAGATTCTCTGAAATGGAATACAAACCCAAAATAAATAGTTGAATGAATATTGAATTATTTCTAACCAAACAACCTCTTATTCAAACTCAGGTTTCTAATAAAATTATTTCCTCTCCCTAACTTACTGTAAATTAGGAGAAAATTGACTGCTTGAGTTCCACTTACAGGCCTCTGCTTAAGAAAGACCTATTTAATTTATATACTTGCTAAGACAGCACAATAGTAGCTTAGTCTCTGAAATGTCTCCTGGTTCAATTAATATTTTCCAGAAGAATGGTATTATCACTAGTGAATTGGGATTTCCGGTGTTAATTTGAAAAGGTACATGCCAGCTACTTACTCAAACTGAGAAAGTTACCAGTGGTCAGCAAGGCCCATGGAATCATAACATTTGCAATTTCTGTTGAGATTAATCTAGGATCAGAAGAGTCCCTTCTCCTGCCAAAAACAGCTTCCTGCAAGAGAATCTCAAATTTCTTCATCCAAACCAGCTTAAAATAACTCCAAGCACCTACCTGTTCCCTAGTGACCTTTTATGTAATTTAACAGGATGCAACATGTAAAGTTTCTTTTTCCCTAAGAATAAGCATAAATTTCCTTCTGCTTGCTTTCATCCTATTGCTTATCCTTAGAGTACTTTAGATCATCTTAAACGTTGCCATGGTTACAACAAGCAACATACTTACTGATAACAACACTCCCCATGAAGCTTCCCATTGGTATTCACTCCTTTTCAGCATCTTCAATGCAATCTCAGTGGACAATGTCTGTGTTTGAACTATCACGGTAATAAGTCAGACGCCAATATGGTAAAAATGTTGCAAGAACCAGAAAGAATTACCAAAAAAATAAAAAAAAAAATAAAAAAAAAAAAATCACTTGAGGAAGAACATACATTTGTGCCTGGAAAAAAAATATAAAAAATTTAATAGACCAGACATGTATCCTTCCAAGTTTTTATGGAGACAATAAACCAAGAATTGGGTAATATGTTCTGATCATATGTTTTAGGCAGATTCAAAGTACTTGTCTGGTAAAATTATTGCTTTATATAACAGTTTGTTCTTTTTGTTTTGATTAATGACTATGCTAGTTTCTAAGTAGCAATAGTTCCTACAGCTACAGGAGAAAGTACGTTGGAGAAAGTACATTTTTTGGAACTGCTGTTACCTGCAGGTGAGAAAATGACTGTCCTGCCAGTGCATTTTACAGAATGCAATTAAATCTTGTCCTAAAATAGAAAATGCCTACTGCATCTTTTTAAATAGGTAAGAATTTTCGAGCATCCTGTTCTTGTTTTTCTAATTCAATTGTATTATATACCACGCAAATCTCCAGACAAGATAAATTGCTTTTGTTTGAAATTAATTTAATATATAAACACATATTCTCTCTAAGTATCTTTGAAAGCACTCACGCTTCCTCACAACTCCTTTTGGTAGCTCAGAGAGTTTTTACAGCTTGATTTTTTTTTCAGGCTCAGTGCAGAAGTACATTGTGTGCATGTCTTCTAGTGTTTGATCTTTTTCATTTACAGAGTCTGGTCACAGAACAAAGACACATGAAAATATAGCTTCATTTCACATGCATGTATAAACCAAAATGGTAGTCTTCAGATAAGGAAATTGAATAGACTTTGACTATTGCAGAAACTTGAATACTGTTGTGCTTTTTTCTGTCTAAACCAAAAGCAGAAAACTGGCAGAGCTAATTTTGATGCAGAAGATGAGCTGCTTTGAAATGTGATGGACAAACACAACACACAACCCACTGCTTCCGCTTCTTCAGCAGTCTCATGTAGCTTAGCAAGTAAGAGGTAGAACAACAACTGCAACCATGTACAAGCTGCTAATCCAACCTGTGCTTCAAAGAAATTGGATTAGGACAGAAGAACATTAGGCAAAACGCTGGAGTTTCCATACATTTTTTAAGAAATGTCTTCAAATCTTTAGCTTGTCTTTGGAAAACAGGAAGGGCTAGGAAAACAGAACAGCTAATTTCCAGGTCACTGTGCTTTGAATGTAAAAACTGGGAATCAAGCCTCTAAGAAATTGTTTGAAATCTATGGCAGGAAAGAAGGTGCTTTTATTTCCAATTGCCAAAAGTTAAAACTGCATGTGCAAAAATCTCTTAAAAAAACTTCATGGGATGAAAAATGCTAAAGTGGTAGCCAGATTTTGAGAGAGCATCTGCCAGAGATTCGTGTTCAATTGTACGAACTGGACATATGGATTTAGTTACATTATGTGAAAAGAGTTTGGCACACAAAAGTTGTCCTTCTGTAAAAAGCCAAGAAATATAGTGCAGAGGAGCCAGGAGAAAAAAAGTCTTTTAAACCAAGGTAGAAAGTGAAAGGAAAAAAGATCAGAGAGTTGTGGGATCTTGTGTCCTGTAATAAAGAGAAAGTAAATTTCTCAGAGCATTCATGAATAAATCCAGAGCTTAGTGCTATATCCCAAAAATAAATCAGAACAATCTGTGTACAGGAAAGGTTAACAGCCAGTCTGCTACTATAAACTTATTTGGTTTTGTTTCTCTAAATCCTGTTATTGTGGGTTTTAGTTGTGGGTTTTGTTGTTTCTTGGTTTTGTCTCTTTTTTTTTTTTTCTGAGAAGAAACTTTTTACTGCATCAGGCCAGAGACAACTCTATTATCACAAAGGACATTCCAGGAATGAGTAAGGCCCTCTGCAGCAAACATCGGAGGCTTTTCCAGTGAATGTAGGGTGAAGAGGACACAGCCTTCGCATCAGAGAGGCAGCCAACACTTCCCCTCCCAGTTCCATATCAGCCATGTGGTAGGTGGGGAGTCCAGTTTTCGCTTTTAACCTCTTGTTTGCTGAGCCTTTAGTTTGACTTTCATGCTTTGTGCCAATGTTTTCCTTTCTTTCCCAGCTTCTAGCTGCTGTTGCACATCTGTGGACATCTCCTTAGGTCTCCTCCATTACTTTTCTCTTGTGCAGATCTTACTAAGAGAGTGATTAGTTGCTGTATTAGTTGAATATTGTTGGGAATGGTGCGGACCAGAAAACACCTTCGAGATTTAAACTTGCTTAGGAGTTTCTACACTTGTTATCATTCTAATTCCTTGCAAAAGACCCTGAATTGCTTGTTTTCAATCGACATAATCTTCAGATGCTACTAGATGAGGTAATTTATATAACCAATGACTTTCTGTCATGTGTTTGATCTGAGCAGTATGATAAAATCTTTGCAGATGCTTTTCTTATTTCAATAAACACTCAACCAAATTCTCTTGCAGTTAGATCTTCATTGCATTTCCTTTTCACTGGAGTTGAAAAATGTAAAGGGCAATCTAAATTTAATGTTATCTGGTCACAAGCTTATTGTGCAACCAAAAGCCACTTCAATCATACCCAAAATCCTGTGTATCAGAGCCTGAACATTCCTAAGTAGTTCTTTTCATACTACCTGCTAAATTACTCCTATGATACTCCAGTCACATCACCTGTGTCGAAGGCATAGCAACTGCAATTTCTTAATAAGTTCATACTTGCCTTTTATCCTGGAATCATTTGTCAAAAACAAGTTAAAAATGGTAAAAATACCAGGATCCTAAAAATGGCATTGTAAGACAAGTCTGAGAAAAACGAGCTCTTGTGTTTAATACAAAATCTTAAAGTTTGTCTGTATATTATTTCCTCTTGCAGCTGTGGGTGCAGGACTTCTAAAAAAAGACTGAGACATGGAGAAAGGCAATCAAACAAAACAGGACTGGCAGTGCCCAGTGTAAGTCTGAGGAGCTGTGACGCACCACGAGAAAACTACAGAGCAAGTTTGGGTGATGACTTTGACCAACTCTATCTTTGACCTGTACTCAGTCTTTGTAATTATTGTGATTTTCTTTCATTTTATTGTGGTTTTTCAAAATGTATCTGCACTTTACAAATGCTCTGTTTGCTTCAGTAGAAAGAATCCAAACAAACAAGCAAAAAAACCAAGCCAAAAGCACAACCCCAAAGCTTGAAACTACACATTAGAAGTAGGAATGGCCAAATTCTGTATGCTCAGACATCTCTCTTATTCCCAGCCATGTGTTCAGAAGGGAGAAAGCAGACAAAGCTGGCCGTGTTTCTATGGTGCTTCATCCAACCCTGCCAACCCAACCAAGGCCTGTCAGTGTCTACACATATACTCAGGCAATCACGCACCAGCCTCTATAGCTGGTTGAGTCTGCCAATAAGCCTGTGTTGGGAGGAGATGATGAAAGTGCCGTGCAAACTGCGACTGGACATCCAGGGTGCCTTCGCCCAGGAAAGGATCTAGTTCATGCTGAAGTCAAAGGCAAACTATTATTAAACAGAGGATCTAAGGCCATAAAATTTCAACTTTCAAACAAGCATCATAATATTTCTGTATTATCTACAAAAAAGATTTATAGCACTTTCTTCAGAAGTAAAACACAGATGGGGACTGAAAAGCCATTTTTTGTCCCTGTAGTGGAACACTGCTTTATGATCTGAAACCAGCATCTGCCAAAGAGGTTATCATTCACATGTACAAATGAACTATACTGGAAGATTGAAAAATTAATTAAACCATTGTTTATTCAATTACATGCCGTGTCCCTGCTCTATCTAGATAAGCAAGCTGAATAACCTTCTGAAACCTCCCAGTTTGAAGAGACTGAATCCTATTATCAGCTGTTAAATTAAACATTTAGAAGGCTACATTCTGTGAAAGGATATTTCCAAGGACCTGTGGTACTTCTAAAACATCACATTTAAAACATTTTGGCATTTTAACCAAACTTACCTTGACATTTTTAAGAGACTAAATACGCCTGAAAATGAATTAACTTCCCTTTAATGCTTTTCCAGCAATTTTTATGTGGTAAAATATTTTGTTTACATAAATCAAAGGGAATCATCCAATAAATAGCAGATAGTGTGTCCCACAATGTAAGGTTTTCTTACCTGAAATCTCAGGCAATGCAAAACAGTGTGAAATTCCTCTCTACCTCACCTACAGCAGTGTGACTAGGTGTAATTCAGAGCAGACTACAGAAACTTTAACCTTCTGGGCTGCCACCACAGTCACCTTAATTGTGCAGAGACTATTTCTGTGTTAGAACTTCCATGACACTGATGGGGGCATAATTAATTTTACTTGTACGTCAAGCGTTGTCCTGGCTTGAGGGAGAATCAGGCTCAGGACCAACAGCATTTACAATTAGAAAAAGTCACAACGACAGACAGAGCAGATGTACTTGAGCACAGAAACCACCTGGCAAGTGTCACTTTACAGTCCAGCATGTGCAGAAATGCTTTCAGAAGTGATGAAGTTTACAGCACCACTGGAATCATATACTTTTACTACATGAGAAACTGGCAGCAATAGCAGCTGCAGGACAAAACTTCTTCCATTGGCGAATTACACCCTTTTGGAGGGGAGAATAAAAAAGCTCATGTATTCAGAGATTAAAACCAGAATCTGATATGCATGTGTCATAGGGACATCCACTGGTTTATCAGCTTCAATCATCAGCACTGAAGCAAGTGCTTCATATTTATATTTGGCTCTTGGACAGAGATTTTATTTAGAAGATTGGCCAAAAAGAAATAGTGAGAAAAAATATTTCCCACATAAATTTCCATCTTCATTTAAGTGAGACAGAGTATAAAGTCTACGGAACAGTTCTTGCCTTAAAACAACAACAACAAAAAAAAAAAACACAAGGAAAAAAATATTGTCCCTGCTGACTAACAAAGCAAAGGTGGAAGAACTTCAAAAGTCTTTCTAAGTAAGCAAAGAAAGTCAGTATGGGAAGTTTTACACTCATCCCATCGCACTCCTGTGTATTATCTTTATCTGTAAACAAACTCTCGGGTTTATTTTACACTATGCTCAAAAAAGAACAGTAATTTCCCCCCTGACCGGATAAGGGCCTCAGAATCAGAAATCTGAATCCTATGTGAGCCTGATCACAGATTTCGTTTATTTTATTCATATTATTTATGTGGGTTTGCCATGAGGAGTAACACGGCATGGCTCTGTCCCAGAAACAGGCTAGAGACTGACTTGGGAGGGTTCAAGATGGTTGTTCATGCAAAACAATATTTTTCCCAGTGTAATGCACCCTTGATTTACCACTGGATACAATAAGCTTTGTTCAGCAATAAGAGTAATAAGGCATCATACAGCTACTAAGGTAGTCTGAAAATTTATGTGTTACAAAAAAGAGTTGGCTTTTGCAACAGCAATGACAGTACAGAGGCAAGTCAGGACCCACAGCTCAGAGTGAGTCATATCATTTTTCTCCTGTGTCTTGTAACAAGAAGACAGAGCCTGCTCATAGCAAAGCTCACCTTGTTTAGAGAGGACTGTTTAAAGCATCAGCCTCAGGCTGAGCCTGTGCCGGTGGAGCTCCACAGCTGGGTGAGCAGGGAGGTCCCCGGAGCCATCATTGTTCCCTGGTCTGTTGGGAGCAGTGGCCAAACTCTTGCCTTGCACCATTAGGCCCAGGGCCCAAGCGGTACTCAGCACAGTACGTGTGCCATCAATAGAGTTATTCTCGATTTTTAAAAGTGTGTAGATCTCTGGCAGAGTCATTGTCATCTTTGACTTGCTGCAGACCCATGTACAATGCTGGTGTGCTTTGGGATACATGATTCCAAGGCTTTCTGCTGAATGTGGGAGAGATGATGGATTTGACACTGGAGTGTCAGGAGGGAAAGGATCATGGGCTAAGCTCAGATGGACAGAGATATTTATTCTGATGCTTGAAACTGAGCTCTGTTTAGCTTACAGTTCAGGTTTCACAGCATCAAAATCCTCTGAAAACAGAGCAGGCGGAAATCCGACTTGGGTGATTAACTCTTAAAATTTCAATGTTAATAAAGTTTCGAGACAAAAATAAGTACAACCCAAATGAAAAACCGCTGGCTGTAACTGAAACCAAGAATTCAAACGTGTCACTGCTCTGCAAACTGAGCAGCCAGAGCTGAGCCCTGGTGGACCCCCCAAGGCAGCAGTGATGATCTGCACTTGCACTTATTGAAGACACTGTAAATCCAGTCTGTCTGCAGGAATATTGTACGGAGCTCAATAGATCAGATTAGCCCTTACTGTCTTCAAAGCAGATTTACTAGGGGACTAATGGGTTTTTAGCCCTTCCATCTCACTCAGTGACACTTCCCCATGCAGTGTATATGGGGTTTCTGGATAAATGACGTGTCAGTCAGAGATGTAACGGTTATGCAGAGGCTGCGGACTTCTACAAAAAGCTTGGTTTACCTATGTCTCTGCAGGCGTGCTACAGAGATCGACCAACAGCACATGTAAAAGGTATCCTTACATTACTGGTTGCTGTCCGTGAATCCAGATTTCAGTCTTTTGGGGAGCTGTGCAGCATCTCTCCTGAGAAGCCGAATCTCTTCAGACATGCCCTTTAATTTTCTCATTCAGTACACAGGGAAATCAAATGCAAAATAGGCATGGATTTCTACCTACACAGGCTTGCAGCCTCAGGTCTGTAATAATTGAAATTTCTAAAGTTCATGTTAAGAAAGACACAGACACGAATGCTAGAGAAAGTCAAAGAGCCACTAACTTTAAAACAAGATCTGTTTGGGAAGGGGGCAAATCCTGTAAGAAGAAATTTGCAGGCCATCTGCCCCAAAAGACAGAGAGCCAGTGTTTCCCTGCTCCCCGCTCTACTACACGATCACCCTGGCAACATCAGCACTCTAGAGAGATGCACTAAAATTGCTCAAGAGAATGGATTTTTTTCAGTGATTTAGGTAGTTTAGAATCTTAACTATGAATTCACTTCAGCTCTGCAAGCTGAGATGAAAGGTGCAAAAAGCTTTAATCCAGATATAAAAGTCCCATAGGAAATTTCTGTCGGCAGCAAAGTACTCGCTGGCAGAGGTGGTTCATAAAGGCTGCAGGACCGTAGCTCCCATGGCCCTGGCACAAGGCCATCCTCCGATGGCACTGGAGACTTTTGGGACAGCTTTACCCTGAGCGATTTGAAGTCTGCCA
The DNA here is from genome assembly GCF_964106895.1 of Numenius arquata. NCBI lineage: Eukaryota > Metazoa > Chordata > Aves > Charadriiformes > Scolopacidae > Numenius > Numenius arquata. The sequence goes on from NC_133584.1 coordinate 16,202,915, forward strand.
CTCTTCTCATCTTTCCATGTCCATTATTTTTTGATCCCTGCTTTCTGCACTATGTGTGGAGCAATGCCGATCAAGTGATGGTGTCTGCTTTTCCGAAGGGGTAACCTTTGGGACTCTTTCTGGGTCTTTAATAACCTTTACCATTACCAGAACAGCATAAAGGAGGCTTTTCGGTACAGGCTACTGACCTATTTTTGATATTTATTTCTACAGAATGGCCTTTTCTTTGGCTTGAAGTTTTACACTGCTTATTCCAACGGCTGTCTAAGTATTGTGCTAGAGCTGGAAATAAAAATGGAGGGTGATAATAAAAATGAAGACCTGGCACTTCTAATTTTAACAAAGCAAAAAGAGCTCATTTCATTTCTCAGTCCTCTCTCTTGCAAAAAAAAAAAAAAAAAAAAAAAAAAGCTATCTACCTGCTCTTCTTAATCCACTGCTGTGGGCATTCATTTAAATGTCATGCTTGGTCCTATCTCTGCAATAGATACAAGATCACTTTTGTTGAATTTATCAGTAGATCTCACACTATTTATGAACGTGGGCTTTTTCATAACCACTGTTTAAAGAAACAGCAGAACTCTCCAAACGTGCATGCTTAGTGTTTCGAAGTCAGAAATACATCTTTTCATGAATAGTTTTACCTGACCATATTTGAGGTTAGTCCAGTCCTCCTCTTTGTAATGCCACTATATTCTTGAAAGGCTTATAGGAACTCCAATTCTTTTACATTTTCCCTTGTGATTTAACTTTCATATAGACTGTTATTTTCTCAGGTTTGCTTTTTTATTTTCACAAAGGATTCAGAAATAAACCCTGTCCAAAGCCCCTACATGAAAATTATTGAAAAGGCAACCCAAATTGACCCCAATTACATTTACTTCTGTGGTTCATATTGCACAAAGAAGCAATACTTGGGTATTAATTTTTCTCTATTTAATAGCAACTGCAGCACATCGGAAGACTACACCTGCCTGCAAAAATAATGATTAAATATCAAAATACTTAACAAAACAGTGTATTTAAGCAATTTGTCCATTGTTTACAGAACAACATAAGAGAAGTGATGAAATAATTCACTGTCTTATCTCTGTTTCTTTTAACTTTTCTTGAGGTATATTCTTTGCCCTGTAGAATGGGCTATTGTAAGGCGTGTACTTCACATAAGGCCTTAAAATTGGAAGCTCGTTATGAGCAGGCAATTCGGTGATGAATGCTAATGCCAGTCAGTGCTTTCAGCATCAGTCACTTTTCAGCACCTGATTACCCAGCGAGCAGCTTTCTGTATCACAGCACTTACTGTCTCTCCCGCAGTGACAGTGACTCAAAATGGCTCCAATGATTCAGACATTTCTTTTGAGAGACCCTCTCCAGGTCTGATTGCAGCACAGGGACAAAAAGCTACAAAATAATCCCTCAACTTAATTTAAGCTGCCAAAACTCTGACTCAAGTCAAAGGGGAGGTTGTCTTAGCAAGTTATACGTGCACTAGCTGCCTATGAACTATGGCTACATTATCCTGTATTTCCTGTTCAATTCCACTGCACCAGTCTGGTATAAAACAGGGCAAAAGGAGGCAATGATCCATCAGAGCATTTAAGCACTTGCTCAATTTGCAGTCCCTATGCTGTTCCACTGAAGTTAATGTTTCTCTTCTCTGTATTTGGACTTAAAGGTATACAGTTTCTTGGTTTGTCCTTATCTTGAGTTTAAAGAGTTTTGCCACATCCTTCTATGTTCCTGTAAATTGACAGAAAATTTTAACGTATAGTCATAAAATCCAGCCTGCTCTAGATGGTATTTCTGAATATAAAGACAAAGCAAAGAATATACAGGGACCTTGATTTCGATAGAATGTCTGCATCCTCTCTTAAGGAAATAACTGACATTTTTTTCTCCTCCCAGTAACTATTCTAACTAATTTTTACATTGCTTTGCTTTTTCAGTCTAATAAATCACAATTAGCTATGTAGCCTGATGTAACATCTCTGTAATGCTCTGAGACAAGTGCTGGTGTGTTAGTTACAACGATGAGAGTGTGTAGGCAAGCACTCATTAACGTTAACTAATGAATCCTCTAACAAAGTCACACACAATTGAGAGGAGTATAAGTTACTGAAGCCTTGAGGCTTATTGCACCGATACGATGGGCTTTCAGGGAAGGCTTTTTTTGTTTGTTTGCTTTTGTTTTGATTGAGTGAAACTATTCGCTGCCTTCCTTGCTTTGTAAGAGGCAACAGTTCCTGAGCATGTTTCTAAACCGAGCTATGGTTTATGGGAGACCTTACTTTTATGTGGAACAGCTGGATTTGCCTGGGAGTGATCTGAAATGCAGTCTCACTGTGCTGTAGCAGTAATAAAACAATGTGATCCTGCAGAGATATACAGCTGTACTTTGCTGAATATATGAGTGACTTCATCGCACCACTGAAAGCCCCTAAAAGCTAAATGAAGTAGGTCTTTGTACTTTGAAAAACAATCAGTCCCTTGAAGACCTCAGGGAAAGCACACGTGAGCTTTGGTTTCTGCAGAGGCTGGGAAACAGAATAGGTTTCAGGTAGTGAAAGTGCTGTGGAAAGCTGGCAAGAGCCACTCTCTTGTCTTGTGAAGACTGTTTCCCCTTCATTTCATAGTTTCCCTGTAGCTATAGAGAGCTCTTCTCGTTTATTTAGGGAGCATTTTTTTCTTTAGATGCAGTGATCCCCTTTACCTTACAACTTGAGAAATGACCTCTACAAGGGGAGGACTGTGGCTATTTAATTTTTGCATTCTTCATTACGTGCTGTATTCCTTTCAGAAATCAGTGGGGCAGGCATGAAGAGAGGAGACAGCATCTTTTCTCAAAAGCTGCTGAGCAAACTCAGGGGAAGAAGCTTCAAGAGAGGGGAGGGAAAGCTGGAATCTGGAATCCACATGCTTTGCTGCAGCTCAGAAAGTTGTGGAGAGTCAAAATCTAATCCTAGAAGCAACAAGCAACTTGCAAAGACTGTCACAGCCATATGCCACTAGTTTACAAGTCCATCTTATTTCCATATCCTCTTACTTTGTTGTTTTGGGTTTCCCTTATTTAAAGAGTTTGAGATTTCAGTCTAAGCAGATCTCCTCCAGATCTCTGCTTGAATCTGTCTCTCAGGGCTATAAAGACCTGGCCAAGCATGCAAGATTACAAAGCATTTCCTGGGAACACTGTCCTGGCAACAAAAGAAGAGGAAAGCTGAGAATGGGTCACAACATCAATAATTTCAATAGAAGCAAAAGTGAGAGGTCGTATAGAGTAGGATTTGGGCACAAGAGAGCTGGATACAATTTCCAATTTCACCATGTGGAAATTCACTTAATCCATCTCACAGTCTATGCCTCCACCTATACACTGGGGATGTATGCTCTACTTGGACTTTTTTGTTACTAACATGAATAACTTTGTTAATTTACTGATTTATATTCTTTAGAAGCACTGAGAAAAGGGGGTTAACTGTTTGAAATCTTTTCAGAAATCCAATCTCCCTTCCCCTCCAGCTCCAAGGCATGGTGAATTCTCCCTGCATAACTTCTCAACACAACTGCAGGAAAGAGCAGGTTTCCCGCCAAGCACACAAGGACATGTAAGGAGAGGATGCGTCTTCCTCTTTCTGTCTTATTATGTCATAGCTACACACCAAAACCAACATATTTTTCCTGCCAAAATAGTCTTGCTTTTCTTTCAGGAATAGGATAGTACTACCCGTTTTGACTGTTGAGGAGTAGGAACACTGGCGAGCACTGAGGGAACAAGGACAAGCATTACAGAGTGCATACTATGCACAAAATGGGCTACCTTCAGAAAGCTGTCTGACTTAGCACTAGCCAATGTGTGTATACAATAATTAGGAAAAAACATTGCCAGTATACATCAAGTAACCTACTAAGTTAACCACATACCAGCACAAATAAATGAGACTCCAACATTAATGAAGTACATAAGGAAGTATACCTCTAGCATTAGCAAGTAAACTCTATGTTCAATCTGGATTTCATTGAGGATTCATTTGAGAATTTAAGTTAGAAAACTAATCCTGATGTCTCATCTTGATTGAATGCAATTTTTTCCATGCTTCTCTTTATGTGACCAGAAAGTTATGTTTTCATTAAAAATCCTTCCTAATCAAGGCAGCTTGGAGTAGAGAAGGAGAATTTACAATAAAGTTGATTCTTGGATGAGCAGTTCTCATGAAAGTAGATCCTTCACTGTCCCACACTTTAAACCATTTCTAAAACCACAAAGTAGATCATGGCACAACTGGGTCGACATTCTGCTCTAAAGAACCATTACCATGAACGTTCATCAGAGGGCAATAAAACCATAGTGTGAAGAGTATAGGAAGACCATCCCCTCTGCCCCCCATGTCCATGATACAGCAAACTGCACCATTTTTACTAAAAATAGCATGATATATTTCCTAAAAAAACATAAAATATAAACAAAATGTTAAAATGTCCTCTTTATTTTAAGTGGCAAAGTGAATGAGTTCAACAGCTCAGTGTCAAAGAGAAAAGCAATAAAATCTCCATTGAAATAAACTAATTCATAATTTGCTTGATTTTAGCCATCATCCTCTTGTTTTATAAGCCAACAGAACATAATGTGGAAGTTGCAAAAGGGCCAAAGAAAAACTGAACACCAACTCCCCAGCAGTTTCAGTTTGGGGGGTAAAAAAAAAGGCTCCCATGGAGGACACACTTCCCTAGGCTAGCAGAGATCTCCACTTACTGGCAGATGCAGCCCCTGAATTATCGCCTCCCACTTAATTACTGAGCCAAAAGTAAGCAGTGAGGAATCGATTATCCAGTCGATCAACCCAGAATAAAAGAATTACATTGCTTAAAAGTACCCAGTGACAGCTCACATCCTTTCAAATACACTTCCTGGTTTGAAATGAAACTTCTACCATGAACAAGTAGATCGACAAAATGTAAAGTGGCACATAGGCAAAGTGGTGAAGCAGAGTGAAGAATGATACAAAACCCACTTTCCCTTGCCATCAGTAGTTTTTGGCTCAGCTCCGATAAGAAAGTAAGGGTGAGGATTTGACAATACCAGTACTTTCTGTGAACCCCAGATTATTATAGTCTGGTATATTGACATTTTGTGGTCAGAAAATTAATCCAGATTATGCATAATCTGCCTATGTTTTGGCATATTGTAGTGCACAATATATGCAAGTTACAGATTTTTTCCAAGACAGCATAATGCTGCATAAAAATATGCCGCTCTTCGTAAATTGTTTTGTAAATTACCTTTATGAGTTTTCTCTCACATCTTTATCTTTCATTATAACATTATTCTTTTCACCTTTATAGCAAAGTTGAATATGGCCAGTAATTTTACCCACCACTTCTTCAAAAGCACCTCATCAGTGTTCACTCATGTGGATGAAATTACATTTCATGGTGTACAACAGGATATTTTGCATGTAATGAATGATCAAAAACCTATTTTGCTTTATGCCAGAAGTAAGTATAAAAGTATACCACACTTCACATTCATTTCATTAAAAAAATTAAAATTGATTTTCAAATACCTGGGAGAATCCTGTGGAATAGCACAGTGATAGAGGACTATAACACTTCGCTAGGAAGGAGATAAGAATGATAAATGTTCAGAACAAGGACCAGAGGATGAACCAAAAATATTTTAAAGGACATTAAAATTTTAAAATATTTTAAAGGACATTAATCATCAACTATTTACATACCATCAACTCAGATTACACAAAGTGCATACATAACTGGCAGCAAAGGTAATTAAATGAATTTTACCAAGATCACACTCTGAACACATGAAACGCATGAAAACATTCTGATTTTTTCAATTAGCTGTCCAAATTGATTTGGCTTTTTTTGTGGCAAGGTTTTTCAATCAATGAAGGACAGATTGTGACATATTACTAGTACTTCATGGAGGGTATTGACAGTCTGCTGTGTCACAGGGACTGCTGATAAACTGGCATTATCTCCCTCTTTTAAGTCAATGCATATGCCTCAACAAGCAGATTGTCCTGAATGAGCCATGGAATAGCAGTGCTCTCAGGCCCAGGAAGCATTTAATGTGGAAAATTTATTGTAGACAGTGTTCAACAGGCATGAACTTAATCATGACTTAGGTGCTCTCTTAAATTTGGGCTTTGATTGTTTTCACCCCAGAAACAATGTGAGGAGTTCAGAAAGCTCTGTTCTTTCCCTTGCTGTGTTGAGCACCGTTCCTTTCCATTCAACCTCCTCACACTTTGGCTAATTGTGTGCAGTTTTCCACCACCATGATGGTCTGTCTTGTCTTTTATAGGTATTTAAGTTTTGACTTTTCACACATAGGAGCAACGTCACTATACTTGAGATCAGAATCAGGCCCACACAGGCATTTGTTTAAAATGCACACAGATGTGAGTGTAATAGTATCCCTTGTATAGTATTCCAGCCTGTTTAATTAGCTCCTTGGCAATACTACTACAAATGGAACCCTATCTTTCTGGTGAATCGATTAGTGTCTGATATAAACCACTCACTTTCTAAAAAAAAAAAAATCTTCAAGGAAACATTCATATAGTAATTAATTTAAGACTCTGAATTAATGTATATGGAAACTCCTGCTGCATTACTCGTTCTAAGCATGAACTGGTTGAAGGGAGAGAAAGTACAATAATTATGCAGATTTCACCATCCAACGGAAGAATGCTGGCAAGATACTAAGCAACAACATGAGACAGATAAGCTTCCTTTATTTGTAGACAGATAATTGAGAGACGAGTTCTTTTTCCCTACCAAATGTTACTCAAATGGCCTCTAGAGGGATCCAGGTTATTGCTTTTCTGCTGAAATCTCTAAAGCTTTTTCTTTTTCTTTTTTTTTTCTTGCTATTACTTTTTAACAAGTGAATCATTCACCTAGAAATAATGATGCAAACATTTTACATTAATGGGTGGTTTAACTACAGGGTTCACGACCAGGAGAAAGCTTGTTGAAAATCCAGGATTCACAAAATCTGGAGGGCAAGGTTCACATTCAGTACAAGTCCAGTCTCAAACAAATCAGCTCTCAGCTCATATTAGATTGAATAAAACAATACAAACCTGAAGCAGTGCCTAGACATTTAGCTGTCTATCTGAAACTCAGCTGAACTGGTGAGTCGGCACAATTAGGGTAGGAATGTGGTAAGAATTAGGCTCATGCTTCTGGGGAATGAGTCAGTATTTCCAGTTTCAACTCCTAGAATACTCACAAAAAAAGTATACTGCTTCTAAGTTATTGTCTCTGGCTTGGGCTTTGTTTGCCTGAGTTATTTCACCTCGTTTGAATTTTTACAGCTAAGTTTTTAATAAAGTAGGCATATACTTAGGAGTTCCAAGTTAAACAAAGAGCAAGACTTTCAGTCTATGGTGTCTATATTGTATACATTTTATATTCTGGTTGGACCAAAAAATGGATATGACAAGTCGCTTTAACCCAGCTTCAAAACTCAATCTAATAAGCTTTTTACTGAGTGTGCACTTCCCATGCAATCACATGTAAGTAAAGCAGATGTAATGACTGTAGACATGTAGAAATGCCTGTGTGTACAGGTGTGAGAGTAAGTCCTAGACATGCTCCCACTCTTTTTGCAGCTACATTTTCGAGTTCATATTCTGCAAAAAAAAAGAGCACTTTCAGGGACCCTCAGGTGCCCATGAAAACATTAGACAAAGATACTCAGCTAATGTCCTATTCTTTTATTTGGCAGAAATGTGGTTTGGCTTATGCAAACCAAGATAGACAGTGAAAGGGATAACAAAAAGGTTATGCCAAAGCCTCCTTGGTCCGTACCCTGCAATGGGAAAAGCAGGTCACAACCCTGCCATTAGAGGTGATTTGCTGAAACTGGGCCCTATAAGCAGGCTCCATTACAGTCTGCAAAATACAACACAATACAAAGCCAGTCCAAAACCAATTTGGTCCATTGAATTTAAATTTTCATTCAATTGTATTCCTTCTGCTAGAGTACTAATAGATGTCTTGATAGCACATCAAGACAGAACAACAGTTCTGTGGCATGGGCATTTGGCTAGTGTACAGGAGGTGTCCTTCATACAATGCTGAACACAGCACCAGATCCACAAAGATATTTACTGTTTCTGATGTGCCTTCTTCTGGCCTATAAAGGTCAAATAAATCATCTTCTTCCTGACAACAATTTTGTAAAGATAATTCGTTATCTGGAAGAGCTTAGCTAAGTGGCTAGACCACAAACTCCAGTAGAAAAACTCAAACAAATTAAACCAACTTTAGATAAGAAAGAAAGTAATGATTCTCCTCCAGTGAAACCAATGAGAGCTTCTGTCTCCAACTCAAAAGGAATGTTGTGCAGTTAAAATCTCCTGCTGATGATTTTTGTTTTTAAATTTATTTTGCAATGAAAAGAAAAAACATTTAATTAAAAATGCCAGTATAAACCAGGCAAAGTTGCCTTATGCTTTATTGTGTGCTTTGTATATTTGAAAAGCTGCAGAATTAAACATTTAAGCTCCTTCCTGAGGGTAAAATAACAAAACAAACAACCATAAATTGGAGACTAAACAAACATTTCTCATTTTATCCAAGTGTGATGCTAGCTGAATTACTTGATTATACCTTCTATCATTTAATGATCTGCTTAATGAGGTTATCCAGTGAGTCTTCTCACAAGTCAGGGCTACTTGTCCAAAAAAAGAGAAAAGGGTAGAGAAGGGAAGGAATCCTCAGACTTTAAAAGGAGAATTTTTGCATTGAAAGTAACAGCATACCATTCACAGAACAACACCGAGTACTTTGCACATGCTTTACCACTGGTTTGGTGGTTTACCTTATAGTAGGACTTGGAAACTTCAGTCATGGTGGGTCTCTGCTGTGTTCAGTTGAGAGCTCTTGAAGATGACTCTAGCTGGTTATATTTTATCAGCTTCAGTAGACTGTATCTCAGGCCCCACGCGTGGCCAAAGATGCTGGATTTCTGTCATTACAGGCTACCACAAATCAACGTAGCTGGAGGAAAAAAGAGCATATCAGATTACTCCTATTTAAGAAAAAAACCCCAAACCCTAAAGGTAGAGATCATTATCGCTGTGTATTCTCCAACCTGGAAAACATAATCATGAAAAAAAAAAAAAAGAAAACTAATGTGCTGCTACTAAAATAAAATTCAAATAACCATGACAAAGAGTGACTAGAAGAACAAGATCAAGGAATGAGTGGTGGAACAGCAAAACCATTCCTCTCCAACCTCCTAGCAGACCCAAGTCAGTTTTTAGTAGCACATCTACTAATGAATCTAAGTGCTTTGAAGGGCAAGAGCTGTTGGTAATATTTGTCTTTATTTTTCAAAATAAACTATTGGCTCATTCATTTTTGATTCACTGTTTGATATGCACTGTTACACAGGTTAAAAAAATATTTGTCACATTGCTCATTTTCTGCAATATTGCAGTATATCTGCTTCTTTGTCTATATTTTCCTACCTTGTCACTGCCCATTTTGTCTTTGTCACAGAATTTGCACCTCCAGATGAACCATAAGTAAAGAGGAAAGGAGTAAAAGAGCTGCAATTTTAAAAGGCAATCAAGCCTGAACATAGAGAACCAGAAGCCTAAGGTTGGTTTATGATGGGTGAAAATAATGCACAGAAGACAACCTTTCCCATTTCCAGGAACCCTTTTCCTCAGATCTTTAGCAGGATTCTGCTGTGGAGTATAAAAATACCCACTTGAGAACAAATACTCTATTTTAAAAAATGCTTATTATTCCCATTATTTTGGGCTCACCTGGCATTGTGACTAATGAATTTCCTTTGTCACTTTTTATCCTCAGAATGGATGAAGTCAGAATGTGTCAGGTGGTGTGGATGAACAAATTGCTTCTTTTTAATTTGGTGGCAAGCCCTAACAAACCTACAGTACTTCTTTCCATATCTACATATATTTCAAATTTGCCAAACAAAGAATTGGGTTAAAGTTTGAAGAGTAGGGATTAACTTCTGACATTTAATTTGAGCACAGCAGAAAACCAGGAATTTTTTCATTAAGAAGCTGGCACATGAGAAAATGCTGATAAAAAGTTTCAAACGGAGGTCTCCAGCACCTAACTTTTTACTCCAGTACCTCACATTTCATTAAACAGCCTTGTATCTAACCATGAGGATAACTGTCTTATGTACAATGAGAACTAGCACACACAACCAGAAATATTTAAGATCAGCTTAAATTTGATGTCAACCAGCTCAACCCAAATGAAACTGTATTACACCTTGTAATCCACACCAGAGCTCTCTCTAGTTTTCTTATTTCAGCATTAACTGTTTCAAAAGGTTTACATGGTATGGTTTGTTGGTATGGGTGTGAGAACAGTCTTGCTGTTACTTGTCTAGTACTAGCAGGGGAGTCTCTTGGTATTTTAACAAACCCAGGCAGTGGCACAGCAACTGTGATAAAGCTGAGAAAAATCTGGTGTCTCATCTCATATGTAAACTCCGTCACCACCCTCTGACTAGCAACTACTGGTCCCATGACTACCTCTACCCCATAGCAAGACTCACAGGAAAACAAGAGAGAACATCTAGTAGACAATTTCGCATTTTTACTAGGTAGGAATAAAAAGCTTTTTCTCATAAGGACTGTTCATGGAATTTTGCTGGAATCCAAGGAAGTCCTAAGAAAAAACCCATGCTACCTTATTAAGAGTTGCAATCAGAATGGCAGCCTTGGCACTTTCCAGTGAATATCAGCCAAGAGCAGCTGTGATTCTGGAAGAACTGCATGGCAAGTGAATTCAAAGAATTTACCTGACCCTGTTATTTGGGTCAGGTGTGAATGACAATGTGACTGGTTATTTTTCCATTGCACAGAAGAAAAAACACCTTTTTCTCCCCTAAAACACAGCATACTTTTGAGAAGGTACACTAGATCTCCATCTTCTACCTGGCTGTTTTCATAAAATTTGTAGTAATGACTTGCACCAATATCTTAGAGACTTCAGTTTAAACTAACCAATCAGATCAAAAGTAGGGGAACATAGACAAACACTCACACCGATGGACAGACTGAGGGACAAGGAGCAAGACAGGAATCTTGTTAGCATCAACACTGCTCAACAATGGCTCGTCTCAGAACAAAACCCAGCCAAATTTCTTTGCTTAAATTTCAAGAGCCTGATTCACATAAGCTATTTTCTACAGCTACTAAATGATTGCAAAAGTTTTTTTTACTGGCTTGCCAGCAAGACATTTCTATTTCCTGTAATCAAGGTGGACTGTAAAAAAACAATAGACTTGTATCAAGCCACCGAGATCATGAAGCAGTTTGTTTCTAATGATTAAGTCATAAAAAGTCATAAAAAGTCTGTAAAAAACCAATAGACTTGCATCAAGCCACCGAGATCATGAAGCAGTTTGTTTCTAATGATTAAGTCATAAAAAGTGCATGGGAGCATATTAAGGCTTCAAGCCAGTCAAAATGCTTTCTTTCCCAATAGAAAAAAAAATGACCAAAATCCACTTAGAAATACTGTGAGTAAAGTAGAATTGTAGATACTGGGTTCAAAATAACAGGATTCATTCTTTTCTCCACTAGGAAAACTGGCTAATTTCAACAGTGTTTTCTAAGAAGCAGTCGCTCCATATCTGACTGTCACACATTTTGATAATAAAACAAGAATGAATAAATTAACATTGTTATATCAAGCAAAAGTAAAGCAATATATTTACTCATGGTAGAATTTCCCACACAGCTTTTTGACACATTGCCTGGAGTAATCAAGTGCATTGATTTCTATCTCTCTATAATGCAAAATATACATATACATAAAATATATCCTGGCAATTCAGCTAGAGGTGTTTTACTAGTTACAAAAGCTCACTTGATTCTTACCCCATTCATAGAGGGAGTAAGGAGGCATGTAGTCTACACTGTTGTATCTGCCCTGCAACAATGGCAGTTTGACCCTTAATATTACAATGGAAAAGGCTGCTGTGAAATTTTATATGCTTAGGGCTAGATCTGCAGCTATACTAGTTTATTGTTAATATTATTGCTTGCAAGATAGAATAAAAAGAATTATTCTCAGCAGAAATATTTGCATGGGTATATTTTCAGCTTCTGAACAGATGAACGCATCACCAAAGATTACTGCTGAGGTCCTTTCACTATTATCAATCAATTCTTGTCAGATGGCAAAGCGTCATGACAAAATGAAATACCAACATAACCAATGGGATTTGTTTTGATGGTTACATGGATATTTAATAACAAAAGACATGATGCTGCAGCAAGTGTAAATACAGCACAGAAAAAGAAAGACTTAAGTTCTTGCTCTTGAATAGCAGACAACAATATTCTGAGCACTGTGGTTTCTAAATCTTTTATTAAGCATTTAACTGAATCTGCTACAGTTACTATTTTTTCTAACTCAATGCTTTTAATTTAAAGAGAACATCTGAATTCCTCCTTTAGTTGGTATGACTTACCCTCAGGAGTCTTTTGCAGTTTTATTATCTTCTAAAATTATACCGAATAAAATGCGTCCAATCTGAGTCTGAATCACTGTCTTGAAATCAAATGTAACCACTTGAACAAACTGTGAATGGGACTTAAAAATTATCTAGTTCCTTCTGCCCTAAGAGTACTGTTCACTTGGGCACACACAAAAATAAACAGAACGTTATTAATTAGTTCATCTGAAAGAAGTGCCTCCTAAGCGTATCTTCCCAAGTTCTGTTTATAATTGTGAAGTTGTCATCCTAAGGGGAAAAACATAACTGTTTTCATGCTTCTGCTATGTGGTCTTAAGCTAATGAGTTTGCACTTGGATTTAGTAATTAACATGTTTTATATTCTTCATGGAAGAAGCTTGCCCAAGACTCTGTTAGTCAGAATCTAACATGTGAAGACTTAATGCCATTAATTATCTAGAAAAGACTACAGTGATTACTTGGCTGAGTAACATATGTCCATATCTTGATGAATTTTGAATGCTGCTGCAATTCCCACTGTAAATGGACTATTTTAAGCGATCACTCTGATTACCTCTACTTATATATTGAACGTGAGAGTGAAGTATATAATTCTAAATTCATTTTAGTATTAAGGTAACTCACTCCCCAAGTTTTAATTACATGACTCTTGAGAACATCTATCTCTGAGTTAAAGACAGAACTGAACACTTTTTGCTTTTCAAGGAAAATAAGTCTAAAAATTAAGATGCTGAAGATGGAGAAAAAAAGATCATAGAACAGTTTGGGTTGGAAGGGACCTTTAAAGGTCATCTAGTCCAACCCCCCTGCCATGGTCAGGGACATCTTCAACTAGATCGGGTTGCTCAGATCTAGATAGCGTAGATAAGACACCTTTTCAATAAGTAAAATGCCTTTCAAAATGTATCTGTTGTAGAAATGCAATGCAAATTATACTGGTGAAAAGACCAAATGATATTTCTAGATGTCAATACACCTTAGATCAATCTTACTCTCACAGCAGAAGCAACAGAATTATGTATGCAAGTGTATATATCAGCTTATGTGGTCACTGCATTGATCAGCTGCAAATAGTATATAGAGTTGGTAAGCTGCAGAAAAGCCATACTGCTACACTGGAAATGGACAAAAACACAGGAATTTAGGAGAAGCCAAATGAATGTTTCTCATTTATAAATATGAATTTTGGCAGGGTCTAAACACTCTCTTCATTAAAGTAAGTGAGAAAAGTCTCCATTAAATTTAGAGAACTTGCTGAATTTCAGAGATGGCCTGGAACTGAATTCAAAAGAAACACTTCAGGTATTGCCTCTTTTTGAAATGTCTGCTTTGAGTTCTTTGTTTACATTATTAACGCATTTAAGAGGATTGAAAAAGAAAAAACAACATTCACAGAATGTCTGAAATAACTACATTTCTCGGCCATTTTCAAATGTTAAAAACAAAACTCAATACAAATACATCAAAAGGCAGAAAAAGAAACTAAGCATGATAAATGTGCTTTTGCTGGTCTGCTTTGTTTCTCTGTGATGTGATGATTTCTCATAGAAATAATATGCCTGAAAAACCATATTTGTGTGGCATTACATTTGATCAGTTTGATTATTGCAGCATTACAGCTGAAGGCTGATCAATATCAAATTACCTTGAACAAAGTCACGTCTACAGCACAGTTAGACCATTCCATTGTGTTCAAGGTAAAGACATTATTTGCAATTACAAATCAATTGCCTTTTTCATTTGCTACCTACCTCATCATCGAACTTGCACTTGATTCGGAGACATGGCTTCAAATCCGTTATTCTGGAAAAAGTAAATACAAATCACAGACCCTCTTCACCACTGCCACATAACATGAATGTCACATGTATGAAATAGCATTCTTTCAATAAATAGTGTTGTCTGAGACACAAGAGAAGTTCACCAGGTTACATTCAGGCACTGAAGGCCTCTGGAGGTGCAGTGTTCCATGAGGAAATTGAACAATGGTCCAGCTGAAGGTAAATGCATGTACACCAAGTTTTTCCACTACTAATTCAGCTGCTTGAGCACTTCTCTGGATGTTCCAGACTGGAACATCAAACAAAGGTAAGGCCATGCAGCTTTCATTTCCTCATTAAGCTCCTACTGTTGGGGTCAGGTGGAGCTCTCCCAGCTTAGTTTAGCATGTAGTTTCTCTAGTAGGACTGGGGTTGAGGTTGTGTCTATTCCTGGGACAAGTTTAGCACTAAACACAGTTCTAAAAATCTTTTCAAACCCATTTTAATTCAAACCTCCTATTTCCTGTTTTTGATTGTATCACAAAAGTTATTGTAAATATGTTTCTGACATGCAATATCTATTTGGCAAACCTCAATCCAAGTATTGCCTATACCAAGATTTCAATCAATACTGTTAAGTGGCTGGGTAAGCTGATTTGCTTTCTTGAGACTCTACATTTAGTCCTTTATAATGAATTTTAACTCAAACTGATGCAAAGCCACAGCAGACTGAACATGGACTTTCCACACCATTGCATACACACTTCTGGAAAGCTGGTTTGGGCAGTCACCGGTGTCAGCGCCCACAATGATGATGTTTATGAATGCTCCAGATCTAAACACAGTTTTAAAATAAATGGTTCATTGCTATGTTGAAGTGGAGCTTGGGTGTTTTGTATTTTACTGGATTAAGCCTATAATAGATATATTTAATTATCCTGTTTCAGGTTCAACTCTTATTAAGAGAGACCTAACAAGCTTTTGCTGATAGAAAAGTCAATCTGGGTGATACTTCTAGTAGCACCTTTTGCATATTTTCTTTACAAGGAACTAACATTGCCATGCCTGAGTTTGACATGTTCATTCTGAAACAGACTTTCTGGTACAATCGTAGGTGATACAATCATGTCTTGAATATAAAAATTAATCTTCTAGTTATTCAAACAAGAGCTCTTCCAAAACTTGAGATTACATTTGGAATGAAAATTGACTTATAATCAATTATGGTTTACTGATTCATAATGAGTCCCCATGCTATTTAAATCCCAACTAAAAATAGAAAATTACATCACATTCAGAATTATTACAAACAAATATATTATTTGGCTTCTTATTCTCCTTCCTTTCCCCCCTCCACCATCTGTTGAAAATTCTGGGTACAAATTTTTAAATGCAATTGAGATCCTTCTTCTCTCACTAATACTATCATCTGGAAAGTGTAGCATTCAGCGTGACAATGAATACAATTTGGGGTGGGGGACATTTATCTTGGTACTTTGGTATGACATAGTTATAATCACATAGATCTCCATTTCTAATTAGTTCACCTATTCACATTTCACATTAATTCTTTTGGTTGTGCAGTTCATTGACAAAAGTCAAGTCTCACCTGACGGCTTCTGTTGAAAGACATTTTCTCCAAACAGTATTCTTGCATAGATCAAAGTATTTTTAAATTTGTTTTATAAATGTTTCTAGCAGTGTTACAATTTTCCTCATGCTCGCACCAGTAAGAATGCAGGCAGTCCAAGCCTTGGAGCCTAGCACAGCTTTTTCCATCAAAGGCTGTGCAGTGTCCTCGTAGCTACAAGGTAGCTACACAGCCCATTTGACGCTATGTCACCATCCCCTCCCCACACTCACACTTAAGAAATGAGGATGGCCTCACCCAAATATTTTTAATCTCATTTCTTTGTATTTTGCCTTTAATTTTTATATCATTTTTACTGCTCTGTACTTTCTCAATATGAGGATTTAATAAAGGCCCTAGGGGAGGCTGGCCACTGCAGATATTTCTTATCAGTATATTTCATTCCCTAGAGAAAATAAATAAATAAATAAATGAAATAAGGATCTGGAGTTGGCAATATCATATCTGAAACCTGCTGTTATGATTAGGGTATCTTTCTTCATCAAGCAACCTGGAGTTTGTTATACACAGGTCAAGCCGTACATCAGAAGATATTGGATGACTCAAAAGCTATAGAGGACATAAAATTATGTGGCTTCATCTTAAAGAATCATGAGCAGAGAGAAATTAGGGATGGAAGGCTTATTAAACTGTCTAGTTCAATCTCTACCAGCATGGGATTATTCCCTGGAATGTATTTTACAGCACGTTATCCAAAATTGTTTCCATATGTGATTCTGCTCTGGAAAGAGCCTATAAAAGGGCTCTGGTACAGTGCCATTCTGACTGAATCAATGATTTCTCTCTCTGGTGCACAAAGTTTAAAGAAATATATTTTCCTATCATTTGAAGGCCTCAACTCTTTCAATCATGTACACTATCACTTATAATAGATGTTCTTTGTGGCACCCTCACCTTTATTTGCATTGTGTAACTCCACCCTATGCCTCAGCTCATTCCTATTGCCTTAGGCATACCGTGACGCAGGAAAGAGGATGGAAGTAACAGCAGAGGTAAATGCTTTACCAGACATAAAGCGATACAGATTCTTTGTATTGCATACATGTGCACCGAGACTTACAACATTAATACTGTATCTTCCTTCTGCAGCTGCTCCTCTCCTATTTCTGAGACCACAGATTCTGAATCTGACTTAATGAATCCTTCATTATTCTCAACTTCCTTCTGATATTACTACTGAAGTTATTCAAATATTACTGCTACTCTGCCCAAGAGACCTGCCTTTTAGCTTTAGGTGAAGGAATGAGTCAGTTACCTGAACCCTGACGCTGCTGAGATTATTATTCTGCCTCACAGTAAACTGGTTTGCTATTAGTTTAGTGCCCCTTCATCTTCTCTTTGGCTCTAAGTGTGACCTTTTCATTTTTCTCTTTGATTTTATTCATAGTTCTTTTCTTTTTTCATTTCACAGTTTTAAATTTGAAGTTCCTTCTAGGAATGGAACATAATGGGTGTTGTGTGTTTTTTTGTTTTGTTTTGTTTTGTTTTGTTTTGTTTTGTTTTGTTTTGTTTTTTTTTTCATCGGTTGGACTAGATGATCTTAAAAGGTCCCTTCCAACCTAGGTGATTCTGTGATTCTGTGATAATTAACATAATTTTGATTTTCTTGACTAGAGAGACCCAACAGGCAACACTTTTTTACTGGATGAGATCTATCTTTGCCAGTTCTATGGTGCTCATTCCAAGCTTTACATAAGTAGGCCTCATTGCTTTATTATCAGTGTCCATGCTTTCAGGTCAGATGCAGGCTTGCTGGGGGGGAATGACACTCACGCCTGCTGACTGCAAGGAGCAGATGCATGCCCAGCGGAGCACTGACTGGAACAGCTCATCTGGGTTATCACAATTCTCAGTGAATCAGCCATTTATTTTTTTTTAATTCCACACCCTCCACCCCCCCACCCTCCCTTCCATTATTCATCAGATTCCTGTTCTTTGGAAGTTTTGAAGCTCTTAATTTTTATGCTGGTTCCCAAACAGTCCCAATTCTAATCCCATCGAGCTGCTTTTTAATTAGTCAGAACTACAGGGTAGTGCTACATTCTCACCACTACCAGGGGATGTCAGCACCATTGTCTCCATGACTTTAACACAAATTATGTTGGTTTTTTTTTTCTCATTCTTCTCCTCTTGCCTGTCAATGTTCGCTTTTCTGAGGCACTTCACAATGTCCTTATGTTGTTTCCCCACCGTGGCAGGCAGGCAAGCACAAAGCGTAACACAGGCGTCTTCTGGAAACCTGACTTGCCCTCTCAGCTTGAAGCTTTGGTGCAGACAGGCTGTTCGGGTGATTTGGTACGTTAATGTGCTACCAAATGTACAGATGTGGATGTGGAGATCTGAGGGCCCTGAGCGGTGCACTTAAGTGTGCTTTTGTTTATACTTGCTGGCTTTCTAGTGTATGACTAGTTAGGCTTAAAAACACAGTGTAGGTTTAATAGTCATTACATATAGATTCCCTGTCACCAAAGCAGAGTTACGCCTCTTCGGTTCACTGCAATCTTTTCTCACAACCACAACAGCGTTTGTGGGGATGGAGTACTTACAGAATCCTGCTTCACACTTTCCCACTGTGTTTTCTAGGCTGAAGCTCATCTTGCCTGCTGTAGATTCTGTTGCCTCATCTTTTATATCTTACAAGAGAAAAATTAGCTTTGTCAGTCCTTACTCTCGCTGCAGGCTGTACTGCAGCCTGAGGCTTCCAGGTGCATTTCAGAGAGAGAGGGCAGTGTTGACTGCAGCAGTTAAAGCATTAAGCAAGACACCCTGGGAACCTCAGCTGTATTTTTCACTCTGTCGCAGTCTTGCTGAAGGACTGTGGCCAACTCCTGGGGCCTCTTTCTGCTTCAGTTTCACCATTTTTCATATGAAGATGATATTGGCTTCCTTTATAAGATGCTTTCAGGCCTACTGAAGAAAAATATCCTGCAAAAGAAAAGCTATTATTGCTTGGCTGATGCAGCCCTTGCTATTTTCTCATAACAGTCACAGTAACAGAAGTGTTACATAGGTACAGCACCTGTAAGCTCAACTACCTGATAGAGGAGATTCCTCCTAACCACGGGAGTGAATCTCAGAGCCCTCCCAGAGCCTCTGGCTTCTGCACCAGAACTGCAGTGGGTCTGCCAATAATACACCTTTTTAAACTTCCAGCTTTCCAAAAACTTTCTAGTCCAAGTATGTATTTTTTTTTTTTATGCTGGAGGGGAAAAAATGAGAGAAAATAAAAGTTGGACAATTTGCATGTTTGTACCATCTGTGATTTCTGTTTCTGATCTGGTTACAGTAGTAAACTTCTCTGGTTGTGCCAACCAAAAAGACCAGAAAATGTCCATCCTAATTGTTTTCCCTAGGCTATGTTGAGTGAATGTTCAGCTCCCTGAGGACGAAGTGTACCGATGTACATTTACTGTGATAGAGCCACACTGCTGCTGATTGTTGCAGAACTACCACTGAGTAGTAAATGCTTCACTGCTCTGTTACCCGGGGGGCTGAGCATTAACTACACTATTGAACAGCAAATGCTTATCATCTCCTATAATTCAAACTATATAAATCACTGAAGAGAGACAATGTGCCTGCAGGGAACTCACATGGTCTATAAAAATGTAAAAATCTGAACTATATTTAGCTGACAGAGCTATACTTAAAAAAGAAAAAAAAGTATTCAGAAGATAATCTTAGACATTAACTCGTCTTCATTTCAATCTACTGAAGCTTTGGTAGACTTTAATCTTTTCTGCAAACATTTTCATCTTTAACCATATTTAAAAAAATAGAGTTAAGAAATAAAGCATTTACTCTTTGCATTCTCTATTCTCCAACCATTCATACAGTATAAAGAATGACCTCTTTTAAGCCCACCTTTAGCAAAGCAAAACATCAGTATTTTTTCTTCACTGAGTAAAAGCATCTCTACTTTGCTTAAAAAAACACCCAACAGGTTTAAAATATCATGGTTGTAAGATCTGTATCCACCGAAAGTAGAAGACACAGTTCCCTTTTGTTTAAAGACACAGTTCTTCAAATATAGGGCTTACACAAGGATCATTGCACTGAGGGATGAAAAACGAGTTAAAACATTCCCTCCAAGGAACTGCACTGTGACTGAGGACATAAAGTTTCATTTCTAGATAAGCAAGCACTTAATCTGAAGTGGACGCAAGTAGTTCCATTACTGTCAATGAATTACTCGTGTCTATGAAGTTAAATATACATGAGCATTTGAAGCATCAGAAGACTTTATGATAAGCTGGTGCTGCATATTCCTTAATGTATACATAAAATAACTTCTGTTTCTTCTTTTGGCCTCAACCATGCAATAACATTTGGATGGGCCTCATCAGCCCTCCTGTAATTATCACGGACTGATTACGCACTTACTGCAGAGCTGGGGCCTTCAATAATATTCTGCATTAGAAAACAAACCCATCCCCAAATGTCTGCCAGTAGAGAAATAAAACATGTTAACCTTTAATACAGAAATGCAATTACACAAAAAGACAAAGAACAAGCCCAGATGAGAAAAGTCTCAGGGGAGAACTGCTATGGGACTTTCTGAGTGCTCCTTGTAGCATTCAGAGAGCTGATGAAAGACATGTTTGAGACCAGAGTTGGAAAATGATCACAAACAATCAATGTTTCAAAGGGGTCAGAATCAAAATCAAGTAAGAATACTAAAGCTTTTCTTATTAATCCACAGACAGCTTAGTAGCTTCCCACTAACTTCTATCCTTTGTGAAGATATTGTCCTAATGAAACAAAGGCAATTTTGATATTTTTGTCTTATAAAAGATGATGTCATCAATGATTTATGTTTGATTCTTTTTTCCCTACACAGAGAAAATGCTTGTAAATAATTAGCATGGGTCTCCTACCGTAGTTTGTGAGCCTGAACTAACCAATGGTAATGAGGGTTTTTAAACAGAAATATAACTAAGCAACGTTAATATGTTTGAAAACTTAGAAGAAAAACATGAGGTATGGTTTAAAAACTGGTTCAGATGAAGTTAGACAATCAGAAAAGAGTTATCCCAGCAGAGAATCACAGAATCACAGAATATTTTTGGTTGGATGGGACCTTTGAGATCATTGAGACCAACCAACAAAAAAACAAAACAAAACAAACAAAAAAACCCCACCAAAACAAACAAAAAAAAAACCCCAAAATCCCAGAACACCAAACACCAAAACCAAACCAAACGCCCACAACCACACACCACCCCACCCACAAACAGACAGAAACCAACAATCTCAGGCACTAGAGCATGCCCTGAAGTGCCATGTCTACATGTTTCTTAAACACCTCCAAGGATGTTGACTCCACCACCTCCCTGGGCAGGCTGTTCCAGTGCCTGACCACTCTCTCAGTAAAGTAATTCTTCCTAATATCTAATCTAAACCTCCCCTGCCACAACTTCCGACTGTTTCCTCTGGTCCTGTCATTATTCCCTTGGGAGAAGAGGCCAACACCCACCTCTCTACAACCTCTTTTCAGGTAGTTGTAGAGGGCAATGAGGTCCCCCCTCAGGCTCCTCTTCTCCAAACTAAACATGCCCAGTTCCCTCAGCCTCTCCTCATATGACTTGTTCTCTAGACCCCTCACCAGCTTGGTGGCTCTCCTCTGGACACACTCCAGCACTTCAATGTCCTTCCTGTAGTGAGGGGCCCAGAACTGAACACAGTACTCGAGGTGAGGCCTCACCAGGGCCGAGTACAGAGGCACGATCACTTCCCTACTCCTGCTGGCCACGCTATTCCTGATACAGGCCAGGATGCCGTTGGCTTTCTTGGCCACCTGGGCACACTGCTGGCTCATGTTAAGCTGGCTGTCCACCAATACCCCCAGGCCCTTTTCTGCTGGGCAGCTTTCCAGCCACTCTTCCCCAAGCCTGTAGCGTTGCCTGGGGTTGTTGTAACCAAAATGCAGGACCCAGCACTTGGCCTTATTAAACCTCATCTCATTGGCTTTGGCCCGTTGATTCAACCTGTCCAGGTCCCTCTGTAGAGCCTGCCGACCCTCAGGCAGATCAACACTCCCACCTAGTTTGGTGTCATCTGCAAACATACTGAGGGTGCACTCAATCCCCTTATCCAGATCATCAATAAAGATATTAAACAAGACTGGCCCCAAAACTGAGCCCTGAGGGACACCACTGGTGACCGGAAGCAATATACATATAAGATTTCTTTGTAAGAATGTAGCAAATAATGCCAACGTACTTCGGATGCGCTATCAGGGCACCTTATTATCAAGAATGGAGATAAGAGTCTTTCTGTGTACAATCCTAATGTGGGTTGAAGGTATTGCGTTGAGTTGTCTTCAGATTAAAAACAGATAACTGACTCTAAACAAAATCAAGGAAGCTCAGAGAAAACCAAGAAAATCTCAAAAGATCTGGTGTTCTAAAGGGAACTGTTTCATACCATCAGTGGCTTTATCTTCTATGGGCTACTATTTGTTCATCAGGATGTCAACACTGAGAAGAGAGCAGAATATAGTAAGAAATTGTTGTGAAAAATGCTTAATTTGGGATTAATGGCAGAAAATTAATGCAATACAGCGGTAGTTTAATATGCTGGCAAGACGAGCACTTACAAGTAATCCTCCAAAATGTAGACCAGCTGCAGAATTCCAGATGAATTTAAGATGTTAGTCCCACAGGACTACTCAAGTGAAAATGAGCTCATGCTTCAGTATTTTCAGATCAGAGCCATATGCTGTACACTAGCACATTTTCAGTATTAGTACCTTGCAGTAAATTTCTTAGAGCATTATTGAATCTAATTTCCAATGCCCACAGTCAGCAAGCTTCCATCATTTCCCTTTGAAGATAACTCTACAACCTGCATCAGCCCTACATTATATTATTCTGATACTAAGCTGAAAGTATCTTCCTCGTTTGAATAAACATTGGACATCCATTACTTTAGGTACCTGGAAAAAAATCTGGTGATGAATAAGGTCATCGATTTTAAAAAATGTCTCCTGATGCTACTCATTACTTGGTGCAGACTGTTGCAGTGCCACCAATGGAAAGAGGGGTGATGCTTCACACCAGTGGGGATCTGTTGTGTAGCCTACAGTGTCAAGCACACCTGTGAACACTGCCATAATTGTGGCTCAGGTGTTAAGCAGTCCCTTCCTCTTCTAGCATGTCATGAACTCTTATGCACGATAATCAGACCTTTTAGTTTATTTTGCTCCTAAACATTTTGAGCTTCCCCTTGATGAAAAATAAATATCTGTAAGTGAAAAAAAATAGGCCTCTTAAAAATTAATCTCAATTGCATTATATTAGAGACCTACTATTACACTCCATGCTCATTATGTCCAACCTAAAAAGAATATTAAAAATCTCATTATTTTGTTGATGGCTTTTTTTACTTAATTATTACCACAACAGGCAGGTAATCATTATGCTGATTACTCAAGACTGAAATGTAAATAGCTCACGTGGGGGTTAATAATCAGATAATAACAGTAAGCACTGGTTCTGTATAATTAAGTCAAAAGACATGATTTATACTAGTGCAAACCTACCTCCAAAATGAAACATTTTATGATATTACTGTCTTTCCAAATAGTCCTACACTCTGCAAGTGTGCTATATCTGGAGGCTGTTTAAACTCTGGTGCTCACGAAACTATTTAAACATTTTTGGCACTCACGAAATTTGAATTGAATGGGGACAATTTGTTTCAAAATTGCAATAATCTATTTGGCATTAATGTTGGATACCATTAATTAAATTTCCTTTTTCAATAGCTCACACTTCACAGAATCACAGAATGGTTGAGGCTGGAAGGGACCTATGGAGGTCTTCTTGTCCAACTACCCTGCTCAAGCAGGGCCACACTTACTGATTGCCTCCAGGAACTCTGTCACCTGTGCATCATAATATTCCTGTAGGAACGTGCTGAACCGCTAAGGTGGTCAATGAAAAAAATTTATGGATTTTCTAAAAACAATATATAATTTATAACATAGAGACTTTCTTGTATTAACTCATAATTGGAAAGAAGTGTTAGTTGCCATTCATAACATTTAACAGCTGTGTAAGCACCAGCAGTGCTAGGAGTAAAGCAAAATAAGGCACCACCGAATCACATGCAAATTTAAAACAGTAAAAGAGATGGTTTTCTCAAGCTATAACCATTCTTCAAGAAATAGCTAACTATTTTTAGCTGAATACTAAAATAACTTACATTGCTGCCTCTATTAACTCAAAACTCTCTCTTTCAACTACAGGAAATTAAACAGTAAGATGCAAGAAACATTTCCTAGATATAAAGGTTCTTTTATCTGATTGATTACTTGAGAGGAGTTCTGGAAGCTACTAACAGATTTGCATTTTTGCTGGGGGTCAGATGTGAATCAACATCTTTGAGTCGTTAACTTAATTCTTGAGTAGTCCTGATTGAAATGAATTTTGGGAAAGGGTGGGTTTTCATTTACATGACTTCTGAATGTGGGAAAATCTTAAAAAATATTATGTTTATTTGTCTTTGCAGTTTGCTTTCCTTTGCTTCTCTTTTCTTTCATGTCTTTCGCTAAATCATTTTGCTCTTAACATTTTGGTATGACTGCGTAGTCCTGAAGGCACAGGGATAGAAGTGTAGGGGTGGGAGAAGCCACCTTCCCCAGGGGAGGATTTCCTCTAGCTGTTACTTAGTTAGCCACTCTTCCAACTTTCCAAAGTTCCTATAAGGCACTGTCTTAACCTATTTAGATACAAAAGGGTTGCAAAATGAGCCAGCTGCTGAATTCAGGAAGGAAATTTCATGAAAATCCAAGGAGAGACAGGCTAGGTAGGGCTTTAGGGCTTGCTGTCCTGCAGCATCAGCATGCACAGCTCATTCTCCCTGTACATTTGTTATAGCTGTGGTTGCCAGTGACATTAGGTTGGGACAATCTCTAGCAGCACATTTCAGGTAATAAGCTGGAAAGCCTTGAGGAAAGAAAAGCAGAGACGGTCACTGTAGGGGAGGGTCTTTATCCCTCTCCAGTATAGTGTCTAGGGATATGGGAATACAAGGAGCATAATATTTTTCCCTGATGCTTGTTGTACTGGAAGGGTACCAAGTATCTATGAGTTGGATGGTCAATATTCCCAGACATATATGATCAAATGAAGTTGTATCCAGATTCTAATGCATACTTAAACTATTAGCCTCTCACCTGGCACTGAGGTCAAAAATTCACTTGCATAGCACAGCACCTCAGCAATGAATGTCAGAAATTGTCCATCAGGACCTTTGCCTCATGAGCTAAGGTATTTCTGCACTTTTACAAACTTCTCTCCTTTTTGTACTGTGCATTTTTCACTGTTTTCCCTTATTTTATTCATGCCAGCCTGACTGAAAAGGGCAAGGGGAAAAGCAAGCGTTCTGCAGGGTAAATAGGAAAAGAAATGGACAGTAGCTTTTCTCAAAATGTCACTGCTCGTAAGGAGCTTGTGACAGTCCAGCATTATATAAGGCTAGTTTTTAAAAAGGTGTTGTTAAATTGTTGTTGATTTCTCTCATATTTTTAGCTTGCTATTTTAATCACCTCCACACCAAGTTTTTAAAAGTATTTTGCACTGCTACTTGTTACAATGCTTTGTCATATTTTCTAGCCACTGGAGCAATGCCGTCCTGAATCAAGACAGTGTAGGAACATTATGGCTGTCAAATGAGGGAACTTGTATCTGACAGAACCAGTTATTGCTTTAGCAAAAAACTTCAGAGCCCTCCATGCACTGACTTGTTACTAGAACCCATTGTGATGGGATATGTGGGAGTGTGAGTGTGCATGAGTTAAAGCGTCTTTTAGTTTATTTGCACATATACTTTGACTGGGTTATCCCTTAGGGTCAGCACTCATGGTTCTGACCCCAGTTGCAACTGTCATCAGAGACATTATATTTAATGTGAATGTGGTCATGGCATTAAATTAACCATTAGGTTTTTTCTAGCTTTTATGTGAGAAACTGATACAGAATAAGTTGAGAGACACATAAAATACAACTAATACATATATGCATTTCTTTTGATGTATTCAGTTTAAAAATTATAGAGAGGATGTACATCACAGCTTTTTTGAGGTTGTCTCCTCTGTACACATTTATACTAGCTAAGATTATTGAGAAATTTTAAGACCATTAAGAATTAATATAAACTCAGTTATATAAAGTGTCATTAAAGTAATTTATGCCTAACTGTAAAATTTCAAAAGAAAATACTTTTCAATTTTTTTTTCCCCTATAATGTATCTAAAATGTAACTGATCCATACAGAAAAGAGTAGATAATAATTTTAGGAATCTTCCTGCTTAAATGGATGTCAACTAATAGTAAGTGATTTTTTTTTCAGGAAATGTTTAGTATAATCAGCCATTTAACACCTTGCTTAACATCAGTGTGCTTAGATAGCATTTTCAAGCAGTTCTCAGGGCTGTGCTTCTCTGCAGTCAACCCCTTGGTCTGTTGTGGGCCACTGTGACCTCCTACTACAGGAGAAATATATAGGGAGAGTGAAAGCTCACCAAAAGGGCAAGAGGAAGAATGGATTCTAGAGTAGGGACGTTTGAGGTCTCTGTCCTTGCCTGCACTGCTGTGATATTGAAGGTTTCCTCCCTGCCTTTAAAACTCAGCTAATTTTTGCGTTTGGGTTAGGGCTTGGATCTGTAGGACGGGAGGAGAAGATATCCAGTGAGGTTTATTCTTTGAATTGTTAGCCAGAAAAAGCTGAGGGTCAACCTGCATGAAACTCACCTCCTTCTCTGCAACTGCAGGAGGGGTGGGAATCTGCTGTGTCCCGTCAGCCTGGGGCTGTGACAGGGTTTGATAATGCATAAAAAGCTGATCCACTTTTCCAGATCGAAGAGCTTACAGCTGTGACAAAATGGCAGCAGAGAGGAGTGTCTCTTCCCAGGCAGCATTGCTATTCCCATGCCAAAAATATGTGGTGATGGTTACAGACGGTGGTAATTCAGGAAACACAATAATGTTTCTAGGCTGCCTGGCAATGGTGAGGCAGGGATTTTCAGCTACACTATGTGGCTGCAGCACCTTACTTTGCTTTTTGGAAGAGTTTGGTGCTGCTGCTTCAGGACCAACATATGGTCAGGCTGGGCCTTGGGCAAGGCTCGGGGCTGAGCAGTGTAGGATGAGGTGGCCATTTCTCTGGAGTTGATTTAGGAGCGACAATAAAGGAAAGCTTAGAGGCTCACAGGTTTCGCAGCACTGCCTCGATTCATTTTTTTGGGTGTGGTAAGTATTCATTTTTTGAGCTGAAATATTTATTAAGATTTAAGATTTAAGGTGGTATAAGGCTGGGAAGAGATGGCAGTGTTACTTCAGCAGCTTTCTCTCTGTGTTTTCAGGCTAGGAAATTCAGAGAATGAGACAACTCCAGCAGTAAGCACTGTGAATGCTCTTGGGCTTTTCATTCCTGTGCTTTGTTTATCATTTACCTTCCTCAGCACTGACAGAAGCCCTGTTCTAATTGTAAATCTAAATCAGCTGAATATTGATCCCTGAGAGGTCTGATTATATTCGTCCAAAATAATAGAGATGAGTAGCTGACTCTAAAGACAACTCTAAACTTCCCCATCTAACAATTTAGATCTCAGATTAATGAGCTCTTAAGTAATTGGGTCAGCCATAAATAGGGTTGTTTGCAAAGACAAGAATACATTAATTTGTAAAGGTCATATTGCTAGTATCACTGAGAAGCATTACAATATTTGTATCCCAGTTTTGAGGATTGATTGGTTGTAGCCAGATTGCATCTGTTCCTTTTAAAGTTATTCGAACTAAAGAGTGCCCAGGAGGTTTCTTCCATGTAGTCCACAACATAGAGTAAATACTTAGGTTCAAGGCAGAAAAGATTTTATTTAAGTAGTCTTGTTATTGACATTAGTTTCTTTAAAGGGAATTGGGATAGAGTATATCTCCTATGAAGACTTGCAAAAGCCAGTATTGATTTCTGGATGTTTACTTCAGGAAGGAAGACAAGACTTTCCTAGTGTTGGTGGTCCAAGGGACTATTACAGACAAGGGAAACAAACCTAGGTTCTGCTTGTTCAGTAGCTGTCTGATAAGAGATAAAATGTTCTCAACAAACCTGGGTGCACTTTAGAGATATGTAGGGACCTCTGCATTGTACAGCGGCCTTTCTTTTCTCAGCTCTTACAGGAACTCTTTTTGTACCCTGCTGAGGAATAAATGATTTACTTTGGGACTTCTCTTCTGCCTTGTCTGACTGAATCTAGTATCCCAATGGTATTTGGGAAGTATAAACTACAGCAAACCTAAAAAAGGATGTGATTTTAGAACCTTCCTTGCCTGAGCTTGTCATGGGAATATAGGAAACATCAGCACTGCAACACTGTGAATTGAAATTGCTCACTCCGTTTCCTTAGCTTCGTACATGTTCTTCACTCTGACTGTCTTGTGTCTTCCTGAGCTCCTCTATCAGGCCATTAGAGAACGAGAATTGAAGTGGTTTTCTAAACCATTAAATTAGAAATAAACTGAATGGTATACTGCTGTCTTCAGCAGATTTCTGGAGGATTTAAACACCATTGTTGCAGTCCTTATTTAATCTATGCAAACAAAAGCCCCTTAGCATAAGATGCAATTAAAATACGAGAACTTATTCCATGAATCTTAATCTAAATCCAATCCTGCTCTGTCCTAAAAAAAGCCCAGAATAATTTACAGCTTAAAGTTTCATACTAAAACTTTCAGGTTTTGAGTTGGGATCACAGGGGAAACAGTACAGCATAAAAACAGTCAAGAAATCCAGCAAAAAAGAACTGAGGTACTAAAATAGGCCAGACAATAAAATATCAGAGGAAAGAACTGGTAGCTAAATCTGAGCAAACACCTCATCATGAACAATTTCATTATTTCTATCTGATTTTCCTTATTTATAAACTGGGCATGAACTGACTGGGAAATTCTCAAATGTAATCCTTATTTTAAATATATATGAATAAATTTCTGCAAAGTCTGTACACATTATGAATTGCAAGGGAATTTTCACCAGAAAGCTCTGGATGAGGCAGCTGGATCAATGGACAACTTCAATAAGACTACTTAGATTATATAAAAATATACAATTTAAAATGCAAGAATTTTAAATTTTCCATTTCAAAATACCTGCACATTCAATATTGTCTGGAATATTTGAAATAGATTTTAAACACCTCTTGAATTGTTACAGAATGGAACAGAAATGCATTAGATAAAGGAAGGCATTAAAGTCAAATTCAAAACCAGAAAATTCTGCCAAAAGGATAATGAAACTAATATAGATAGTCAAATAGTTTAACTTCTGAAAAATGCAGTTTTGGGTTGATCAAATGTTATAAGTTTTCAACAGACTTCTGTGACTAATTCTACCAAAAAAACTAGGGAAAGGGGTTATCTAAGCAATTCAATTTCTATCTAAAAACAATCAAAACAACGATCACAACAAAATTGAGTAATAAAAATAAATACGAAATAAAGAAATGCCAAAATAACACAAAAATCCATTTCAACCAAGTCAACTGAGTTCAGCTTCACTTTGCAGACAGAATGAACAGATGCTCAGTTTGGGATAACATCCTACTTTTATGATTACCTGCTTCCAAATATGATTATTAGTAGGGGGCAATATTACAATTCTTCCATATATATAGCAACAGAATATGTATTTGTTAGCTGCACATACTACTGTAAGAAACCCAAGAAGGGTCAACAAATTGTGAGTTAATGAGAGGATAACACCACTCACTTGCTTAAGCCAGAGAGCCCTGAAGGACGACTGAAACAGGATGGAATCCCTCTATTCTTTCATTTCATTTCAAGTCTTCTCTCAGATCTTGTTTCATCTCAAATCTTCTCTTCACCAGTTCTTCCAAAAAAAACACCCTAAAGAACTCACAGACAGAGACACAAACATAACTTTGCAAACAGCTTTCTGGCATAAGTTAGGACATGACAGCAATTTCAATATAATTTACGAAATGAAATTTACAAAAGCAGTATTACAAGGGTCTATTTTTATTAATTTTTTTTTTTTTAAGATTTTGTAGTTATGTTTGATTATGAAACTTGCATGCTCTGTGGAAATAAATTGTGTTAAGCAAATACCCAAACACTATCAGCTATTTTTGTTCTCTCTTGGTCATTCTTATTATCTGCTTCTGCTTGATAGAGTTGTACAAGCAAAACATTTACTGTAGGACACAGCCACAAGCTGAAGCATCAATATCAATGTTAATAAATTTACTATTTCTCCTTTATCATACAGTTTATCATCTAGTTAACTTTCAGGACATGCATCAATCAGTATTTTAGAAAAAAACTTTTCTCCCAATTATATGGAGTTTCTTTTGAAACTGCCTGGCCAGGTTTTAGTCAAATGATGTCTCAGCATGCTGAAGGGTACTAGCTGAAACATAAGAAGATGGTCTAAGCCTTTAACTGAATCTGCAGAGATATTTAAGTGATAGAGCTTGTTTTTACTTCTCATTTGAGGAACTTCAGTGCTTTCATCCTGGAGCCACCCCTACATTTTGTTGCTCTCCTGAATTAATTAATTATCTTTTCAATATCATCTAATTGGTGAACGAAGCACATAAACTACCAAAGGTGCCTTGCCAGGAAATTGCTCTTTTTGAAGCTATAGCTATAATTTCACTCTGCAACAAGTGTGCAGAGAGTCAGCATGGGTAAGAGGGAGTGGGGGAAGTCCAAAACATTCATCACCAAGCGATGCTGGCTGCTAGCAAGAAACACAGAAAACGGTGCCTGTAACCTCCAGGGAGTTAGTCCATCATTAGATTAACCACCACTAAGGTAAGGCCATACATCATTAAAAAAGACAGGCGCAGTGTTGGCAATACAAGAATAATAAGTAGAACAACTTGCACCATCACTTTGCGTAGGAATGCAGAGAAGTCTTATAGATGCTGGCAAGGCAGGGGAGGGTGAATAGGTAGTCATTACCTCAGGAGAAAAATGATAAGCCATGTTCCTATTCAGCAGATGTGCCTTAGCTTATCAAGTTATCTGCATTTACAGTACGCTATGAGAACTAAATACATCAGTTACTCAATGTCTAAACATGAAAAATATGTTTGGCTATCCTGATAAGAGCTTAAATGCTTTTTATTTAACCTTAGCTTTCTCTTCAGTTTTAATGACAAATTGCTATTTACATGAAGTGTTTTCCAGCTAAGCTGCTTAGCACAACACTGCTAGGGAATACTACAGCATGAATATATCGTATTCACATGGAGTCAGAGTATCCTTATTGCTCACAGCACCGCTCTCCTCAGGTACTTGGTGTCATTCAGTGTGACTAGAAAAGGCAACCAGCTTTTATTCAATATCAGTCAGGTCTTTAATGTAAATGATCCCTTATGAGAATCTTCTAAATCCTTTTGCGCTAATTGGTTAGAGTATTCAAGGATAAAATCCACTGTTTCTGAACAGTGGATGAGTTTCAGACCAGTGAGTGCAATTTTTTGATTTTTTTTTTAATTTATTTTGTTGTTAATGGAAGGGGAAGACTTCATTTTGAGGGTTTCCCACAGAAAGCAGATGTGTTTACTATGGATAGTGCAGACTCCCATGGCACCCAGTATTGAGGATCCTCATTCTTTAGTTTAATTTCAGCCTATCCCTCCCTTTTGCTTCACAATCTCATGAATTGAAATAAAAGTACATATAGAGAGTCAATATAGGTCAAGTTTTCCTTCTGTAAATTCACAGGCTTTGCACTATTCAACATCTAGGCATCTCTGCCTCCCACTCAAAGTTGGAAAGTCTTCCTCTTGCACATCCAGTTTATGTTGGACTGGTCATGGAATGCACCAGCAAATAAGCAAAGAAGTTGCCTTTCTCTGCTGATTCCTCGTACCAGCATCTGAATCTGAGCTGTCTCAATCATCTCTTGTTCAGTCTGTCTGGTAAACTTGTCTATCTCATTTGTAATATACCAGAAGCTGTAATACTGTGGTATGTGAGGCTCTGGGAGCCTTTCAAGCTATTATTTTCTTGGCTCAGTCAATGCAAGCAGAATTGATTTACTAGCCTCTAAAACATCTCTCTTGTGGTAGCAATCCAAGCTACCATTTAAGTAGAACTTTTCAGCAGAAAATCAGAACTAGAGAGTGTAGTATGATGATTCACTTAATGTAAAAAAGTAGATAGCTTGTATGCAGGACAGCAATCCTATACTTGCAGGTACATTGACAAGTTAACACACCATTTCATTTCTCATGTCTATAACTCTGTGAACTTCTGAAAACAAAGTATGTCTTCCTCCTCCTACCCAGTCAATAATTTTTTACAGAATGAAGGAAAAAATATGCTAGCAAGCCACTAATTTGTTTTCTAGTCTTCCATGATTTTGATTTTTGGCAGAAAAATAACATTTAAATAGTCAAATCTATTAGCACATTCATGTAACGCTTTTAGAAAGTAGTTCTTGATACACTGGCAAAAACCTTAATCACTTGTACACTTCATGCTCTTACTAAATTCCTCAAATCTGGGATACATAAGAAATGTGATCCTAATGATCTGTGTCCTCCAATAAGGTAATTGAGCCTATTGCATATTCCCGCGATGGCGGTGATGTCCAATGCACTGATATAAATCCTGCAATAGCTAAGACATGGTCTTGCCGTAAGCTCTGCTTAAACAAATTCCCCCCTACCTTAACAAGGCTCTGCAAGGAGTCATATCTCTTCTTCCTTTTCTCTTGCTCTCATCACATACAGACTCCTGGCACGCTTTAATGGAGAACTGGGCCTAAAAATGGAACTAAATAAAATATACTGAATTAGTTCAATCACTTATCAATCAAGAAACTGTGACTTACTGGTATGAATATTAACAAACCAAAACAGCTGGAGCATTAATGAAGACAGTGTAGAAAAACTTTTTCGAAAAAATAACTTTGCACGATTAAAGGTAACCAAGAACATTGGGTAATTGCTGAAGCTTAAGTAAACTAAAATAATTTTCTTTTATATTCTTTTCTCAGTGTGGAGGGGCCTATATTTTCAATTAATCTCAAAAAACAAACAAAAAAAACCCACAAAAAAAGCCCCTTAGTAAGTGCACTCTGGAAAAAAACCACTTCTAATTAGGATGGCATATTATTTATGTATCTAGATTTTAATTGCACTCACTTGATATACTCATTAAAATTATTTTCATTACAATCAAGCTTCTTACATTTTCCTAACTGCATTAGACTCATATTGAAGGAAAGGAAAAATACAAGTCCTGAACAAAATTCTGGCACCAGAATCCCTTGAATCTGAACTGAACCCTGTTTCTTTTGACAGACAGAAATAAACACAGTCAAAGGAATATTAATAAAGTTCTAAAAGCCTGCACACACAGAGGGCCAGCCCATGGCGATTTCTCCTAAACCTGTGTGTTGCTCCCCAGTAGCACCATTAAGAAGCTCTTTCCAGTCATGCTCTTGTCCTGCTGCCTGCCACGACTCCACAGCTGCTCTCAGCGCGAGCCATGGCCCATTTCTGCCTCCAGCCTTGGTGCTCCCCATATTCTCCTGCCTGAGGTCTCAGGATTCCCCTTCCTTTCTCCCTCCCTGGGCAGAGCGGCACAGTCCAGCCCCTGCAGCCTCTGGCCACAGGCACGGGTTCCGAGGGAGTGTGTTACTGCAGCAGGCACCTGCCCAGCCCCGATGCTCAACCGCAGCAGCACGGACAGGGGCAGAAGCGGGATTTACAGACTCCTGGGTCCATCCCTCCATGTGCAGAGGGACCTAACTTCCTGCTGCACCAGTCAGCTCTGGAGTCATTTCTGCTCTTAAGGGTCCATCTGTTTCCTGTTAGTAGTGCCCCTCTGCCCCCCATCCCAGTTTCCACAGAAAAAAATTATGCTACATAGTTCAACGTAAGGCATTTAGGAACATACTACGGAGTGGGTTCCAATTCATAGAATCATGGAATGTTTCAGGTTGGAAGGGACCTTTAAAGGTCATTTAGTCCAACCCCTCCCCATCTTCAACTCGATCAAGTTGCCCAAAGCCCTGTGCAGCCTGACCCTGAATGTTTCCAGGTATGGGGCATCCACCACCTCTCTGGGCAACCTGTGCCAGTGTTCCAGGGGCTTCAGAGCCTGGCATGCTACACTGTTTTTTACAAGAAAGGAGGAAGTATGTTTTTACTGAGAGGCTATTTACAAATTCTTATTCTATTACCTTCAAACATAATATGAGTTTAGGTATATTTTTCAGAAATGGTGTCTTGGCCATTACCATAACAGTGACTACTGAAGCAAGTCAAATGAAGCTTGATAGACCTCAGTGCAAGACCTCAGTCCAGCAAAGTAGTTAAAAAAACAAACAAACATGAAACTACCCTGCATCACTTCAACTTTTAGAAATAAGCAAATGCCAAACTGCTTAGTGTAGTAAGTCCCATGTA
Organism: Numenius arquata; assembly: GCF_964106895.1. Classification (NCBI taxonomy): domain Eukaryota; kingdom Metazoa; phylum Chordata; class Aves; order Charadriiformes; family Scolopacidae; genus Numenius; species Numenius arquata. The sequence goes on from NC_133584.1 coordinate 16,237,282, forward strand.
GGTGTACAGTACATAGTAACTACCTCTTTGGATTCCGTTTGTTAAACTTGCATTTTTGGAGCATCCAACTATTCTGTGAAAATATGTAAAAGACTCCTGAATCACTTTTTTTTTGAAGATATAACAAAAAACCTTTAATTAATTTCATTAGCTTTTGTATTAGCAAAGTTTCACTTCACTGAACAAGTCTTTATTCTTTATTTCTGAAGAAATTTAAAAATACATAATGGAGGGGAAAAATTAATATAAAGTAAAGTTACCGAAAGCAATTACAAATAACCTCTGAATCACAAGTCTTTACTACAATAATTAAAAACATGAAGTAATTTTTTCTCAAGAATTCAGTTTTTCCAGCATTTTCAGTGCTGAATTATAAGTACCACCTTTGCAATACTTTATATTGGTTTGTCTTGTTAACCCACCTGGCCCTCTGAGGAAGGTTCAGTTTAACTATTCACAGTACTGAATTCCTGCTAAGAAGTTGAATTAGTATAAAAATATTTTAACGTGCATAATTTCAACATCTGGTAGCGTAACTAGCATTTTCTTCCTGAGGAAATTATATTCATTCCTCTTCCCTCCCTTTGCAATAAAACATGCTATTTTTACTTATTTATTTCTGTTCACTTACAAAGCAAAATATGAAAGGGCAATTTTGGTCACATCTTTTCACTTTCTTATAAAAAGTTTTATTAGATTTTACTTAAACAGGATCCAGAATTGCCACACAGAGAGCATATACTGTAAGAATTCTGACACAACATGAAATAATCATAGAATCAGAGAATGGTTTAAGTTGGAAGGGGCCTTAAAGACCTTTGAGTTCCAAGCCCCTGCCATGGGAGGGATACCTCCCACTAGATCAGGTTGCTCAAAGCCCGATCCAACCTGATCTTGAACACTTGACCTCTCTTGACACCTCTCTTGACCTGCTGGCCACACTTCTTTTGATGCAGCCCAAGGTGCCATTGCTTTCTGGGCTGCAAGCGCACATTGCTGGCTCATGTTGAGCTTCTCATCCACCAACACCCCCAATTCCTTCTCCTCAGGGCTACTCTCAATCCATTCTCCATGCAATCTCTATTTGTGCTCAGGATTGCCCAAACCCAGGTACAGGACCTTGCACTTGACCTGGTTGAACTTCATGAGGTTGGCACAGGCCCAGCTCTCAAGCCTGTCCAGGTCCCTCTGGATGGTGTGCCTTCCCACCAGCATGTCGACAACACCACACAGCTTGGTGTCATCGGCAAACTTGCTGAGGGTACACTCGATCCTACTGTCCATGTCACAATAAATGCCATAATAAAGTTGAAAGTTTTTAAATTTTCTTATATAGTGGAGCTATGAGATTTTTCTGAAACTCGCATCAAGATTGAGATTTTTAGCCTCTGTCTCTTCCCAAAATACCAGGAAAACATTCCCCAGCAACATTCTTCTTCTAAGATTAGGAGATAAGACTATTACACACTCAGACACACATATTTAATGTATTCTTAATAATCAAGATTCATTCTGACCTGTGCTCTCCCTGATGATCTTTCACTTTTCACCAAAACATAGGTTTGCTGCTGCTGGAAGATCTTTGTGGTCAGAAAAACTAACCCTTGAGGATATTCCATTTCTAAGAGCTTTTCTGCTGGTTGAATCAATATTTTGTCCCCTTTACCCACAATGACAGTCAAAAAATTTGTAAGGTAGATCTCAGCAATGGGAGTTCAGGTTACTAAATTCTTCTAAGCTAGATTCCACTCTGCCTAATTAAAATATATAAAAGCTTGCTTTTTTTTTTTTTTTTTTACTTTTTTCTTGTACATGCCTGGGCTACTCACCAGTGCCTTAGAATACAGCCTGACTTAGCTGTTTGTGCTCTGTCATACGCTTACACAATCAGAACTATTGGACTGTAGGCTCACAAGGTCAAGGCAACTTACAGTTATCAGAAATTTTAAGTGGCACAACATATGAGTTGGAAGCTCCCTGTACTATTTTGCCACCACCGCGTGTCTTTCCTATTATCTGGGGTTTTATATTAGGGTGCATCTCAGTCATAGTGTCTCCTGCCTGTAGGTCATAGCAATTTCTCTCGCTGAGACCTCAATAGCTTGGCCACACACTGTTGTTAATGGGCACCGGGCAACTCTATTTTGCCAGGAGGTCAAATAACTTTTTAATATTTCTTATCCAGAAGGATTGAAAAGATTTATAATCCATCCTATTTGAAACACAAATTACTGGGAAGAAAGGGATGGTGGTATGTTCCTCAGCTTTCAAAACCTGTAGAAAACCCTTTACAGAAAATGCACATAAGCAGGTTTTTATAAATTTTAGAGAAAGGAGATTTATAAGTAAATATTTGAGTCGGAGTTACCTGTAATGGCAGGATCTTGAAATCCAGCAGAGTTGTTCTTCACTGCAAACCTGCTGACCACAGCAATGTTGACTTAAGCAAACCACCAAACCCCTTAATTGAGGGGATGTCCTTCACACATAACAGAGAAAGTTTTAAAGATAATTCACAACAGCAGCACACTGACATTGTCACTCCTGAGAGAGTTTTATCTCTGTGCCGTCATCTGTGCCGATTAGTGCATGCCTAAGATCTTTGACAATCCCATGCATCTCTGGATAGCTGTAAATCAGAAGACCACCTTAAGTTTAATCATTAGCAAAAGTCCAGAATACGGTGCAACACAGTAAGTCTGAGAACATGTTTTACCAAATTTATCTCAATGCTAAGGTTTTCAAAAGAAATACATGAATCTGGTCCTGTCTATTTATAATGCATATCTGTTGAACCCAGTATCACTATTTTCCTACTTCAAATAGCACACAGCACTTTTGAGTTTAATTTCTCCTTCTACATCTTCCAGTGAAAGATCTGCCAATGAGTTTTTTCACTGAAAATATGCGAGAAACAATATTTTAAGATATTGTTCATTGTGTATAAATTGTAATTCCTCTGAAATATACTGCCTTAATAAGGGGAAATTATTGCACAGTATAGAAAAGAAAGTGAAATAATTAGTTTTCAGTGTTTGAGCAGCTTTGTTCCTTTGTATTCATTCAGTTTGACTGTTGGTGGAGTGAAGATTTTGTTACAGAGTGAGCTATTGGTTCTAATAAGATAGTAGTGAAGTATTATTTCTGCTTTGAAATCACGTTTAAATGACGTACCCTATGAGGTTAACTTTTAAGGGCTAAATAAGCAGGGAAAAATGTTAAAAAAGTAATTCATTGCACTCAGAAGTTAAAACTGGTTCCTGCTGCAGCCTGAGCAAGGACTTGCCTGAAAGTGCATCAGCATGGGAGGCAGGCTGACAAGGAGGCAAGCTGAGGGGCAGCTGCCTTCTTGCTTCTTGTAAAGTGGGAGAAAAGCACCAGGTGGACTTTCTGACATTGGTCAGCAAACCCTGCAATCTCCTGTGACCTGGTGTTGGGGCACTAGGTGGGGAAAAGTGAAGGTTTTCCCATCTATTTGTGTCTATTCCAACACACAAATTAAAAGATACTTAGCCTGTAAATATTCATATAAATGAGTGCAATCTCATTTCCTTTTACTTCATGGTATGTATAATACTGCTTTCAGTCTAGCCCATATAATTTAGAGGGTCTGACATCTATTGCCCTGATCTCATTTATCACCAGCCCATCTCCATTTTAGAAGCAAAGATACTCAGTCTACAATTTTAACTGTAAAATTGAATTTGTTTCTTGTGACAGAATAGGCTTGTTGAATTTATGATTTAACTTTGAACATCCTTCACCTTGAAAGTAGCTCTCCTGCTGTAAAAACAAGGCATTTCTCTCATGAGGACATTATAACATCATGATACAGATGCCCATCCTGTTAGACAAGGTCATGCCAGCAGAGACTAAATTTTCTGAGACATTCCAACATTTAGCCCTATTTTTCACTTTACAAAGATAAATATTGGGAAATACTTTATCCCAGTGTAATGAACTGTCCTTTCATCAGTGGAACAAAAAAGTATTTCATGTTCGGTTCAAAATGGCTGAGTGAAAAAAAATACAAAAAGCATGCTGAACACATTTTATTTATCTATTTGATAGTTGCTGCCTTTGTCCTTACATTGCAGAAAATAACTAAATGATCTCTCTTGTAGTTTGGAACTAGCCTCTTCATTATGACCAGACATTTTATTCAAAACTATATTTTTTTGACTTTCTCAAATCCTTTGTCATTGGGTGTACTGCTTTTCTCTCTCCCTACTCTTCTGTTCTCCTCTCTTGCCCTCCACCGTCCCCCTGCAATTACTCTCAAGTTCCCAAATAAAACTACCCCTAAATTGGTCTTAATTAATTCACGTTACATAGAAGCAGGGATGTCTTGCTGTTTCCACCTTGTCTTCAAACTTTCACAACCTAATTAAAGTCTGCAAATTATGTTTCTTCTTCAGTAGCACTTCACAGCAATGTTTACACTTCCGAGATAACAAAGTTCTGCACCAGCTCAGTCCCTTTGTGATGGAGGGGAGAGCATTTTCATTCATCCAGTTACAGAAGCATTGATGGGTCCATCTGGCTCCATCTCCGAAATGCAATCCAGGAGGTTGCAACTCCTCATTTTCCAAGAAAAAGATGCAGTGTCCCCCAAAGTCTCTCCCGCCATGCCTTGCCTTCCTCTCCTATTTTAGCTCATCTCTATTTGTAGAGGGTCTGCAAGCAATTGCAGCTCAGTTCATCCAGGCAAGAAAGCAGGAACCACCATCCTTATCTGTTGCACCTTCTTTTCCTCATTCTTCTTCTTTGGAGAAACTTACCTGGTGCCAGCTGTTAAAGGTACTTAGTGATTTTCCAGCCAAAGTAAACACTTGCAGGCTGTAAGTGAGCAGCTTTGTTCCTTTGTATTCATTCAGTTTGACTGTTGGTGAAGATTTCATTACAAAGTGAGCTATTGGTTCTGATAAGACATTAGTGAAGTGTTATTTCTGCTTTGAAATAATTTATAAATGATGTACTCTATGAGGTTAACTTTTAAGGGCTAAATAAGCAGGGGAAAATGTTAAAAAAGTAATTCATTGCACTCGGAAGTTAAAACTGGTTCCTGATGCAGGCTGAGCTGCATTACTCCTCTCTCAGCCTTAAGGAACTGAGAAGGCGCATACTAAAGCTCCTCAGATCTATCTGGATACTTTTACAACCCCAAAAGGGGAATCAGTTCACAGCTGGAGAAAAATTTTCCAATTATAATTTAAACTAGGGTCTGTGTGCTCCTTGTGCTTGTGAATGAATATCTCTAGCAGAGTAGCTGGATTCTACAGTACTCAGGAGATCTTATGGAAGATTCAGTTAAATAAAAATATTTACCAAAAAATTAAAAATAAGAGAACCATTCATGTGCTCTCTTAATACTACATTCCAGCTCTTTAACTCTTTTGCCTTGCTCTCTATCATCATGCGTGGAACTTTCCTGGCCAACAGCAACACTACTGAGCAAAAAATGCACAGTGCCCGATGTGAAGCTTTATTCTCCCTTTTAAGTTCATTAACTTCTCTGGTTTCAAGGAACATCAGAGCATCATGGACCATATGTTTCACAGCATAAACTTGGAGCAAATCATCCATCACTTGCAAAGGCTTAGCCCAAAGAGTGAGGCCGTTTTTGAACAAAGAAGACGACAGACTGATGTGCTCTTGATGTATTTATTCTTCAGCTATAAGAATGTGCAACCTTGAAGGAACTTTGGTTGTTTATGCAATTGGATCACAAGGTATCACAAGCAAAGGATGTATAAACCCACACTTTTCTGGGAGGCAATGAAAGATTATTGTACTAGGGACTCAACACTTCTCAGATGTTCTTTTCCCCCTTCCTTGAGCTGCTCAAATTCTAGATGGCCTAACTTCTCATTTTGATTTCTTTTCCACTATTGTATACTTCTCCCTTACTAAGAATAAATCCCCAGAAGAAGCTATTTTCAAAATGGCTTGGATGTGTTTTAACCAACAAATCCAGTGTAATCAGCAGGCCCCGATTCTCAAAGTTGAAGGTTTATTTTAGAATAGCATGCCATGTTTAATCAGTTTTACTAATACTGCACAGTACTATGTGCTTTGACAAGAATATGTTGATCATATTACAGAATGATTACTGCTAATGGAGATCTTTTAGACAAGATTAGATTTTGCTTCTGTCCAGATGCCTCAAAGAACGTTATTAGTTTTTGGTGTCATATTTTTGTAACATTAATATGATCAGCTTATGGGCTTGCTCATATGCTATAACTGCAGCAATTTATCTGACAGTTAAGCTGTCAGGACCATGCAGCATCTAACCCAATGAACACTGCTGCAATCTGTAGCTGTGATTTGACCAATGAATATTCTGATGAGCCCCCAGCTTTTGAGATTCAGAAATTTGCATCGTGCAGTTCAATAGCTTTTTCCAAGAAAGCTGATTACTTCATGATAATATCCCTAACAGTGAATCTGCATATTTTTAAAGGAATGTAGCTTTTTTTTTCATAAATCAGCAAAATGGGATTCAGAGCTGTGCTACTTTGACAGCTAATTAATGTGGCACTGTATGGAAAACCCATTAGTATAACAGCAGTTATGACAGTAGGTTTTCTATACACATACAGAAAGGATGATAAATTACTTTGTTTATAAAGCACTTTTCTGTTCTTCTTTCAAAGTTATCAGATATCTACAAGTATCTTTCATGACCTGTATTTACTAGTTAGACACAAAAAAATTATAAAAGCTGAGAAGCATAAAGATTAGTTTTAATACATTTTTGACTAGGGAGCCTTACAATATCAACTGAGCAATATTATTGCCCTTAAGTTTAATAATACATGCTGAAATGCAGTCTGATGCTATGCTTCATTCCTTTTGATAATATGCCTTTAAAAACAATGTCCTTTAGGGTCCAATGGACCATGAAATAGTCTCTGCAAAAGTACCAGTGGTGCCAATGCTGAGACAAACATTCATTTTGGCTGTCAGCTTTAAGGACTGCAGAAGAAATGAAGCACATTTATTATATACTGATGTATTCTGACTAGATAATCCTTTTCAGTTGTAGGCACTATAAAGCTGAGAGCAGATTCCTGTGGGGGAACGTTTAAAAAAATTCAGATGGGCTGAAACAGTTGTGCTTCCAATTTCACAGTTGGATAATTTGCTTTATAAACTTCTATTTAAAAGAAAGTTTTACTGGCAATGAAGAACGCTAAGTAAACAATCTATAATTTGAAAGAGAGTAAGTTAGAGACACTTAGAAACTGTTTCTACTAATGCAACATCTATTAATTAATATTGGAGTTTGCTTTTCTATGCTGCAGGCATTTTCAAGGTGGTTTTTTTTTCCTGAGAGAACCATTGTCATTACAATTCTGTCAATATTTACCCTTTAAAGTCTCACCATTTTATGGCATTTTGACAGTATGCTTATTTCTGTATATGCATAGAATCATAGAATCGTCTAGGTTGGAAGGGACCTTTAAGATCATCTAGTCCAACCATCAATCTAATTCTGATAAAACAAACAAACAAACAAGAACCAACAACAACCCATCACTTAATCAACTCATACGGAAATCAGCAGTATTTCCGGATTCAGAACAGGATACTTAATTCACAGTATTTTGGTGCATTTTACAATGCATAAACTTAATTATTCCCATTTTAAGCTGGGAATGAGAGGCAGAAAGCTGGTTTGTTTGTTTGTTTGTTTGTTTGTTTTCATTATGCAGCAAATGGAAGGAGAAGCTATATCATGAGATCCTACCTGGCTCCTGGCTACCAACATTTGACCTTGGCCTGCTGAGCCCACATCATCAGGTCTTTTAAGAAACAGTGAAAAGCAATGTCAGACGCAACCTGTGTCTGACTGAAAGAGAGAGTAGAAAATTAACAACTAGATTAATAACTAGAAACATAGTCTTTTTTTAAATGCACTTTTTTTTAAAGTCGATCAAAGCCCAAATCCAATGCATTGAAAATTAGCAAAATGGAGGCAAGCCAAGAAGCAATATAACGTACACAGCACATGATTACAACACAAGGACTACTCTGTTGAACTCTTTCTTGTTAAACTCAAAGTTTCCTCCAAAATTTAGGGTATGGAAAATCCCTAAATACAAAACAAGGAAGAAATGTCCTCTAAGAAGCTTTATGCACATATACCTATGTGAAACTAGCACACAAGGAAATTGTTCAACTGACCAGTCTTAATCTACTATAAATGTTCATGGATGTTAGAAGTTCTGGCATCTGAAATTCTGTATGTTCTTCTAATTTAGGAGAAACAGTTTATATAGGTTCCTTAAATTCAGAGATACAAAATAGAGATAGTCTGGTAATGTATGAAATTCTGATAATGCCTAGGCCTCTCTTGCCTGCTTTTTAAAAATATGTGCCATGATGCAAACACAATTCCTTAAATAGCTAATTAACTTTAATACATAATAATCACAAGTCAAAACTGGTTTTTTAAAACAGTTTTGTTTAACTATTGAGAGTTCTGTGTTTGAGAGCAGACTGCAGACTTCTGTAATGACACAGTCTTTCTACATGCTGAAAAGCACATTGTTCTCTAGTTTCTCTTCTAACGCACGCCACAGCTGAGGCAGCATGTCACCACTGAAAACCCACTTGAATCATGTTTCATTTTGCTGGCATGCCACATTTCCAAAATGTAACATATTGCAGTCCTTTACCTATGTATTACTGTTATCTTTATGCACGCTGAGATCATACATATTGCTTATGAGGAATAGGAAGAACTGAATATCATTCATCTATATACTGAATAATGCATTCAGAAGCAGAATTTCCCCCCCGCCCCAGTGCAGAATTCAGTTACCAGCTGTCATCCTATTTAAAAATTAAATTGATGCATGATCTTCCATTGGTGTTGATATCATCTAGATTTGGGTTTGTGTTTAAACAAATTTCTAGACAAGAGCTTCATAAAGAGGTTAGGTAGGAGTTGTTGCTTTGAAACCAACTAGTGGCCTAAGAAAATGCATTTTACCTGCAGAAAATAAAAAGGCACTTTCTGAAGCAAAGTTTGGATGCTAGACTACAAATATATAATTTGCTATAGTTCTGGAAGGGCTGGAAGTGATGATGTTTCTACCATGTGAGGCTTTGGTCTGCAAACTTAATAGATAAGGAAATCAACTGCTTCTTTGCCATATTATTCTCCAATGCTCATGATAATCTCTTTTGGCAATGTGCAGAAATAAATGTCACAAAAGATATTGATCAGCATTACTGTCTGTTAAAGAAAATAATATTTAAAAAATGTAATATTACGACAGGCAGCTTAGAACTTTTAGCAGAAATATAGATTTTCTGACTCTATACTTTCACAGTTTCAAAATGCTCACTTGGCAGCAGCAGCAAATCTACATAAGAGAAAATCAGAAGTGCTCTTTGGAAGAATTAGAGATTCCTTTACCATGGCTCATCTCTCAGAAATAAATATTTATCATTTGGTTGGAAACAAGAATTGCCTTTTATTTATGTCAATTTTATTAACCAATTAAGATTGTTACCATGACTGCACTGGAAGAAAAAAAAAAAAAAAGAACCTTTTTTATAGTAAAACATCTTTACTCTAAATTTACTTATTATCATAGTCTTACAGGCTTAGTTTATAATTAGGGGGCAGGATCATTAAAAACAGTGGGAAATTTTAGGCTAAGCTCTGGCAATTTTGTGTAGCACTAAGGAGTGCTCTGTATAAACATTTATAAATTGGGCTTGTTTCTTATTTAGTTCAGTGTTCGTAGTGTGGTGAGGAACACACTCCGAGAAAACAATCTGTTTTGAATATACCTGAATAAAACTCCTAGTTTTGTTTCCTACCCAAATGCAATAGTGAAAAGAAACACACTTAAACTTGACAAAATATTTCGTTCTGTCAAAATAAAGAATTTTTTTTTCAAATTCTCTGACTCTTTAAACACTGAATTTAGTTAAATGTTGTTTCTAAATATCATAGCAAAATGAAAGCTTGAAACATTTTGTTTAAAAACTGTCAAAACAAAATCTATTTTATTTTCTGTATTTGAACATTATTTTTACTTCGTTTAGTAGCAGTCTCAAAAGGGATTAGAATTATTTTGAGTGAGGAGCCTGAAATGGAATTTTGTGAGAAACATTAGCTTCACTGTTTAAATAAATCTACTTAACCAGTGTGTTTTTTCTGTATTGCATGTTCTCCCAGTCAGGAAAATCTCCGTGATGTTTATTTTCTGTACCACTCTCTACATGTCATGAAGCATATGTTGTAGGAAACCGATTGCATTTCAGACTGACAGCTGCTTTGGTGTTCCAGTTCTCTGTCATGAAGGAAAATATCTAGCATTTAAGCAAAGGAATTCCTCAGTAATATGTTTGGACACTTGCCTTTAGAACTTAACCATTATAAACTCCAATATTAATCTCAATTCTTCTAGGAAACGGTATTTTATGCCACCCATGTGGCATAAATCCCCAGAAAAATCAAGATATCCATTTTAAACTGTTGAAATTCTTCAGCAATTACTTAGAAGAAAATTGAGTTCTTTTAAATAAGTCAAGGAGCTATAGACCATTCTTAGGTTCATTTGGTCTTTTTCAGAATTCTTTTGGCACGTCAAATATCATGGAAGTTGATACAGTTTCTTAGAAACAGCTGGTTATCTCAGTACCAAGTTCAGCGGTGAGCTGACAAACACATACTCTGAAATGTCACTGAGGTAGAAGATGCCCAGCTCTTTTATAGAAACTGTTAATCTAGTTATTTTGGCATTTCTCCTGTGAAAAATGCCTTTGCATTTCATTCTCAGATTTATTACATGTAGGAAAATTGTTAAACTTTGAAGAGCTCATGCTTCCACTCAACTTATAAATTAATTCCTTCCACTCATTTTATTTTCAATCCTTCTGGCAAAGCTAGAGCTACACAGAGTATACTCAGTTAACACACACAAGTACACAATCAGATTCTTTACTTAACATCATACACTACCACTTAAAGGTGATTCTTTCAAAACCATTTCTTTCTCTTAAGAATCGCAGAAAGGGTTGGAACAGGTCAGGTCATTTTACAGCTTTATTGACAAACTTCTACAAAAGTTCACATTACTTAATATTTCATATGAACACTTAATTTTTGTAATCCAAGAACAGTTGATTGCTCTGAACTGCAGGTGCTATACTACCATGATTGCAGTAATTAAAATAATTAGGGTTGCAAGAAGCATAATTAAGTTATTAATATACACAGTCTTTGTCACATGCAAAACGGGGCTTTTGACAAGGCAATAGAAGCAACGGGATAACCCTGTGATAGGTTAAAGTGACCAATCAGATCAGAAGACAGAAAACTGATCAGTTGAATGAATTTGCAAGAATAAAATTTCTCATCATTGGAAAAGCAAGCAATGTATATAATTTCCAGTTCCAGTACATGTGTATGTTGAGATAACACTAAGTTCAGGATATGTTTTTATTCCTATAAAGGATTTTTGGTTTTGAGGAAGGCACCAGAAGCATTACTATATAGAAGTTACAATCAATGCAGGGGTATTAAATGCCAGATCCAAGATAGGTTATGCTTTTAGGTAGGTTATGCTTTTTCCTGTCTGTTAACATGGCAAGTTATTTAGTTCCACTCTACACTGGCATCTTTTGTTTGTTATATTTCTATTGCATAAAACCTTTTACAAATTTACAGTATTCAAAATCAGAGTGTAAATACATTTTCAAGAAAGCTTGCCAACTCATCCCTTCCTTCTGTTATAATAATAGAAAAATAACCTTGGCAGAATTTTTAGAAAATGGAATTGCAATCTTCTGCTTCCTAATTACAGGGTATAGCTGCAGTGTTCATTAGTCCGCAATTGGCAAGATTCCACAATTTTCAGACCATCAAGCACTTTCTTGCTGGAAATGGAAAGTAATGTTAAGGGCCAGATCCTAATCCAAAGAAAAAACCATCATTTCCACTGGCCTGCAGTCATAACCTAATGGCATAAAATATGCATACGGAGTACATCCTCCGTGGTCACTTTAGGTGAATTCCTTAGATGGGATACATTAATGTTCAAGGAAGTGTGGGGCATTTTTTGCTCCAACTTTCAAGATATGTGGTTTTAAAAACTCACAATCATTTGGGAGATGTAAATGTTGAAAATTAGACTGATATCTTTGATGCCTCACAGCAGTCAGTAAATATGCTCACTATGGGATGAGATACTGACCTCTAATGTACATGTAACATTTTGGTGACTGAGGCAAAAAAAAGAAAGATTTTTTAAAAATAAAAGAGATAATCTCAAATAAGGACTTCTATGTATGTTATATTGTGATTTATAAATATTACATATTTTAATGTATGTGAAAATGCCTTATGGCTTTATATACAGTTATGAAGATTATTTTGTAGCATGGTTTCTTTTTATGTCTACTGTTTTGTGGACATACAGGCTGTTTTGCCACTGTACCTTTTTTAATACAAGTGTGAAGATAATATAAGCTTCTTTCATAGTTTCTTTTTTGTGCATGCAAAAAAAGTGAAAGCACACATAGAAATAACCGCTTGCAGGTTTGAACACAGATCTGCACTGCAACTGTACGTGTTACATATTTAAAAAGCTGTATCTAGTTTTCTGTGAAAGCTGAAGATACAATATCTGAAAAATTAGATTTTTCAAGATATCAATTTCACCATGGGTTGCAACAGTTATCAAATTTAGATGCCCCTATTTTAGATGTCCTGCTCTAGAGTGAAGTTAGACTCTGGTCTCAGGCAACACAGAATTACTTTGCTCATGTATATTCAGTGTCCAACAACCTAAAAATTGCCTTTCTTCTGGAAGAGACTAGATGAAAAGCCAAGCATCTTGAACTAGCTGGAAGGGGTTTTCAAATTTAGACTGAGAACTTTAAAATTAATGTTTAGGTTGAAACAGCAGAAGCAAAGATTTTAGTATGCAGTCACTTGGACTCTGGTATTGAGCTGGTCCACTGCACAGGAAAGCTTCAAATAGCGAGATCCCACAGTCATTTTCTGAAGAGGAAGATAAATAAAAATTCCCTCTCTCTTTGATTGTTCTGCACTAATTTGTCACTTTCCTTGTCAGGTCTATTACTAGAGACAATGTAGTCAAATGTGTCTGCTGCACCCAATCCTGTTCATGCAAGTGTGATGTCAAAGCTGAGCCCTTTCAGATGCTAATTAAACATTTTCAGATGAGAGAGTACAAACAGTGTTTATCAACAAGCTCCCATTCAACACAAAAACTTGTTTCTAATGTGTGATGGGTCATTAAAACCCTGAAATCACAATTGTTTCAAACCTCTGTCCTTTTCTTTCAATGCAGCTGGTTCTTTGTGACCAACTATACTTTTTATAATAAATGAAAACAACAGAATTAAAGTTACACAGTACAGATGTTTAGGGATAAAACAACTGGCTTCATCATACAGCAACCAGGTTATTTTCTTTTATCTTTGAAAAAGAGGCTAAGATGGCAGCATTTAAAGTAGGCACCTACTGCTACCTCACTTACCAGTTTGTCTTGCACAGGTCTTGAAGTGACATCTGCCTTTTCTGATTTGTAGTTTGGCATTTGTAGTTACTTGGCATTTCAGTACTTGCTACTGAGTAGCTGAACTTTCGTGTCACCTTCATTCATACAGGTAATGTATCTGTGGGTTTTAGATCCATCAGTGCCATTTGCTTCCTTTAGGGTTGGATGAGAAGAACATTTGTCTAAGTCTGTCACTTTTGTACAGACTGGAATAAGTCAGGCAATGTGATGTCCAGGAGAAATAGTGCAGTGGATTTAAAATCCGTACTTGTAAAGTTCTCTAAAGAAAGGTTGACACTATTGGTTATACATTTCCAACACTAGTTTGTTTTCCACTGTTTTTATGCATTCAAGTATACGAAAATACCAGTGAAAATGCCAAAAAGTAAAACAAAAGCATAGGCCAGCAGGTTAAGAAAAGCCCTCAGCAGGCACAAATCAGAGTTACAAAACATACCTCAACTCAACGTTCAACCCCCCAAAGATCAAGCCACCAGAAATTATCTGGTAAGGTACAAAAGCCTTTTATGATAACTATAAAAATGTTGCCTTATAAACCAATAAAGAAATGTTTTGTTTTGTTTTTTATTTATTTTTGTGTGTGATTTATTTGGCTTTTCATTTTCAAAGTGGGTTTCTGGGAAAGTTTTCCTATCATTGTGGAAGACAGTGTCCCTACTGGAGCCAAATAAAGCAAAAAGATTCAGCTGACCACATTTCCCTTCATTCTCAGTTTCTAGCAGTGTGTAAAGGTCTTCCAAAAATTCCTCACAACTCATTAGGATCACACCTCTCATTCTTTATGGTAGTTTTTGAAAAGAGCATCAAAATATGAAAAATACAGCATAATGGAATTTTTAATGCTGCAGGATCACACTAGCAAGCAACTCTGATGCAGATTACTCTCAGGGTATTCGGTGAGCAAGAGAGGAAGTTTCTTTTCTGGAAAGACAAACCTACTATTGATTTGGTTGCAAGGTGTAGAGGAAAGGTATTTGTTAAAAATATGAAGGTTTGTCTCTAACACTTAGATATTTGTATAGGTCACAACAGATGTATTGCAAATGAAACAGGACATTCTCTTTAATAAGCCCAGATCTTTGTCATTACATTTCCTATATTGGGAAGCTAACCAAAAGAATTTAAATATAAGCTGTTATAGGAAACTTTCCTAGGTTAATAAAAAGTACTGTACTGTGGCTAACTTTTTCCCTGATGTGAGGCGTCAAGATATATGATGCCCAATAATCAAGTTAAGAAAGAAAAAGCATTTCCTGTTTTACACAGCATAGTAGATTCTGGTGAAAATATGACAATTGAGGTGAGAAGATCACTGCAAAACAACTCGAACTTTAAGCAATGACCAGCACATAAATAATCTAATTTGTGTTCAGTAATCCTTTAAGTACAGTGTAAAGTAACTTCTCTCCTCTAGAAGCTGTATTATCATTCCAACCTTTAGATTATAACCCTAATTTATTTTATTATTTTTCTTTTATTCCATTTTACTTATTATCCCAGTTGCATTTTCCTATGGTAATTCAAGTCAATGCTTTGCCACAAGTTGGAAATTACCATCACTAATCAGCGTGTTCATATCTTTTTGTTACTGTGCATGCACTCTATGTCTGGAAATGCATTCTCCATGCTTGTGCTGGGAATGAAAAAACTGGAAACAGGCTTAACAGTCCTGCCAAGTTTTCTTGAGAAGAGTTATGCAAATATATATGGGTGACAATGAAAGAAGTTCAGGAAACCTTAGTTTGCACAGCTGTCTAACTGGAATACAGATTTAGTATTTAACTTTAGCTTTTTTTTTAAGTCTTGGGCCATTTTGACCACTCAGTGTATTCAGACACCTCACTATATCAACAATGAACTGAAAACTACTAGTTTTATAGACTACTTATATAAGCAGATACATCAATTTATCAACATTTTCATTTTGGGACCAAAAAGGAAAAATGTATTTTGAATATAGGCAAAATAAATAAGGCTGTTACTCATCTGATTGTTTTATGTCATGCCCTGTAGGCCACAATCCGTTGATATTCACATTCTTAACAGACAGGTCTAAAGCACATAAAGTTTTCTTTCCAGGCTTCAAATTAACATACAAATCCAGTCTGCCTTCGGGTAAGACTAACTCAGATTCTAGGATGATTAGATGATAACATGTTTTCCAAGGATTAACATGATACTTGTGAAAAGTATTTTTAAAGATATCAAACTGATCTATAATCTTGTCCATATTGGTACAATGGATTTTCTTCAAATAGTAAGACTATAATAAACAAAGCTTAGTAGAATTGAGAAGAAGAAAAAAAAAAACAAACTAGAAGAAGAAAGATAGCCAGCAATTTTGAAAACTACTATGCAGTTTGGTTTGCAAACCAACTCTGCTCCTGCTGAAATAAACAGGGTTTTGCCATTGTCTTCACTGAAAACAGGATTCTACTGCATATTTGTGGGTAAGATTGTGAGATTCCTGTGAATTATAAAGAAAAACTATTTGGAAGACACCATTAAGTTTCCTCCATTAATTCAAGATGTTTCATTATGAAACATGTATGTGTGTGTACATATACATATCTAATATATAGATAAGATTGATTTGTATGACAATATGAAGACATGGACACAAATTTTTGAATGGACAGAGACAGAAACCATTTAGGGTGCATTGTCTCTTGAGATTGATTCTATCCTGGACTGGGAGAGCTACTGACACCAGTTGTTTCTGACTCAAAAGTTGTGACCTTCCCTGCGTCCTTTTTCTGCTGGTTATGCTGCATTACAATTGCTACAATAGTGGTATGGAAACATATATAGCAAATTTTTCTAAAGTAGTACAATTTTTATGTTTATGTTACATATTTCTGGGTATTATTTCTTTGCTTGCTAGCTTCAGGCTACATGGTACTTGCCTTTTCACAGCAATGTTCATACTAATTTCAAAAACTGACTGCTCATGCAAATAAAGCAAAGAGGTTTTGGCCTTTGATGTCAAGTGATACAACTGCTTTTATGATTAACACAGACTTTTAGCCCTGTTGACTGCCAAAAATGCAAATACTTGCCCTTATACTGCCACATAACCACCTCCTCTGTATATTGCAATGAAGCCAAAAGAAAGTTAAATAAAAATGATCATAGTTTAGTGGAAGAATCAATGTGATCTGGAAAAGAAATTCCATGTTGAAATTTCAACCATTTTTTGACAGGAGCAGTGAAAATTTCTGTAATTCAATGGCAGTTAATAAAGAACTTCTCCTTCCATATACTTAGGAACACATGAAAATGCTGGAATAAAATAACACATTCCCTTTGGAGAATTATCTAACAAATTACCTGAATGTGTTTTGGGACGGACTAATGTTGATGCATCTGTGGGACAGCAGAGAGAACAGATGCCTTTTGTGTCTATCAAACATCATAAACTTACATAATAAGAGTAAAGGTAGAAACTGAGGTCTCATATATCTCTAAGTTCAGTAAACAGAAGCTTTGTGGCACCCCAGAATTCTTCCCTCAGTCAAACACATGGCTAGGGAACATCTGACATGCCAGCTGATAGAGTCAAGCTGTTCTGAGATGACAGAGAAATCAGTATTTTACAGCTAGCGCCCACGCTATCACATACTCAGTCAAGTGTATTTTGGGAAACTGGAATGTACTAATAAAAAATAGTGTTTCTAAACTATAGCAATTTCTGAGAACCTCAAGAATGAGCTGTCAAGACAGTATGTGTTATAAAATCTGACCACATTAATGAAAGATCCAAAGCAGAAAATGACATCCCTTCAGCTACTGGAAACCCTTTTCTCCTTTAAGAGATTAATCAATTTTCAATTTAGGTTTGCTTTTTTTTTTTAACATACAATTTCTGAGCATGCAATATTGAATTATGCCAGAATAAAAAAAAAATGTGTCTGATTGAAAAGAATTTAGTGGTCTCGCTTTACCTTGAAGTGTAATTTTCTACTGAATTGAGGTTCTTAAGATAAATTTTAATCTCTCAACTCTTTACCTGGCAAGGAGAAGCAAGGAAAGAACAATAAATCCCTGTTTGTAGAAGTAGGATAAAATGAAACCACTCAAGCATTTACCTTACATTACCAAATGTGAACTTTAGTTCCTTGGGACTCATCTGCTGGACCTCTCCCCCTTACTTATCATGTGTTTGTCTAATACTTCATTTTTAGGCCAGCTTTGACAAATGCTTCTTACATGAAAGATATTAAAAAAAACTTGTCTAGTCTATACAAGGAGCACTAAGATTTTTTTTCTTTATCTGCTATAGTGTTAAAAAGAGTTAATATGTTTCAGAAATACTTAGATGGCTATTTACAAAGATAAATCTGCTCTGTAGCTTCTAAATCTGTTTGCCTAGTGCAGAGGGCAGATGAGGAGAGTCTATATGCATCCCCCTGTTCATTAGGCTGTAAATAGGTGTGAGTATATGTATACCCATGGTTTTCATTACCAAAATACCTCACAGTCTTTACAGTTCTCACCTATCAAGAAGAACAACACTAGTTACCTTCATCTTGCAGGCAAGGAAATGGGGCCTGAGATTACATGTGATTTACTCAAGGTCAGAGAGGAAATCGGAATTAAGAGTTGAACTCAAGTGTTTTGATCTCTAAAATCCAACTAATTCAACCATTATACTATCCTTTATCTGTGCAGGAAGTAAAGTTGAGCGTATCCCTATGGTGCTTTCTGAATTAGAGTGAGAGTCCTCAACATCTTGCATGCTCATACCCTGCAGGAGAATAAATGACTTTAAGGCAAGTTGTTCAATGAGGATGACATGTTCAAAGGTACAGCCAGGCACAACAAATGTTATCCTTTACGTACAAGCCAAAAAAAACCCAAAACAACAAATTACAAAGGAAAAAAAAAGAAATAAAGAAATATACTCTCCATACTCAACAGACCCTTAGGTACAAAACTCTGTCCAATACTGCAGGACTGGGACAGTGACTGACTGGATTCTGTAAGGAGAATTATGCCTCAGCTGATGACTAAAACAAACACCACTAGGCAATAAGTTGTGATATCCTTGTGATTTATCCAAGAAAGTTATTGGTTGGAGCTGAATCAGGACCTTGAGCAGGTTTTTTTAGAGCGAATTTAGCTACACCTCTGTCTTCAATTCCTTCTCAGTTATCCCAGGCTTTGCAGTCTTACCAAAAAGAATTTTTACTTCTCAGTATTCTAGTGGCCAGCCAGACTGTCCCTGGACAGCCTCTCTATAAATCTGCCCAAATCCTATAGAGATGTTTTTACTTTCCTGGACTTTGTGGCCAGATTCTTATTTTTACTGATACTTTCCATCTCCAGGTATCATGGAAAAGAAATAAGACTGGAGAAGGCACTCACTTTGCCTTTGTGGAAAACCCCAGCTATGCCTATAATGCCTCTGGCCTAAACTTCAGAGCTTTGTTGTAGGAATGGTAATCTTGTCTTTCCCTCCCTTGAGGGAGGTAGATTAGGCAGATTCCTTCCAGCCCAGTACCACTGCCAGTTCCAGGAGCAAGATGTTATGGCAGACTGTCCTCCAGTGGAGAGGACTAGAATTGACAGCCCTGCATTCCACAAGGTAACTTCTCTTCTGATGAATTTACAAACCCCAAGCTTTTGCAGCAGAAAATCATGCCTTTTATTCCATATCTCATTCTAGTCCTCTGCAGATTGCTAAATTACAAGGGCCTGCAGCATACTGATCGCTGACAGAGCTGCACAGCCCATTTAATTAAATGGTGTCCATTAGGGCAGCTTTCAGGAGTCTGAAACTTCACAGTTGGATTTTCATTACACAGAAACGTGGAAGATGTCAATGAAGTGACATCTCTATTATCTGCTAATGTAGAATGAATAATTTAAATGGAAAAAATAGCTACATTTTAAAAATAGTGTATGTTTAAGTCTTTTCTTGTTAACTGTAAAAAAAAGTGAAATTCTATACTACGTTTCAGTCTAATTCCAAGCACCTTCTCAGTCCATTTGATTTTGTCAGAAACAGAGATAAAGATCTAGATTTTAACTCTGTAATTCGCGTTGCCTTATAGAAGCAACTGAGACCTACTTTCATTTTAGGTACCGTCTTTGCATGTTGATAATAATTTCCAATAATCTCTCATTCCATTAGAAAGAAGGTGTCTATTATTTAATTTTTACACTATCACATGTCAAAAAAAGAGGGGAACTTGCCAAACTAATTAATGTTTCTTATCTTGAGTCCCAACAAATAACAATGCCTGTAAGGGCCTCAATCTAGCTTCTAACAAACACAGAATTCACAAAGTCACTGTTACAGAGAACAAAAGGAGACTATCAGACAGGTGCTCTATAAAGTATGTCACATCTGTACAAAAATCACTCTAATACACTATGCAAGAACAATGGCTTCAAGTAATCAGCCAACTCCAAAAATGAAAAGTTAATCAATTAAAAATACTGCATGTATTTTATCACTTTTCCTTGATAAAGTAGAAGAGAACTACTTCAGGAATTGTTTTAAAACCATCACTCAATATATTACAAAAAACTATTGATGCAGTTACATGTCATTAGTGGCAATTAGTGAGAGGTTAAATGCTGCATGCTACAGTGATATTGTGCATTAATTGGAAACTGCTCATGAGAAAAGAAAACTCTCAACAAAATTAGGTTTGTAATGCTGGTATTTCAGAACAACAAGTCACTCCTAGAGTAGCTAGACACTTTGAAAAGATGAGGTTTATTTTTGGTGATTTTTATTTTTTACTAATCTTATTTTATATATTATATTTGTATGTACACAGTTGCAGAACTGCACACTGAGCAGAAGCAGAATTGCAAGGATGAGGCTCTCCAGCCCTCTGGGAGAGAGAACAGCAATTCATTCTGAGAGAAGTGGATGGGTGATCAGAGTAAGACTCTGAAATACTGCATTCTGTTCCAATTCATGACAGTCTTCACCTACTTGCCCTCAAGCAGATGTCTTTTATCTCAATTCTCCACCTATAAAAGAGGAGAGGTAGTAAAGCAATGGAAAAAAAATTGCTATAAGATGCTGAGGACTGTGTACATACCTAGATAGATATTGGAAGCAGAAAATGCCTATAAACGTACTTCAGAGGATCATTCATTCTAATCAACTCTGTTGTGAAAGCTGTAGCCCTTGAGAAGGGGGAGAGCTACACAGCTTAGTTTACGTATGCAGTAATGCCCTGCGGCCTGTCTGCCAGGGCACCGCAATGCAGAGTAGTCTGACCGGCAAGATTTAGTCAATCATTACCTAAGGACACAAGAACAGTCCTTCTGGGTCAGATAAAAGATACCTCTAGTCTAGTACATTGGTCCCAATGTTGGCCAAGGAGCGGATATTTGGAAAGCAAATAGAGAGCGATATTTATCAGAGAATGCCCTTCCAGCACTGTGGATTGAAGTTCCCCAAACTGAATTGAATCTGTATAACAAATCTGAATGATGAACAAATTGCATATGTTTCATACCTAACAAATCATCGCCTGAGGCATGCAGTTTTCACAGTTCCTCACTAAAAAAGGAGTGCAGCACTGTTAGCCCAAGAAGAGCCTAAAAAGGGCCTAACGTTAGCTTAGGATATTACCCTAACACCTGGGAAACTTACCATAACACAACCTTTTGCTATGGCCTCACAGAAGTAACTCAGCTGTAATTAACTGGACATGGGCATTAATCCCTATGCATCATGTCCTAGCTTATAAAATAGGGATACTAATACTGTACCCAGCTGCTATGAAGTGCCCCAATATAAAAAATTACAGAATAATGACAGAAAGAAACTGCCTTTTTATTTTTGGCAGTATAAAAATACAGGTAAAAATTTCTTTAAGAAGGTTACAACATTCAAGTGATGAATTGTGTCATGGACCTGTCTGCTTCACCTACATTCCATCTGCTGATCTGCCTCCCCTTGTAGCTTGGAACAGCTTGTGCCAGAAGACATCAAAAAGAGAAACAAACAAGTGAAAAAAACCTCACCAACTGTCATCAGCTGAGAGAGAAGCATTTTCTACTTTAGACTCCTTGTACAGAATTTCTCCACCAGTGTGTCTGTGTTCCAAGAACAGCTACATTACACTTTATAAAAACCTTAAATACCGCAAAGTTAGAAAGGTGCCCCCTCTCTCCCTCCCTCACCACCCACCCCCCCAAAAAAAATTATGTGGCACATAAAGAGCACACGAAGTACAAACATTTTATTGGATGGCTAATAATGCACTAAAGGTTCCGTAATTCATGAGTAATTTGGTCATCAAAACTGAAAGGTCACCAGATATTTGCTGGTTTCACATACAACCTTCACCAACTGTACATACATGTATATACTTTTTACATGTATGTACATAGTGAGTAAATTTATGGGCTACATCTTGTATGACAACTCTGCATTTTCAGGGTAGTCTGAATAAAACCTTCTGATATAGCTTATTTGAGTGATGTGAGGGGATGCTGAGCTGAAATAAAGAAAACTTAACTAGATTTCTGCAAATTCCTTGGCCCTGCTGTTGTGTGCTGGAAATTTAAGGCAGAATGCTGGAGATCTTCTGGGTTGCTAAACCAGTTAGCAACATCTGGAGAAGTGGTTCCCAACTGTCCTCTCACCTGAGAAAAAGAGGCTCTTTCCTATTCCACACTTCTACCCCTCTCTCTGCTGGGCAAGCAAGGTTGTTACTGCCTTCCTGTCCCCTCCTTACGCTGCCACAGCAGCTTTCACAATGGCTTCAGGCGAAAAGATTCATCACCTCTAAGGCAGCCCACACAGATGCCCACAGGGCAGTTAAATCCTTTGTATGATCAGTGAGGCACTCACACTGCTGATAACCAAACAAAAATGTACCAAAGAATATTCAATCTATGCCAGACCAGTCCTCAAAAGAAGGTGAAGTTGAGAAGTTTCTCAGCAACTACTTTGGCTTTTCTCTTAGTCGTTTTTTTCATCAGAGCTGGGAATTTAGTTGAAGATCTTATAAAACCTCCCCACCCTTCTTATTCTAAGCTTAAAAGGTAGGAATCAGCTTTATAACTTTAGACACTGATATATGTAAGGGACCTACCCAGTTTGTTGCTTGCACAAACATCATGGTATGCCTGCTCCAAGTCATTAGGAAGATTTTTTTCAGGTTTTTGAAACTTTCCAAGAGTTCTGTTGAGAATTCCTCTTGTTCAATATTGGTTTACAAATGCAGTAATGGTGCTACTGTTGATGTCCAGCAATGATCCATAATATTTAGTTGTTTTGAAAAACACATACTTACAACAAATTATATAGGAATTTAGCTTTGTGATTTAAGTCGGGTTTTCAGTTTTTCACCATTTTTCTTCACAAACTGAATTTGAAGTCATTCACATATTTATTACAATGTATTTTTCAAGTTTCAAATTTTTCTATTTTCTTCAGACTTGACAATAGCAAGGACTACCACCTTTTCACCAACTGCCGAGCCCCACTGCCACCCATATACTGCCAAACATAAGAAAGGTAGATAAAGATGGAAGATGGAAATTAAAAGGGAACAGATGGGCTCATCTGCAATTATACCTCTGAAAAGACTGAGAGCCTCCCAGAGATTTATAAACCTTCTGGTAACCAGACGTGGTGATCACAAAATGATCCCTGAAAATGTTTTAAATGAGTAATTGAAAATAATAATTTTATGTAGAATACAGGAAACTTTTCAAGTCAACAGTAATCCAACAAGGAGAAAACAATTTTGTCCCCAAAGGTTTTTGCAAGTGTACATAACTTCAGTAAGCAAATGTATGATTCCAGAAAAAGCATTTTCCCCTGCCCCCACCCCCAAGATTTCAGCCAAGTGAAAAAGCAATTTTTAAATAAATGCAATGGGATGACTTCACTAACAAGAATAAGCCAAGCGTGGCTGATCTAGTCTGTCATTAGGATGTGTGTTATCTGTTTTCTTCTGTAAGAAGCGAGATAAATTCTTGATCTGGTAAAAGTTACTCCATTAAATCTGTAAGGTTTTTCCCTTTTTGAACTAAATAAAGTTGAGCAAGTATTTTGCTATCCTCCTCTGCTTTTCTCATTTACAGTCTTTTGGGGATCTTGGTTTTGTTCCCGTATGTGTTAAAAGAACATTTGTGTGTGTGTGTATTTAAGAGACAAAGGTAATGAGTGAGTCCCTAAAAAGACATAAGTGCTTATCTATTATTTGTTCAACTACTTGGTGAATATGAAACTGAAGCTAATCGAATAAAAAATTCAAGGAATATCTCATGATATTCAGGGAGCTTATCTCCCCACTTTCAGCAAAGTTTAAGGCACTGATTTTCTACCATGTGCTCAGCTGCAATGGCTTTCCATTTAAAATGTCCCTTTTTCTCAGTAGGACTTCAAACAGCCTACACAGGGTTGATTTCAGCTTGGAAAGTGTTGGTCATGCTATAAAGACAGAAAAGTATTATATAATGTTAATTTATATAAACTGAATTTAAAATACCAAGCTCTTGCTATTTGAAATTTCGTATAGCAAGGGCTGATATCCACAAGTCAGCTGTGGCTAACAGACTGATTCACAAAAGTCTGAATCAATTTGCTAAGAATCCAAAAAGAAAATTAAAGACCATATCTTTGAAAACTACCAGCTGAAGCAGTTGAACTGACAAAATTCCAGGAAATTTCAGCAAATTGTGGCTTCTAAACTAAGCAGGATGTAGGAGATGCTCAAAATGGAATTGCTCCAAGGAGGCCAGAAAACATCCAAGTGGATGCATTAAGCTTGAAACATTTTTCAAGCAAAAGAAAAAATATTTTGAGAAGCAAGTTTTCTAGGAATACGAATAGAAAATATTGTCACACAAGCTGTCAGTAAGTGGTAACAGAAAGACCACTTGTTTACCCAGTGATAATATCTGTAGCGACATGTTTCTGTCCTTTTCCCAGGATTAACCAAAGTTTTGACCTCAAAGTAATTGAAAAACCTTGTAAGACTTTGGAAGGAAAAGAAAAATTAAAAACAGAACCCAAACCTCAACACTAGCAAGGACAAAGAGAGAGAGAGAACTACTCTGGAGTGAAACAATGACTTATATCTAATTTCTCTGAAACTGTTTTTTCATTCAGCCATGGAAAGAACTTCTCAGGCTAAAAAATACAAATGGACTTAGTCTGCAAGAAATAGCATTTAAAATAGAGAAAAGATTACAGGTTTTCACAAGCCAATTTCTAATATTTGTTCTGAGAGACAGAATTAATACTTGTGCATTGTTCTTTCCCTCTAAGGTATGGGTAGACAGGACCGGATTTTTCAAAAAACAACTTGAAAGAAACTCCAAGATTAGTAGTACACAGTGCTTTTGAAAGTCTGCATTCAAGAGGTTTCTTGGATAAGAATTTCACAGAAATTTATAAAACAATGTGAGAAGTAGAACTGGGAATCAAGAAAACACCATAAAATAATAATTATTTGTTTCCCCTCAACTGTTAATTCTGTAAATATAATTCTAGCTTAACTGCTTCGAGCTTAGCGTTCCAGATGCAATCTGGGGTCCATTTCAAGCTGTTCTCTGACAATCAGTAATACTTCCAGTGCAGTAAACAAGCACAACGTCAAATGCCAGACAGTCGTCTTCCCAAATACAAACTGGAACAACATAAATCTGTTATGACATGATGAAAATAAACCCCTCCATTTTTTGTGTGATGCCAATAAAATCAACTCATCTCTTTATTTTGGCTGACATTTTAAAAATCGATATAAGTGAAAACAGGAAAGTCTTTTCCTGCAAATTGATTTGTGGTGATAGTTTTCAAACTTCCTCTGCAATTGTATGTCTATTTTGGCCTTGTTTTCTGTTAAGGTATTTTGGAAGATGGACAAATGAAGTTCATCTAACTTAAGTGTAAATACCCATTTCCCAAAATACTTGATTATCAGAGGGGGGGTAGGGGTGGTGACAAAGCATAGGAAACTTAAATCTAATTATTAATCTATTTGTATGGTAATGTAGTTAATTTCTTAGAGAGGGAGAGATATATCTGAAAAAGTACATAAAAATAAAGTAAGTAAGTCTAGAAGGTGAAGTTCCATCTAGAAAAAGGTACATGTTTTTTGCTGGAACAGTTACTAATTTTTATAATAGTTTATCAAAAGGAATAGATTTTTCACAACTTGAAATTTATAATCCTTACTTTCTAGGTAGGTGCTGTAACACTGACACCAAAAGTACTTCAGCTGTAAAATACTGAAAGACAGACTTCAATGAACAGAGTAGACTCTAAGGGCTGGAAAGAGGTGAATCTGTTAGAAGAAATTACTTTAGGATTAGTTCAAGGAGGAAATTTTTAGTGCAAAAGAGTAGAAGATAAACCTACTTCATTTTGGATCAGCTGCAGGTGTTAAAAATGACTTGTTTCTCTGGACGATATTTTCAACAAATATTTTGGTAGCTAAAGCACTATTTGAGACCATCAGTTTTTTCTCTGTTGTATCAACAGCAGCAAGGTTCCTAGTCTCTTTTTCTTTCCAATATTTCTTCCATCTTATCGTTTGTACAGATCTCCTTTCTTGCCCCCTTCACTTGTGTTTCCCAGGAGCAAAACTCTCAAAAAGTTCACTAAATCCTTGCAAAATACTCTGTGATCTAAACATTTTTATTTCTACAACGTTGAATCATGGAGGGAGCCTTCCATGCAGCACTTATTTTCAGGAAGGGAAATGCTATAAAGTTACACAGCTATTCTAGCTCTGAGGTCATTCAGAGCACAGTGGAATTAAAATTACACTCTGCCACACAACCCTTCTGTAACTGAGGTACGGAAAAAGGGAGAGGAAATTGAAAAGATGGAAATGCATGGGGTATTTAGGGCTGAGGTTATCACCTCAATTACACAGAAGAGTAAAACAAAATGAACGCAGGTAGATAAGGTCAAAATGTAGTTTAATATTTCTGAGTAGCTTAAAGGACAAAGAAAAAGGATTTATTTGAAAAATTCTCCTTACAATTCTCTATAAACTATTCTCTCCCAAATAACCAGACAATGTAGTTTTTAGGTACTGAAAGCGTGGGGACATAACATGTGTTCAGCTTCCCTGCCACCAGCAGTGCCCCTACACAGCCTCCAGGGCAAATTTTTATCACCGTTTCTTACTTCCACATTAATTTTCTCTTTAAAACCTAAAAGATTTCTACTGGCATATATACATATATATATATAAACCTGCATATGAAATTCATAAAGCTTATTTTGAATGCATACTTACATATGCATTTTTTGAATGCATATTTCCCTACACAAAAGATAAAAACTCTTAGAGAGTCGAAGAAGAGCAGAAAAGGATCAGAAAAGATTGGAAAAGATTCTGCTTCCACTCCATTTGTATGTACTCTGGGTGTAAAAGGAGGCCTATTCTGGTCTCCCTACTGTGTCACATGAATGATCACTAAGTCCTCTCACGGGTACTACCGTCATTCTTCCATGTTACACAATGAACTAGAGAACCAGCAAAATGGAGTAACAGAAGGTCTTGCTCCTTCTCTCTCAGACCAGTCAGTGCACTTAGCACCAGTCTGCCCTATCTTTCTTAAATACAGCCTTGATTGTCTCTCTGCTTTTCCCTTTGCAGATAAATGTGTCCTTTCACTCAGAATAGGAAAAGAGAAGGTTATCTTCTCAGTCCGTCATACAACAGGCCAGCCTGTCTAACTTACAAGGTCAGAAGACTCAAAAAAGTAAGGTTGTTCTCCTCTTTTCCAACAAAGTGGAGAGATAAATGCTTACTTGATTAAACCAGCTGATAAGAATGCCTATTGTAATTTTTTTTCTTTCGTTTCATGCCTTCCTTTGGCTCCAAGAGATAAGAATGGAGAACTTTTAGTCTGGCATTGATCCAAGCTTTGAAAGGACTTGCTGATTATGGATAATGTTCTTATTCAAATGAGCAGTCCCTCTGAAGCAAACACTAATGTTGCCTGACTGTGATACACAGGATTTAATCCTATATTTTAAATTAATTTCCATACCACATAGAAGTGTACTTATATATCCCAATCTCTGGATTGGGATCCCACTGGGATTTTTACCATTGCCTTCTGCTAAAGAAGAATCTACAACACATGAAGTCCTCAAGTTAGATCACAGTTAACTATCTTTCCCTTAATTGTATGCTTCCATAAAGAAAACATAAACAGTCACAATAAAGGACAAGAAAATGAAAGAGTTTCAAATGTCACATTAAATATATTTATATTTACAAACTAACTAAAAATTTATACTAAGTACAAAGGTATCTAAGATCTCCCTCTAAATTGTCTCCTTTCCAACTAAAAGCCCAAGCCATTAGCCATTTCATATATGCAAGACATTTCATCAACTTTATTTCCTTTCTTTAAAGCTTTTAAATTCCAATACATCCCTTCTGAGATGGGGGAGACACCAGAAAAGCATACGGCATTCACAATGTGGATGAACAATGTATTTATAAAGGGACATAACAATTTATTAATTTATTTCCGCTCTCTTATTTCCCTAATAATTCCTAAAAGGTGATTTGTTCTGGACACTCACCAAACACTGAGCTGATACTTTTCACCAGCACTATCTATAACAATCCCAAGGTCTTGGTCTTTACAGTTAATAAGTCCAGATACCATAATTTTATATGTGGATCTCAAACTGGTTTTTTTCTTCTGCATCACTTTATATTTATCTATGCTGAATTTTACCTACCATTTTACTACACAGTCACTCAATCTTACAAAATCCTTCAGTAATTATTCTTGTCCTTTCTACATTAAATAACTAACAGCAGTAAAGGCTGTCACATCACTGCCCACTCATTTATCATATCACCGATGAATAAGTTGAAATATAGAAATATATGCTTTTTTCCCAGTATATAAATCAGAATCTAGAATTAGCAATGGGAGTTGTCCCGGTTTGAAGTAAAACCGAACCAATTTTCTGTTCTGTAACTTTACATCCTAGCTAGGCCTCCTCTAACTCTCTGAAATTAACGGCATATTGTGGAGAAAACTGCTCGTTCTCAGAGCGATAAGCCCAATGTTTGTGCTCCATGCCAAGGAACGGTATGCAGGGAGGCCCTTGCTTATACTTATTGCTATAACAACCAAGGTCAGCCAATTTCGTTATTTGCCCCCTTAGAGGGTCGGAAACGGAAAAAACGTAGAGGGGTCACATCGGTGGGGAGGAGTGGACAGGACAGGTGACCCAAACCTGACCAACTGGGGTATTCCATCCCATCTGCCCCATGCTCAGTATAAAGGCTGAGGGATCAAAGGGTCAGCCCTTTTCCTGCGATGGCCGACGTCCAGAGAGGACTCTGTCTGTTCATCTGCCTTTGATCCCGATCCGTGTGTTCCTGACTCCAGAGCTGGAATCCAGTTCCCATTCGTCACTGAGTCCAGTCTGGGACTTCCCCAGTGCCTGCCGGTGATGTGACTGTCATCCTGGGAGCTTGATACGGTTTTGTATATATTGTATCTATTTCATTATTTTCTTCTTTATTTTTATTTTAATATTAATTTTTCAGTAAAGTAGTTTAGTTCATTCTAAACTTCTGAATCTCCTTATCTCTTTCTCCTCCTCTCTCCTCTTTTGGGGGGGGGAAGGGAGGGGGGAAGGGCCATCTGCCGGTCCGGTTTTGGTAAATTCAGCCAAAACCACGACAGATTTATTGGCGCCCAACGTGAGGCACGACGACTGTGGTTTGATAAGATTGCCTGAATAGTTTGAATTCCAGTTTGCTCAGGGAGAACCGATAGTTTTCACCATGTTGTACCTACAGGATATGGTATATGATATTTTTAGAGACTTTTTTATGAAGTTGATTGATTTAGTGGTGCTTAACTGGGTGGACATATTGACTTGTTGTATTGAGGTAGGTTTATATTTGTTCTGTGTTTGGATGCGGTGGTATAGGCGTGCTATGTTGGTGTGGGCTGGTGCTCAGGTGTATAATCTGAGATTTGCATTTGGTAGGGTATCTTCATGTTTCGGGCATCGCATAATAGATTCTGCCGCTAATTACACTTTTGACTTTGCCTGGGGAAAGTTTACTTTGCCTGTTCATGATTATTTAAAAATGTTACCAATTGAACTAAGGGGTGGAAAACCTACGGGCTGGACAGAGAAAGATTGTTATGATTGTCTCTGTCATGTGGGCCTGATTTTGATACTTATGACACTGAATGTGCTGCAGGCGTTAGATCTTATTAGACTTGAGGAGTATCAGAATGAGCATCGTGTGACAGGCAACCTCGCTACTCAAACAACAGAGACACAAACAGTTGCCCCTCCAGCCCCAGCGAAAGTCACAGCAGGGACGCAAACAGTTGCTGCCCTAGCGAGAGTCTCAGTGCAGACACAAACAGAACCAGCCCCGGCCCCGGCCCAAGCCAAGCCAGCGGCACCGGCCAAGGCCACGCCGACACCGGCGCCAACGGCATCGGCTGCTCCCCCACAGCCACCGGCACAAGCCAAGGCTCCGGCTTCGGCACAAGCCGCGCCCCAGCCCGTCCCGGCCCCGGTCACTCCGCAGCCGGCGGTAAAAGTGGCTCCGCCGCCCGCACCCCCCGCATCCCCGTCGCCAGCCCCTCCTACGCCCGCAGCTGCACCGGCCGCTCCGGCCCCGACAGCCAGCGCTGCCACTGCTCCAGCTCCCAACCCGAGCACTCCCGCTCCCCCAGCGCCAGCAGAACCGGCACAAGTTGCTCCGGTGACCAGGAAGCAGAAAAAGAGGTTGGCTCCGTCCCCTGCCCCTTACGACAAAGACATGCCCAAGCTAGAGAGCTCGGGAGAGGGTTCCTCTGATGAAGATGCAGGACAGGGTCCGTCTGGTGTAGATAAAGGAAAGCACCCTCTTACAACACAGTCAACAGCCCCTTCTCAGGTAGATAGGGGAGAGGGTCCTTCTCAACCAGCCTCAATACAGGATGATGCCTCAGATGTAGATGTAATTATTACCTCTTTGTCCTTAAAGGATTTACGAAATCTAAGGAAGGATTTTACTCGTCATGATGGGGAGCCACTTCTCTCTTGGTTGCTCCGATGCTGGGACAGTGGAGCTAATTCCATAGACTTAGATGGTAGAGAAGCCAGCCAGCTGGGAAATCTGGCCAAAGAGGGAGGTATTGATAAAGCGATTGGGAATAAGGCAGAGATTCTCAGTCTCTGGAGGCGACTGTTATCAGCTGTAAAGAGCAGATATCCCTTTAAGGATGATATCCAAAGCCGTCCAAGGCAATGGACCAGCATGGAGAAAGGTATTACATACCTGAGAGAACTGGCTATTCGAGAAGTGATTTATGGTGATTGGCAAGTGACTATAAATCCTGATGAAATGCCATGTCAACGACCTTTGTTGAAAAAGTTTGTGCAGAGTGCACCATCAGTGTATTCCCACACTTTGTCAACAATGGTCTGGGGAACATCTGATACTGATACCCCAACTGTAAATGAGGTCGCTGATAGGGTGCGACAGTATGAAGATAGTCTCTCTCGTCCCATCGGTGTTGCAGCAATAGAAAACCTGACTAAGAAAGTGGCTGAACAAACTGAGAAAGTGGCTGAACAAACTGAGAAGATGGCTGAACAGAATAAGACACAGAATGAGACAATAGAGAAAATGACCAAGGCAATAGTTGAGCAAAACGACACAATTTTTCACAAACTGCTTGAAAAACTTGCTGAGATTGGGAGAGAATCTTACTCTTCTCCAGCTCAGGCTCAAGTTCCTGCTCAGGCTCAAGTTCCTGCTCAGACCCAAGTTGCAGCTCAGACTGAGGTGCCTGCTCAGACCCAAGCTGCAGTTAAGACCAGAGTTGCAGCCATTAAGAAAAAACGCCCTCCTATGAGACCAACCAAAGGGAAACAGGACTCATTCCGAGGTTTCCTGTGGCTTTGCCTCTGCAATAATGGAGAGGACATGAGGAGATGGGATAAAAAACCTACTTCAGCCCTGCAGGCACGAGTGCTTGAGTTGCAAGGTAAAGCAAACAGAAGAAAGGATGGTTACATGAATATGGCTGCTCCAGTTCAGAATATGCACTGCCCCTGTCCAGACAGGAACTCACCTTGCAATTGGAGATGCTGTCCTCAGCATTAGGGTTGCCCTGCCTCCAGCCAGGAGGAGGAGAGGGATAACCGAGTTTATTGGACTGTGTGGATTCGATGGCCTGGCACATTAGAGCCACGAAAGTATAGAGCCCTGGTGGACACTGGTGCACAGTGTACCCTAATGCCATCGAACCATAAAGGGACAGAATCAGTCACTATTGCAGGAGTGACAGGAGGATCTCAAGAACTGACTGTACTGGAGGCCGAAGTGAGCTTGAATAAGAATAAATGGGAAAAGCATCCTATTGTGACTGGCCCAGATGCTCCGTGCATCCTTGGCATAGACTACCTCAAGAGAGGGTATTTCAAAGACCCGAAAGGGTATCGGTGGGCTTTTGGTATAGCAGCTGTAGAGACTGAGGGTGTTACACAGCTGTCTACCTTACCTGGCCTTTCAGATGACCCTTCTGTGGTAGGATTGCTGAAGGTTGAAGAACAGCAGGTACCACTTGCTACTTCCACGGTGCATCGACGACAGTATCGCACTAACCGAGATTCTTTGATTCCCATTCAGAACCTGATTCGTCGGCTGGAGACTCAAGGAGTGATCAGCAAGACTCGCTCACCCTTTAACAGCCCGATATGGCCAGTGCGCAAGTCTGATGGTGACTGGCGTCTAACAGTAGACTATCGTGGCCTGAATGAAGTCACACCACCACTGAGTGCTGCTGTGCCAGACATGCTAGAACTGCAATATGAACTAGAGTCGAAGGCAGCCAAGTGGTATGCTACAATTGACATTGCTAATGCCTTTTTCTCTATTCCTTTAGCAGCAGAGTGCAGGCCACAGTTTGCTTTCACCTGGAGGGGTGTCCAGTATACCTGGAATCGACTGCCCCAGGGGTGGAAACACAGCCCTACTATTTGCCATGGACTGATCCAGACTGCACTGGAGAAGGGTGGAGCTCCAGAACACCTGCAATACATTGATGACATCATTGTGTGGGGTAATACAGCAAACGAAGTTTTCAAGAAAGGTAAGAAAGTAATTGAGATTCTTCTGAAAGCAGGTTTTGCTGTGAAAAGAGGTAAGGTCAAGGGACCTGCACGAAACATCCAATTCTTGGGAATTAAATGGCAAGATGGTCGTCGCCAGATCCCAATGGAGGTGATTAACAAAATAACAGCTATGTCCCCACCTACTAACAAAAAGGAAACACAAGCCTTCTTAGGCGTTGTGGGATTCTGGAGAATGCATATTCCAGGTTATAGTCAGATTGTGAAACCTCTCTATGAAGTGACTCGAAAGAAAAATGAGTTTGTGTGGGGTCCTGAGCAACGACAAGCCTTTGAACAAATTAAACAAGAGATTGTGCGTGCAGTAGCACTTGGACCAGTCCGAAGAGGACAGGACATTAAAAGTGTGCTGTATACTGCAGCTGGAGATAATGGCCCTACCTGGAGCCTATGGCAGAAAGGACCAGGGGAGACTCGAGGTCGACCTCTGGGATTTTGGAGTCGAGGCTATAAAGGCTCCGAGGCCAACTATACTCCGACTGAGAAAGAAATCTTGGCAGCGTATGAAGGAGTTAGAGCTGCTTCAGAAGTAATTGGTACTGAAGTACAGCTCCTCCTGGCGCCTCGATTGCCAGTGTTAGGTTGGATGTTCAAAGGTAAAGTTCCTTCTACTCATCATGCCACTGATGCTACCTGGAGTAAGTGGATTGCCTTAATCACACAGCGAGCTCGAATAGGAAATCCAAATCGTCCAGGAATTGTAGAAGTGATCACAAACTGGCCTGAAGGTGGAGATTTCACAATGCCACCAGAGGAGGTGGTAACACGTGCTGAGGAAGCCCCGCCATATAATGAACTCTCAGATAATGAGAAACAGTATGTTTTGTTCACTGATGGATCTTGTCGTATTGTAGGAAAGCATCGAAGATGGAAAGCTGCTGTATGGAGTCCTACACGACGAGTTGCAGAAGCTACTGAAGGAGAAGGTGAATCAAGTCAATTTGCAGAGGTAAAAGCTATCCAGCTGGCCCTAGACATTGCTGAGCGAGAAAAGTGGCCAATGCTCTATCTTTATACTGACTCATGGATGGTGGCAAATGCTCTGTGGGGATGGTTAAAACAATGGAAGCAGAGCAACTGGCAGCGCAAGGGTAAACCCGTTTGGGCTGCTGAATTATGGCAAGATATTGCTGACCGGCTAGAGAAACTAGTCGTGAAAGTACGCCATGTAGATGCCCACGTACCTATGAGTCGAGCCACTGAGGAACATCGAAACAATCAGCAAGTGGACCGAGCAGCTAAGATTTTCCAGACAGATTTAGACTGGGAACATAAAGGTGAATTGTTCTTAGCTCGATGGGCCCATGACACTTCAGGTCATCAAGGAAGAGATGCAACGTACAAATGGGCTCGTGACCGAGGGGTGGATTTAACCATGGACGCTATTGCGCAGGTTATCCACGACTGTGAAACATGCGCCGAAATCAAGCAAGCTAAAAGGTTAAAACCTTTGTGGCATGGAGGTCGGTGGTTGAAATACAAGTATGGGGAGGCTTGGCAAATCGACTATATCACACTCCCTCAAACCCGCCAGGGTAAGCGTTACGTGCTTACAATGGTGGAAGGAAGCACCGGATGGTTGGAAACCTATGCCGTGCCCCATGCCACTGCCCGGAATACCATCCTGGGCCTTGAAAAGCAAGTCTTGTGGCGACATGGTACTCCAGAAAGAATTGAATCTGACAATGGAACTCATTTCAAAAACAATCTTATAAGTAGCTGGGCAAAAGAACATGGTATTGAGTGGATATATCATATTCCCTATCATGCACCAGCTTCTGGAAAAATTGAACGATACAATGGATTGTTAAAAACTACCCTAAAAGCGATGGGTGGTGGATCCTTTAAAAATTGGGACAAGCACTTAGCGCAAGCTACTTGGTTAGTTAACACCAGGGGATCCATCAATCGAGGTGGTCCTGCTCAATCAGACCTTTTACATATTGTAGAAGGGGATAAAGTCCCTGTGGTGCATGAAAGGAATATGCTAGGGAAAACTGTATGGGTTTTTCCTGCCCCGGGCAAAGGCAAACCCATTCGTGGGACTGTTTTTGCTCAAGGACCTGGATGTACTTGGTGGGTGATGCTGAAGAATGGAGAAGTTCAATGTGTACCTCAAGGGAATTTGACCCTGGGTGAGAATACTTAATTCCGAGTATGATGTTAGTTGTTTATAATACTAACAGTGTTCTATAAGTGTTTTTCAGGATGACACTGCAATGATGAAACCTAGCCGGATTGATCAAGTGGCGTCTAGTAAAACTTCTCCGAGATGGACATGTTACCCATGGGCACGAACCACAATGAATTTCACAGTGTCTTTCCTACCCTGAGAACCTGATCTGCGCTGAAATGGACTTAAGCTTTTGTATATAGAGATAAATTATAACTGAGTGATTTACATATATCTATCTATATATGTATGTATGTATAGATTTTATGGATGATAGTAGTTGTAATCTAAGCATGATGCAAATGGTATGGAATAAGGGGTGGAATGTCCCGGTTTGAAGTAAAACCGAACCAATTTTCTGTTCTGTAACTTTACATCCTAGCTAGGCCTCCTCTAACTCTCTGAAATTAACGGCATATTGTGGAGAAAACTGCTCGTTCTCAGAGCGATAAGCCCAATGTTTGTGCTCCATGCCAAGGAACGGTATGCAGGGAGGCCCTTGCTTATACTTATTGCTATAACAACCAAGGTCAGCCAATTTCGTTATTTGCCCCCTTAGAGGGTCGGAAACGGAAAAAACGTAGAGGGGTCACATCGGTGGGGAGGAGTGGACAGGACAGGTGACCCAAACCTGACCAACTGGGGTATTCCATCCCATCTGCCCCATGCTCAGTATAAAGGCTGAGGGATCAAAGGGTCAGCCCTTTTCCTGCGATGGCCGACGTCCAGAGAGGACTCTGTCTGTTCATCTGCCTTTGATCCCGATCCGTGTGTTCCTGACTCCAGAGCTGGAATCCAGTTCCCATTCGTCACTGAGTCCAGTCTGGGACTTCCCCAGTGCCTGCCGGTGATGTGACTGTCATCCTGGGAGCTTGATACGGTTTTGTATATATTGTATCTATTTCATTATTTTCTTCTTTAT
Source organism: Numenius arquata (assembly GCF_964106895.1). NCBI lineage: Eukaryota > Metazoa > Chordata > Aves > Charadriiformes > Scolopacidae > Numenius > Numenius arquata. Next base: position 16,273,083 of record NC_133584.1, read on the forward strand.
TTTTATTTTAATATTAATTTTTCAGTAAAGTAGTTTAGTTCATTCTAAACTTCTGAATCTCCTTATCTCTTTCTCCTCCTCTCTCCTCTTTTGGGGGGGGGAAGGGAGGGGGGAAGGGCCATCTGCCGGTCCGGTTTTGGTAAATTCAGCCAAAACCACGACAGGGAGTATAAACTCTTACACTTGTATCTGGATTTAACAGATAGGAGACTTAATATGAATCAACATATCTTTAGCTATGGAAACACCATTGAGTTAACAACAGGTTGATTGTATAGAGAAAAAAAAAAATAGATTTTAAGCAATTTTAAAGCTTACTAAATTACAAAAAAATAATTAAATACAACTAACTAAAAAAGGCCTTTTGCAAGAGGCCATCACAAACATGTTGCTTAAAATGTGTTGAAAATATCTTTGGGGTGATTTCAGAATGATACATTTTTATTTTCTTCATAATTCAGCAAAAGGCAATGCAAATTCACTAAATATTCTGGAATAGCTGGATCTATATTTTGTTATTGGATCAAAAAACTTTGGTCAATGCAAAATATTTCCTACTGCTTTACGACAATACCCAGTTTCAGTGCTCTAAACATATACTGCCCCTGAAATGTTACTGGATATTCATTCAACACATTTTATTTAAAAAAAAAATAATTAAAAAATATCTTGCCAGTATAACACAAACAATGTGTTACTGCATATATAAGTACTTCTAATACTCTTTAGAAATTAAAATATAAGCACACTTGTACTTGAATAATAAAAATATATGTATACTAGCTGACATCACATTTTTTCTTCATTCTTTTTCAATTTTATGTTTCCAATACATCTCAAACTACTCAACAATAGATTGGACTGACAAAATTGAGTTGACATTTCTTTAAGTGAGAAATGCAAGTTCAGCAGTGATAAAATATTTCACAAATCTAAATCCAATGCACCTAAAAATTCTGAAAAGATCTACTTGATGAATTTCAACATTTTTTAAATGAAACATCCTCACGAAAACATTTTTTTAAAATTTTTTCCTATTTAATTTTCTATTTTTTTCCAATGTCAACACCACATGGAACATTTTAAAATAAAAATCCTTTTTTTTCTGTCCTTTCAACTTTTAAAAGAACAGTGCTTAGCTCTTCTTCATACCATTAATTCCAAGATTTATTCTTTCTGTGATCAAAATGAACAATTATTTCCTTTTGCCACTGAATGTTTTCAAGGAGGTGTAAAAACAGTCAAAAACCAAAGGCTAAGCAATATGAAAGCACCCTGAACAATGGGAAATTGTACACTAGGTTTCAGGCCTTCTGAAAAGAAAATGGCTGAGGGCTGACAGTGACCTAGGGAGTTTATTACACGTGCTATCCATATGAAACTGCTTCAGATAGCAACTTCTTATAAGATTACGTATATAAAAAATTAAAATTAATTTTAAAATCTATCATCAAGGTGACTTGATTTTACAAAGATTGTCTTAACATTCAAATATTTGCAATGTACTGTACTTTGACGCCACAACATTTTAGTCTTAAATACTAGAGAGAATCTCATTTTGTAATGAACTATAATTAGCTTAGTGACACTTCAGACAGAATTCAGTTAGGCAATTGTCTTCCTGTGTTTTATTTTAGAGATTAAAAGGAGCTAACACACAGCAAAACAGTTTGAATTGCATAAACCTGAGCCTTAATATAGCCTCTACACACTTAAAAAGAGGAAATGACATTTCAAGGGGTAGCTGAGAATTTTTTCCACGAATACACTATTAATCACACTCAAAAATCTCCAGTCTTTTGTAGAGCTTGAATACATGAGAAGACTCAAAATGATGGATTATTCAAAGTTAAAAAGAGTTCATTGGTTCAGCTTCCTCAAAATGATGGTCCTTTTGATGAATAATGTTCAACTGCTGAGAATTTATTGACAAAACAGTTGTTTATTCCTAGCCACCTAAGAAAATAATTTCTTCATCCACCAATATGTAGTTCAATCACAAACCACAGTGAAATTTCTTATGCAGAGCACAAGCTGATAACAATTATGCTCATTATACCTAGATATAATTTGAAGTATTTTATTCAGTGCATTTGGTAAGAGTTTCAACCCCAAGAGTTCATCAATTATAAAAAAAAAAAATTCCATAAAAGTGAGATCCCATAATAAGCCGAGTTAACTCTTTTTAATACTTTTTAAAGTTACCTTTCATAGTTCTTAAAAGTCACCTAAGGATTTGGAAATATCAGCCTGAAAACTACTTGAGTTCTTTTTCAGTATGTCTGTGTCTCTAATTAGTCCTGTTCAGTCTCAAGCAAAGCAAGGACAGCAGCAGCTCAAATGACCATCCATCTCTACGTGATCTCCTAGAACTCGGACATAGTTCAAAATTCTCAATAATGAGAACAAAATGATGCAGCCCCACTAGATGAAAATAGCATTTTAGGTGATGATAGGCGAAACACCCTAAAGCTGAGTAAGGTTATGAATATAAAATATACTTAGTGTGAACATCAAATCCTTTGCTAGAAGGTAGAAATGAAACAAAATGGAGCTGATGACATTTCAGTCAGACAAGATGGAAATAAGATAGCAGCTTTAAAAGTTGAACTCAAGGAAAGCACAAGAGTTAGTAGCCTGATATAACACAGTATTTCAAATACAGATTATTTTCAAAGCTAAACCAGGCTTTAAAGATACAAAAGTAACTACAAGCCTCCCTTACACTAACCTTCCAGACAAAACAATCTCTGCTCATTCTCTGAGCATATGAATGCAGCACTTCGAAATTCAAGATATATTTATAATGATTTGGCAGGTTAGGTATGGAAGTCTCAGCATACATTAATTTTGGAGGAACCCAATTCAACAGGCATTTTACTAAGTAGTAAAGTAGTAGCCACTACTTAGCTACTACTAAGTAGTAGCTGCTCTCCTATCTGCACCACATTGTCCTTCTCTCTTGCCAGGAAGTTTATCACACAAAAAAACCTTGGAAGCAGTCCTGACTTTCCCAAAAAATCTGCTCTACCTGGTGTTCAGTCACATCTACTTCCCTTGAAAAAAGCTTTGATGATATTCCATAAGCAACCCAACTAGTCAAGAATAAGCTGGATGCAAAAGCTTTTTCACCATCATCACCAGGATTTATGATTTCAACTAAAACCAGTGATCATCTCATGGACACATATATATATATATATACTGGTCAAACAGTTCTGCAGTGGTAGCCAAGTAGCTGCGTAGGTTGGAATTTGTAAAGGCATTTAAGCATTTATTGTCCACTAAAATCACTTTGAAGGGCTGATCTTCACATGAATATTTACAACCTCCACCCCAGATGTCCCAAACTGGATGTATAACAAGGAACTCTTCCAAATAACATGACCACATATTGATTTTTGCTATTCTCAGTTTTACTGCGCTTCTTTCTTCCAAGGAAATATATACCTATTCAAACAACTTCTGCAAGAAAGTTATGTATAACTTAAAACATAATTGAGCGTTAAGAATATTTTTCCCTGCTACTGACCTCATTGTAAACTCTACCCATAATTGACTGGGCATGCCTGTCTACTTGTAAACTGTAACAAAATATATACCTATCCTCATTTCTTATTCTTTTTGAGCACTTCGTTATAATAATTTGCCACAGGGGAAAAACAAAGAAATGAAAACCAATGTTTTGTGTCCATTTGAAATATGCAGTTTCGCAAAGACAGTAAACAAGTCCAGCAAAGACAAGTAAACAAGTGCATATCTGACTTTCTGGGATATATAGCATGGAAACTAAACTGATTTAAATGAAGACACAAGCAGAATTGAATGATTCCAACACCCAAAATAAATTTAAGCCAATCCCTTTCCCAGCCTTGTTTCTTTCAGACATATGTTCCATAGTCAACTTCTTTTGGTGCTAGCTCTGAGGCCTCTCCTACACTTGGGGCATTTTAAAAATGTTTCTCTTTCTTTCTGATATCTAATAAGAATTGATCTCAACATTCAACTGTTCCCCCAAAGAATGCACTGATAGAGCCTCTCTCCTCGAACTGACCAGCTCTACCACTGAAATTAACTGAAGATATTGAGGCATCCTCCCCTCTGTTAAATATGTCTGAATTTGAGCAACAGGTTCAAGAATTGCGGACATACAGATATACATGAAAAAGTCTCCAGAGGAATGAAAACCGAGCACTAGTGAGCACTCTAAACTCGTGCTGCTTATTTTACTTAAGTAGTATACTGTAGGCTGTAACAGTGGTTGCAAAAAATATTTCTTGCCTCTTAAAATGCCCAGCACTCTTGAAACATCTTTCTTTGTAACTCAAACAGGACATCCAAACTCACACATAACAAACAAAATTCCATTTCTCAGAAAACCTAGAGCATATCTTTAAGCATATACACTTGTGGCTACGCAAATGTGTATGCAAAAGCGTTTGCATTTAAATACAGAACGATCTATTAAGAACTTTCATTTTCATATCCTGTTGGAAGTCAGTCTCTAAACTTTCTGTGATTTCTTTTCAGTAACTTCCTAATCTCTGATATTTTCTGGTAAAGACAGCACTCCATCATCTTGATAATGCATGATTCCTGCCACTGTGCCTCAGATACTTGTATTACCAGTGCATATGAATATATTAATGTGAATAATATTATTAAAGTTCACAGAAAAGAGCTTATATCTTTTTGTAATACTGCATATTAAACAATCTGATAATGCCCATCCACATAAAATCAATTTTAGCTCTTACAAAGGTGTAAGGAAAGTAGAATGAGGCAGCTTGAGCTGTAGAAAAGGCATAAGACCATCAATTTCCAGGTGGATCAGGAGCAAATCTTTGGCGCAGGGAGGACTGCTAAGGCAGCAAAGAAGGATGGAAAGAAAAAGAGACTTGTGGGCTAGGGCTACTATATATTTCACTTCCTTCCACAATATCTCTTCATTTTTTTGCCATGAATCCTGAACCACTTGGAATTAGAATTGCACACATTTATGTTCGATTTCAGGATGTCCAAAGCCTTTTCACAGCAGTGGCCACACCTCCAGCCAGTATGCTGGGTATCCAGAAATCCTACTGTGCACAACAGCAGAGGTATACAATATACACAGACAGCCTGATAAATCCAGAGATGCAAACGTGCAGCTATGTAAAATCCACCCCGTTTCCAGTGCATGAAAGGAGCAACGCGTCATGGCGATGCTCCCTGGCAGCATAAAGCTACCCCAGCATGGGCTACATAGCACTGCACAATGTTTCTGAGTAAAAACCCAGGGTAACAAACCCTAATCAGGACTATAAAAATACACAGAGGCAAAACTACTTATCAGCATGGAATATTGCAAGAATTAAGATATTTATTTACAGGGTGAGAATTTACTTTTTTTTCTGCATTAAAGTTTCTAGAATACAGTTGGCAAGACACTTGTGCATAGCCTGGAAACAGATGAGCAGGCAGGGAAGTTACCAGTTTTCCTATTTCATTCTGCAGTAATGATTAGAATTAAAATGCCTGTTAATTATTGTATTACAGGTCCTGGAACACTAGTAATGAATAGTAGTGTAACTTGCTAATTATGGTTTGTTCAATAAGCAAACTGTGGACTCCTTAGCTGCAATATTTTTGCCTTATACACTCTACAGCAAGGATCAAACCTTTGAAAGTAATATCAGCATTTTAAGTTATGTTACACTGCAAAGGTATTGTTAACTGTTTTTTGTTTGTTTGTATTTTTTTGCTTTACTAGCATGGGCAGAAAGGCTGAAGTAGATGGAAAAGCATTTTTTTCTCCCAAATTTCTTTCTTGCTGTCTTACCTTGGTATTAGCAATAGCAGCTACACTGATATAGAATGACACACTTGACATCATGTTAACAATTGGTCTATTCTGTTCATTTCCACCAAGGCCTGCTGGGTAATTTTACTAAGGTCTAGTTATTTTTATGAGAGCCTCTCAGCAGGAGGGAGGGCACTCCACGCCATCTTTGAAATTCACAGTATGCTGGCAAATTGCAGCTGCTTTCCCAGAGACTGGGAGAATAATCAGCACTGCAGAATCTTCTGCAAAAATCAGGGGAAGACATGTTTTAACTCTCTGGAGAAGTCCAAGCAAAAGGTACTCACTGCGTGTATCTGAACCAGCACCTGTCTTTTCAGCAGTCAAGGTTATTAAGTAAAATGTCCAAATCTAACCTGAATCTGGCAATTATTCAGAAAAAGAAAAGCACTGACCAAGGCACCAAGCATCAGCTGTGATTTCTTTCATCTAAAAATAAAAGAAGTTAAAAAAAGCAACTGATCACCTCCCCCAACAGGATAGAGAAAAAAATGCTATACAGGCATGAGTAGCTGAAATGTTTATTTAGCCAAGCCCAAAAGAGGCCCAGTCACATTGGTTATCTGTTCCATCTTAATAAAGTAGCTACTGTTTTTTTGCTTAACTGGTGTACAATTGGGCCGAGAGTTCACATCTAAAGTAGAGAAGCACCAGATGTAGGAACTAATGTGTTAGCAGTGTTTCTCTTTGCCATGTCCTGCGGTCATGGGAACTGTAGATCAGAAAGCGACCGTGAAACAACTACCACATACCAAAAAAAAAAAAAAAAGAAAATAATAAAACAGCTGCATGTGTTCCTATGCACACAAAAAAATGACCAACCAAAATAAAGGAAAAGAGCGAGTGAATATCCAAAGCTTAGCCTAATTTTCAGTTGTAAATGAAAACTACTGCAGTAACACTGGCCCTGTTGTGTGGGTTTTTTTTTCCCTGAAAAGATTCACAACTTTTTCATACATAAAACATTTGAAAAATACTGATTTACAGAACCTGTAGATATCAGTGTATGCTAATGTTGGTTCTACAAATCTCGGTAGATTGCAAGTATTCCTAAGCTAGCATTTTAAAAGGAAACTACAACTTATTTAGAAAATTTATTATTTTCATTCAAAACTCATGAATCTAATGAACAACTGAAAGACCATCAATCATTTCAGCGAGAGAATTTGTACCACCTTTCACAATAATAACACACACAACAATAATGAGTGTATTCCCTCAGAATTTTCAGTAACTAAGACATAGGTTAGCTTCAGGAAAAAGCGCTTCTGTTTTATCCCCACAGATTTTTCTAAATTTGTGATGTGTCGCGGTTTCGGCCGAATTTACCAAAACCGGACCAACAGATGGCCCTTTCCCTCCCTTCTTCCCCCCCAAAAAGAGGAGAGAGGAGGAGAAAGAGATAAGGAGATTCAGAAGTTTAGAATGAACTAAACTACTTTAATGAAGAATTAATATTAAAATAAAAATAAAGAAGAAAATAATGAAATAGATACAATATATACAAAACCGTATCAAGCTCCCAGGATGACAGTCACATCACCGGCAGGCACTGGGGAAGTCCCAGACTGGACTCAGTGACGAATGGGAACTGGATTCCAGCTCTGGAGTCAGGAACACACGGATCGGGATCAAAGGCAGATGAACAGACAGAGTCCTCTCTGGACGTCGGCCATCGCAGGAAGGGGGCTGACCCTTTGATCCCTCAGCTTTTATACTGAGCATGGGGCAGATGGGATGGAATACCCCAGTTGGTCAGGTTTGGGTCACCTGTCCTGTCCGCTCCTCCCCACCAATGGGACCCCTCTACGTTTTTTCCGTTTCCGACCCTCTAAGGGGGCAAATAACGAAATTGGCTGACCTTGGTTGTTATGGCAATAAGTATAAGCAAGGGCCTCCCTGCATACCATTCCTCGGCATGGAGCACAAACATTGGGCTTATCGCTCTGAGAACGAGCAGTTTTCTCCACAATATGCTGTTAATTTCAGAGAGTTAGAGGAGGCCTAGCTAGGATGTAAAGTTACAGAACAGAAAATTGGTTCGGTTTTACTTCAAACCGGGACATGATGTAACAATAAATCACAGCTTTTGTACTTTCTTGTGTACAAAAGTCAGTCCTGAAATGTAAAAGTAACAGCTCAACAGCACCAATTTAGAGACTATCAACTGTCCACATTTAAAATATTATCTACTCTTATGTTTCCAACTCAGCAGTTTACTGCTTTGCCAAGGAGGTTTATGGCAATGGTCTCCAACTGCTATTTATGATCACTGGCTTATATACCTCAAAAGGTCAAGTTCCTAGAATTATGACTCCACTCCGGTAAAGGAAATGGAGAATTTGATCTTGCTAGTAGCCATGTTACACTGAAATGAATGGGTTATTATTATTATGATTTATTAGGATGATTTTCAGAACATTCAAAAAAGCTGAATTGGACTTTTCTAGATCTCCCAGCAGCACTCCTTCACTGATCACAAGAGAGAATTAAGTTTGAATCATAATGGACTATTGTAAGGTTTGTTACCTTTGGAGAGCAGATCATCCCAGTTGTGAATCACGTACTAACTGAACCTCCTGTAATTTTAACTGAGAGTGAGATAGACCATTTCTTCTGTACACCTAGGCCTAGATTAAAAGGCAACTTAATTTTTTGAACTTCCTATTGAGTTAAAACTTCCTTGCAGTCCCACAAAAACTTTATAAACTTATTCTCCAAGATGTGCTATGCCATATATTTTTAAAAAATGTGTTTCTGTAATGGGCCATTCCTTCACTGCGTGCGAGCACAAAGATTCACTGCCCAAGTTGGAGCTGGAAGAGGCAAACACAGCAGCTTTGGTACATGTTCACAGACTTTGGTACAACTGACCTTGCCTTTCCCATTTGTTTTCCAACTCCCAGTCTCCCGTCTCTTTCTGTCCTGGACCAGGGGCTTCTCATCTCCAAAGATGCATTTCATATGCCCCCAAAAACATGTCTTTCCCACGTGCTTTTGAGGAGGCTGTGAATCTGCTGAGCAAAAAGCCAGAGGCAGATCCCAAGCCTCTGTCACAGCTCAGACTCCAGGCACAGGCATTCCCCTTTCCCTCTATCCTATATCACTTTGTTCCTCCCTCCTTCAAAAGGTCTTTGTATTTTAGAGCATAACTGAAAGCTCATTGGGTATTTTGTTTACAGGGTTATTTTGCAGAGCTCTAATTACTGATGTATTTAGCATTCTGAATCTAGAATTCAAGTCTTTTGTCAAAATATTAATCACAGAGATGAGAAGCTCAAAAAATAACAAAAGGAAAAGTCTACTTGTGGCCATGGGCATGTTAATCTTTGTTATTCAGCAGTCATGGTTTTTGACAGGAATACTAACACAAATCATACAATGGGAAAGTTTCTGCATGACAACTTATTTTCTGAGTGACACGCAGATTAGTAGTAGGAGCCCTTCTGCTTTGCTTAGCTTTGCATCAGCTTCCTTTCAGCCCATTTTGTTGAAAGAACAAATCAATGTCAACTTACTTTCCCCACTGATCCGGCCTCCTGTAATCTGCTAATTAGAACCGTGTAGTTAAAACCAAGCAAAACTCTTTACATCATATTTTTAAGTAGGAGAGTAACAAATTTAATAGACTTAAAAAAACCCCACAACAAACCGTAAACCCAAAGATCTCATAAACTAATGTAGGGAAGCCCTGGTTTTCTTCTTCTCCCCCTTGATATTCAACACACAGGACATAATCTTTCTGTACATTTTCAGTCACTGTGCTGAGTATCTCCACCTTAGGAAAATTGTGCTCACTGTCAAAGAAAATAAATATAAAGAAAGTAATTCTTAAATCATAATTATTTCATCTTATTTCATTCACTGGCAAAAGACAAAGGAAAAGAAAAAGAGAAGGAGAGAGAGGAAACAGAGAAATATATTTAAGTGCAAATACCCTTCCAGAAACTTTAAAGACCTATAGGTAATTGCTGTTCAACTACAGTTTCCCAAACTGACTGTTGCACTACACCTTAGGAGCATTTCTTCCAGCCTGTATTTCCATCAATTGCCTAGGAACGTGTCAGTTAACAGGATACCAAGCTTTATCCATATTTCCAGTACAGCACACTGACTCCTTCTCCTTAGAGTCTAAGCTTTCTGTCAAAGAAGAAAATCAAATCAGTTTTATAGTATTAGTTCTTGATAAATCTATTTGGCTGTTTCTTAAAGCCTTATTAGACTCATAAGTATCTGGCCAGTGTTAACCTTTTTGCAAAGGCTGAAGGAGGAGGGCTTTGAGTGCTTCCTCCCTGGCGTCTACTGTTTTTCTCTCCCTTTAATTGATAGGCTGACTCATTTCATTGTTCTCTTTCTCATCTACTGTATTTGCAGAACCTCTTCCTTTCTTTACCTCTAGTAAATCTCAATGCACTCAGCACTTTAGACTGGCTGATTTTAATGCTAAAGATTTTTGATAGCTTATAAGAGTCAGCTGCACTTTTTTCCATTTTTGTTATTGTCCATTTTGTTTCCTTTTCTATTAAAGATACCATGACACAGCCAAATTACCTTTCATTTCCTTCTTACTTTCCTCTGCTTTTAGGCAGTTGGCTCTTGTGCCCATAGGATCTGGGTTAGTCATGCTCAGATTCATTTATCTGGACACTTTTGTACCATCAGTGAAACTTGGTTTGTCAATTATTTCTAATACAGTTCTCCTGCAACACTGTCTGCTAACTCAGTAGCAGCAGTTTGAGCCAAGAGAGCTGCTCAGCCCACCAGGCATTCTGAATGAGCCTTTAGATAGCGGTTGTTAAAATCCCTATCATAACTATAATTTTACCTGGGAAGCATTGTAATGTGACAGTTTTCAGTTCTCACTAAAAGTGCAGGCAAATTACGATACTATCTGGAAATGAAATTTTAGTTTTAAGAACTTTGAGTCTTATTAAAAGCATACTATAATCCAGCTAATTGTTTCAGTTGACAGCATAACTAGTACTCTGTGGGTAAACCCCAGACTAATTAACTGGCTCAGCCAGCTGCAGTTTTTGAACAGGTACAAATACTATATATTTTCTACTAATTTTAGTAATTTGGATTGCTATTGTTCAATGACTACAAATCATCCCAGCCCTCAGAGCCAGACAAGTAGTTGGCTACGTACAGCAACAGCACCTGCTAATTCCTGTTCTTTCTTCTTTATTACTAATACAAAACGCACTGGCATAGATAAGATGACCACTATCACCAGACACATATAAAGACTGATAATTTTGTGACAGTTACTTTTATATTCAGAATTGCAGATGACTAGGCGCAGTGAAACAAACAATTCAGGAACATACATTAGCCTTTACTTTATTGCAAACTTCTTTGTGAATATGCAAACAGAAGCATATTTGACCTTCACAGGCAGACTCTCAGACCTAAAAAAGATACAAAGCAATTTTGTATCTTGCGCATGACCTGTTGCATAGGGTTTCTGAGATGGGATTCAATAGACATGGTTTCTGTTATGCTAGTGATTTGCTCTGCAGCCTGTTGTTATATTATTTCTTTCCACTCTCTGCATTTGATTAAGGGAAAAGAATTACCTCTGCCTGTGCATTTGTACAGCACAACTCCAAATCGGGCCCTGATCCTAGAGAGACATAACAATAAAAAAATCATCTCCCAACCATACAAAAATATCCATTCTGAATAGCCATACAATGTTATTGGCTGGTAGCTGATAAACCTAAGCAGCAATACAAAATAAATAGGAGAAAACCAGTTATGTCAATACTAATATTTAACCACTGGAGTAAATATATGCTTTATCTCAAGCACCATGCCAGAAAACTGCTTCTATCTGTGATGTGTAGAAAAGCAACAATTACAGTCATTTAATTGGTCTGATACAAGTGTATCTCTGAAGCTAACATATACAGAGATATCATCACCCAATCTATTAGGGCAGTATTGACATTTGCAGGAATTGCTTTCTGAAGATTAAGATGAAACAAAGTTGGGATTGATTTAAGTATTCAAAAGGGTTTTATTCACTGGTTTTACACTGTAGCAACTGTCATTTCTGAAAGTCAGATGGATTTAAATTGATTTGAAATAGAGTTGTTATTTAATTATCTGGCACAATTACTGTATATGAAACTTATTGATTACTGTGAGAGGCTCTCTGTGGCAAAAAGCTTACAGCAAAGAGAGACAGAAGTCAACAGATGAGAGGAGGACTGTTAACAGGCTGATGCAGAATGAAGACATACAAGACTAAATCACCAAGGAGTGTGTTTTGAAGTTCTTGTGTATTTCCAGATTGGCTAAGGATTAAGAGCTTTATGCAGAAAAATAGATTGCATAATTTCTAGGAAACAGAAATCATTTAGACTTCAAAGTGGAGTGGCAAGCTTAAAACCACCAAGCAGCGGAAGAAATCGTGCTCTTTTAGAATATCTTAATATTACAGCAATTTCAGAAGATGTAGCAGTCTAGACTTTAATGCCCTCCTCAGACCAAAGGGATACAAAAATGCCTTCCTCAGAATGTACCTCTGTAGACGCAGCATGCCTTGGTTCTGGCACCCTTATTCTTGACTCTTTTCCACACAGGGGCATCAGTGTCCTTGGGATCAGCTGAGAAAGTCACCGGTGCTCCAAGGGAGCTTTCTTGAAAGGATGTATATGAAGGGAAGAGGGCGGGAAGGCAGCACTGAGTTTTTGGGGGCTTCTGTCCGCACATTAATGAATGGTCTCATCAATATTTTCAGAGATGATATAATACCTAATTCTGCAAATATGCTCTAAAAGGCCTCCTAAATTTTGAGCCTCTCAAGGATTTAAATGACAGAAAACCTGGATTTTTTTCTGGATAATCCAAACCAGGCTTCAGTCACAAGGTGTTCAGCTTTGTTACAACTGAGGCAGCTTTGAACGCACCAATAAATGAAATGCTGAGAGTCTGAAGAAACTCTGATGTCAAAAAGAATCCTGGGAAACTCTGGGGCAATGCAGCAAGTTGGTGGGATTTGTGGAATTACAATTCTCTACTTGCTGGTTAAATTTCAGCTTTTGGTGCATCTTCAGGTCATGTAGAAATACTTATAATTGGTTGCAAATGTACTGATTGAGAGCAGAGCTCCAGAGCATGTGACATCAGTTTCTAAACTCATACCTGTCTCCATAGCCACTGAATGCCTTGGTGAGAAAAATTAAATTGCTCACAAGTGTGTAAACCAGATTGGACATTTCTATCAAGTAAATCAAAAGTCCGATATCTTGCAGACTAGCTCCCAGATGGTCAAATCCTACAGGCCAGCTCAGACAAATTATATTTCATAGAATCATAGAATGGTTAGAGTTGGAAGGGACCTTAAAGATCATTGAGTTCCAACGCCCCTGCCTTGGGCAGGGACACCTCCCACTAGAAGTCAATGGGAATTTTACAGAGTCAGGGATTGCAGTATTTGGTTCTGAAGAATGAAATATATTTCTGGCTATGGAACAATACTCTGCTAAACTTTACAGGTATACTTTGCCAACTGATATTGTAAACTCAGAGGTCTGAGAAGTAGCAAATTGTCAGTGTTTGATTCTACAAAAACAGCTTCACAAACTCTGTGGCTGTGGTTATTTTTGCTTGAGGCTTTGTTGCCTCCTTCAAGTTTGAGGAGATAAGGAATAATTGGAATTATTCAGCCATCATCAGAAGCAATCCCTAATACATAAGGCCATGGTATAGCTCCTAGTATTCACCCTGATGCTTATCCCAGGAAAAAAAAAAAAAAAAACCCAAAAAAGAAAGAATTTAACTTGGGCTCTCTTCAGCTATTCCCTATTATAAATGAGGGGAAGGAAAGATGCTACAGCATGCGGTTTTGAAGGAGTATAACATCAGACTTAACAGCACTGTAAAGAACAAACTTTAAGATCCCTTTATTCTTTGTTTATTTTCTGGAAGGAAGCAGAGGGATTCGGCTAAAAATTGGTTTTCTAGGTCAGCGTCGTCAGCTTACTTGATTCTGTCAACTGTATAACAAAAATTTCTACAAGTTTTATTTTCCAAAATCTGAGACACGCCTTGGGGAGGTGTTTATGGGTTAGATAAATTGAAGAGTTTATCAAAAAAATCAGTAATAAGAAAATTAGAGATGCATGTTTACCACCTTTCAAATTACAAGGAACAAGATAAAACATTTTCTTTTGTCATTTCCAGACAAAGACTACTGGACAAATTCAGGTGATTACTTAGAAAGAACATAAAGCAAACCAAACCTCAGATCTAAAAGAATTCAAATTTTGGCAAGACCAGTTTTCCTTTGATCATGCAGTATTGCTTCCAGCACGATGCAGCAGAAGTGTTCCTATTGAAATTCTCCCCTCCCTCCCTTCCTCCATGGTTTGCAGTGAGCTAAATTACAAAGTAGCAACTTCAATTTAATTATACCTGTGTTCTACCATGAGGAAATACTCATTGCAGAAACTGAGATGAACTCAAGTTCTCAGATTTTTAACAAAGACAAATAAGCTTGATACTTTCCAGAGTTGCTCTGCAAGGGTCAAACACAACTTTTTTTTATACCCCCTTAGGTTCATCCATCACTGGTAAAATAATATGGGCTTTTGCAGATCACTCATAAATAAATCGTACAGCTCAGTAAATCTGCATCCCTTATATGCCCTCTACAGTTTTATGCCTAAATTAAAAAGTCAGAATCTATTTCATACTGTCAAATGGATCTTTAGCAACTGGGATTTGTTTTCATATTGTTGTAGCTAGTAAGCATAGAGAATACATGAAATTTTTCTCTAAATTAAATGAAAAGATTATTGTTTTTGCCCTAAGCAGACATTACAGAACATGCCCAAGAAGATAAATGCAGAAAGCAAAATATAGCAAAAGATTGAGTGCTTGTCAAAACCAAATTGAAGGCAGTAGGCAGCAAATTGGATTTTCTTTTACAATAACATGCAGTTCACATTCTACTACTGTAATGAATATTATAATGTCTGCGCTCTAATATAATATCTGGTGATGCATTTCTAGAACTATTTCTCAAAGCTTAAAGATATTCTTGCTATATCATGGCTCAGTACATAGTAATGATAAGTTTGTTCTGTTCACTGCATAGCCTTAAGGATATCTTTTTCCGAAGAAAGGAAAATATTAATCTCTAGATTTCTCTTTCAGTTACAGTGATTTAAAGCTATGAAATACTGCAGATTTGCAACAATGTCATCATGCTGGCCAGCTCCCAAATACCTATGGTTCCTTTGAAAGCCAGAACAACTATGATAAACAAGCATTAAATCTTCCGTGAAGCTTAGAAACAACACTGAATCATGTGGCTACAAAACCAGTTTTCAAATTATGAGTCCAAAACAACTCAATTCTTCTAATTTTTTGAATGATCCAAAAGGTGGGTAATGAGGATGACTCATGACCATGACCAGCAGACTCTATGTTGTTTGCTGCATGGCTCTGCAGCGCTGGGCTGGGTAAAGTAATCTTAGGTGGGCAGATGACTCTAAGGGATGTTCCCAGGAAAGCCACTCTTTGACCCAGGAATTGAACCCTGCTATTCTACATGACATAACAAATTTTACATCTATGAGAGAATCTTTTTTTATTGTTGTTGTAGATGGGCGGAAGGGGATGGCACATGCAATGCATATAACATTAAGAAATGGGAGCAGAGAAGTAAAAATCTTTTTATACTAGATATTAAACTTCACTATATATTTAAAAAAAAAAAAAAAGTAGTATAGGCAAAAAAAGCAATAATGTGAAATGAGACAAGACCATGTGGGTGAGAAGGGATGCCTGGTTGTCATAACAAAGCAATACCTTTCTGAACAATTTAGATCTTCAGGGAACATTTCTTGCTGAATTTAACTTAAAAATAAGGCAATCGGAAAACATTGATATGCTGAGTCTCAAAGTGATAAAAAAATGTACATGGATGCCAGCCTTGGGGATTACTGTATGTGTTCCATATCAGATAATAACTGAAAATTAGTTGTATATTGTGCTGTATAAATGGTATTTAAAATAAAGAACCTAAGGATCTCTATTAGTATCCTGCAGTCAGTAAGAGCAATGTTACTGACTTGGTTCAAGGGCACCCACAAAACACTTCTTTAAGGGAGGCCAGCTAATGCAGCAAGACAAAAAGATGATCACTTTCAGGAATTTACTTAGAGTGCATATAAAACTTGACTGGAGAATTTATAAATATCCTGTACTTTTTAACTCATATCAGGGAAGAACAGAATTTATATTTAAGAATATATTCATTTCTTATTAATTATGAAAGGGGAAAAAAGTACCTTGACTGTATGTGATGTTTGTTTTCCCAAACAAGACCCCACATTTCTTCAACAGAAGCAGGCTAAATAAGGTAAGATGGCTCAAATCCACTTCAAAATTCAAATTAGTCCAAAACTTTAAATATGTGGAAAATGCTTGTAGAACTGCCAAAATAAGATTAATGTTTTTGTCTTGGAGGAATTTCTGAAGACTTTATTAATGTTTTGTGTGATATTAAATGTTTGCTCACTTTTTTTGCTCTACATTTTTCCTAACAATACAATTTATTGGTTCCTGTGGATTATTCGGGTCTCATGTTTAAATTGTCACAAATCCGATATCTGTTCCAGTTTCTGTGAATTCCAAGTTTTAGATCAGTTTCTTTTTTGTAATTACAAGTGATTAGTTACTGCAGACATTATTCTTAGTACTAATCCTAGTAGTAATCCTTCTTTGGAGCTAATCTGATGCTGTGTCATTACTTATTTATTAGATATTGATCACAGGGTTTATGAAGCACATGAACCCAATAGGAAGAATGTTTCTTGTCAATCAAAGCTAGTTTAGCATAAGGATTACAGACAGATGAAATTCCTGGAAAAAACATTTGGGTTTGTTTTTTTTTTTCTTCCTTTTTTCCATGTAGATGCTTACTGGATTGAATTGTCATTTTCAGTCAAGAACTATGAAATTTATCATGAAAAATCGTTATCAAATCCAAGGAGGATGGCTATCTCCAGTTGTATTTCTAGAACACAGTGGGTAATAATGATACACATTTGAGAAAACTGAAGAAAGAGAGGAGAAAAACCCACCACCCACCACATCTAGAAAATGTCAAATACACGCAAACTTGGAATGTGTTATAGGAAAGTCAAATCATCTTCCCTTAAAATTTGCAGCAAGTTGGCTAAAAAGAGAAAACACAGCCAGTAACTGAATGTAGCACAGAGAAGAGGAGAGGCAGCGCTGGACCACTCACTGCTGATCATTTCCAAGGCTGCACAGTGGGATGTCAAAGGAAGGTGGCAAGAAGAGAAGAACAGCTCATAAGAAATTATGATTGCAAGGTGACAATTTTCTATTTTCATACTAAGCCTTCTTTTTCAAGGTGTGACTGAACAAAATTGAGAGACTTTCATAGGTAACAGTTTTTTGTACATAATAGAAAACAGCTTCTTTAATCCACTGTCTCCGCTTTTTTTACTTACATACTTGCAAATTGTATTTAGTATAGGCTTTCTCTTACTTTTGCCACTAAAGTACCGAGACTTCTGGATGACTCAAATGTTATTAGCAAATTAGGGAATTATTTTAAGTATGGAAAGATTTAGCATAGGAAAAAAATTGTAATTTTAAAACTATAAAAGCTTAAACAGCTACAGAACAACTTCAAAGACTGAAATAGACCTGTCTTTTTCACAACTGCCATATTAGTTGCTGGTGTTAGGAGAAACTTGAAGTCTCAAAATCCACTGGAGAGTGCTAAGTTAAAATCTAACTATTTAAAAATAAGTATGTTGATACAGACAGACAATAGAGAATTGTGTATAACTACCCAGACATCAGTATCAATATGTTTAATCATTGGGTATTATAACTACTTTGTAGTGTAGACTTGCACAGCTAAAGTGCTTTTCTATTACCACGTGCATTGCGGTAAAGTCTGTCTTTAGCAGTGAGCAAACAAGCAAGATTTTGCTAATGAACTTTTGAACTGTTTTTAATACAATTTGTGTCACAGAGAGGCAGCTAACCAGCAAATAACATGTTTCAGCTTGGTCCGCACTAACAAATTAAAACCAAAAACAGATCAGGAAACCAGAAATAAATCTATCCTTTAAGTCCAGTAGGAATGTAATACATCTTTTCCTTAGCAATTGGAAATACTCAGGTAAAAAAAAAAAATTGAACATTTAATGTTTATTCAAAGACGTGGCTGAATGCCTTATTTTGAAAAAAGTGCATCTGTAAGAATAAAAAAAAAAAGATACAGACATACCAATACAGATCAGAAAAAACTAAAAAGACATTAATTTCTTGGTAGACATAACAGACGTCTGAAATTCATGATTTTGTGTTTAAGCAAAGCTGATTTGCTTGTGTGTAACTCAATATTAAGCTGTAGATTAGCTATGCACTATAATTTATACAATCAGCTTCTGCATTTAACCACATCTATTCAGAAAAGATGGAGAAAATATTCTTTTTAGCACTCAGCAGTTCCAAATTTCTCCAAAGCCTATAGTGATGAATTCCAACATACTCCTGCCTTAGAAATATGAACCCTGGACTTTGCTGACAAACCTGAAAACTTTCCAAGATATTTGGAGAACACCCACAGAGAATATTTGCTTTACCTTGAGTGGAAAAATCTCAGGGAGGCTACCCCAGCATGCAGTAAAAACAACTCAGGAACTGAGAATTCTGTCCTTTACAAAACCTGTGGGACCAAAATTGCACACAGAGGCATGAAAAAGTGGCGTGGAAGCAGAAAGAATTAAATGGCCATAGAAATGGCAAAATATTTTGGGCTAAGTTTCATAGCATATAAGCAATTGTGATTATAAGTACTTACACTAAGATGAATGGGGATAAATAAATTGGCTTGTAAACAATTACTGTTTTAGAGACTAATTATCATGGTTGTCATATCTGATGGTGTCACAAGAAATGTCTTGAGATTAACACAAGGAAATATTACATGCACACACAGCCCCAGCTCTTTCACTTTATTCCCAGTCAGTTCAGATCTTGGCCTGCCGTGGGCAGCCCATCTGGGCTGGCTGCTGCCCCCACTGCTGTCACGCAGGTCAGCCATGGCACCATCGGGTAGGGATTACAAGGCTGCTTCTTCCCTATGTCCCAGTGATCCCAGAGCCATCCCCCTTCACCAGGCTCTGTGGAAAAAGGTAAACCCCAGCTCTGGTTCAGGGACAACTATCATTTAACCAGCCTATTCTGTAAGCCACTGGTAGCAATCCCAGCCTGGCATAGCTCAAATCTTGTATTGGAAATTTTCTATTTGATGTGGCAAATCTCCACGTGATACTGCAAGAGATTTGATAAGCTTTTAAATATTTTTAAAACGTAGAAGAG
Organism: Numenius arquata; assembly: GCF_964106895.1. Classification (NCBI taxonomy): domain Eukaryota; kingdom Metazoa; phylum Chordata; class Aves; order Charadriiformes; family Scolopacidae; genus Numenius; species Numenius arquata. The sequence continues at coordinate 16,292,311 of NC_133584.1, forward strand.
AGCTAAAATGAAAAAACTCAGGTCTTGCACAGCTCTCCCACCACAACCGCTGAGAAGCTATGTCTCTTACCAGAGCTAATAATGTCAGCAGACCTGTAGAGGCACGTTGAGGACCTGCTTCTTCCCTGCAGACCTCATCTGCAGTTGGAGTGGGCCTAATCAATAACCCTGCAAGAGGGAGAGAGAATTTAATAGGCTCATAGGACTGTGTTCAAAACTCCTCATTTTCGTACCAGGATCCCAGTTGAAAGTACCGTGCATGCCTATTTTACTTATCACAGTTTTATAAGTTACAGAAGCCTGAGGCAGTTTTTTTTTTTGAGCCGCAGGGTTTTGCAGCATTTGATCAATATTTACTTAGCAAGACAATTTTTACAAGAACAAAAATATTCTCTCTCATGCACTGACTTTTTTTTTTTTTTAAACTTGTCAAGATATCTGTGTGGTTCTGAAGCAAGGCTTAAAGCCTTTAATGAGGAAGGGGATGTAACAGAGAATTTGGAATTGATTCATTCTGAAATGTTCACAGTTGTTCAGGCTACAGCTCACACAGAATAGAGTTCATATTCAAAAAACATATTTTCCTTACCAAGCTGTAAAACCATTCACACAGTGTAGAAATTTTATCTCCTGAAATAGATAGCATATTTAAACTCAACTGCTTCTTTACAAATTGCTCGTGGTAAAAATGTGATGGCAAACAGTTGCAATGGGCTATCAAAATGTCTTTTTGGGGGCATTTTTTCTATTAGATCTCCTGTGTGCACGTATATAGTCCTTCAAATACATTCCTGATAGATAACACTTGTTAAAAGAATATAACCCATCTGTTGACTATGCTGGGTGGCAAGCAAGATTTTTGTGAAGTTTGTTTTATTCTGAGGAAGGAAGCGTGCATGGGATTTGCACAGAGCCTTATGAAAATAATATCTGGTCACAGTGACAGCAGTTTGGAAAGGCAAAATAAGCTCCCTGTCAAAAGCAGTTTTTCTTGATGTTTTAAATATTCTTCATGTCAAAAGATAATTATAGGCACATATCATTTAACACTATGAAATTGGATGATAGTAATTTCTACTGGAAAAAAGTCAAAAAGATGCATGTAGTGGTGTTTAGTTATTGAGAAGATTATGAATTCAGAAGAATATTGCCTTTAGGTAAACTTTTTCAAATCTTGCAAAATGTTTCTTTCCCTTTGTATAAATCAGCCTCAGAAAAATGAAAATACTCCTTTTTCACAGTGTATAATCTTTTTTAAGGGGTAAGTGAAATATTACTGATTGTATCCACCACTGATTTTATCCACTGTTATTAGAAAAGCAGTCATGTTTTTTAAAACTGATTTTGTAATTGAGATGCTATTTAAAAGGCTAAACTTTCCCTTACTACACTGAGAAATAAAAACGCAAAACCTTATACTCCTTATAAACAAGCTCTAGGGAATTCACAGTCTAGAATGAGAGAAATAAATTAAAAAGGAAATAAGTTTGACTTGTACACTGCTTCCTTCAATGACTGACCTTGATCTCCCCATTTGCCCTAGGTTTTGTGGTAGATGTGAATCCAGACAGGCTCACTAAATCAAAATGCCTTGCAATTATTAATTTGTATGATAATTAGCATTTTAGACTCATTATACAAAAGCATCCACAGTTCAGGGCAAACCACAAGCCTAAACTCCAAACAGGCATCAACACTTTTTCAGAAGGGATTCCAGAGGAGATACATATAAATACATCTTACATACATCAGTGCTGTGACTATTCTGCATGCCCTCCACTCACCAAGTTACATGGACAAGAAAGCAGCTATTTCTGATGCTAGTCTTAGAATAAAATTTTGGTTTTTAAAAGAAGATATTTCCTAATATTTTCGATGCTTTGAGTCTTCTTGAGTTCTGCAGTAGGATATTGCCCAGAAACTAATCATGGATTCAGGAAAGTAACCTGAAACATGGCAGAGACTGGACCAAGAGTTAGTGGTAGAACTTTCAGTGATTGGCTGAAAATTGATTATTATTTGTCAAAGTCAGTGTGGGATAGAAACTCAGCTCTGAAGTTTCACTGGATTTCTCCTACAGCTTCGGGAATCAAATAAGAGCGTGTAGTTTGGAAAATGCCACAAGGTGAACACTGGGGTTGTCCTCAGTGGTAAGGGATTAAACTGTAAAGGTTCAGTCCGTAGGCATCCAATGGAGAAGAAAGTACAAAAAAATGTGTTAATATATTTTTTAGTGTTCCAAAAGCTTTAAAATATAACAACAACAACAACAAAAAACCACCATGGGAGCCCACTAAACCTCTGCTTAATGAATGACTGCCTCTCTCTTTTACTTCACATATTTAATCTTCAGTTGCGTTACCAGATCAAGACTTAACACCCATAAAGACTTTCCAGTTACTAAGTTCTGTGAAGTATAAACCTCTTCAGGATGTCGAATTTATACAGCAGTTATTTTCACACAATAAGTACAGCAAGTCACCTAAGCTTCTAACAAACTTCTGTTGGGTATCTGGAATCATTCCCTGAAGACCATCTTGTTTTAAATGCAAAAAGAATGTTCTGCAGAACGGCAGTGACAGTCTCCACACACACACCAAGTTCATGAGGGCATGAAGCACTGAGATGTTATAGGGAAAGTACTGAAAAAACACAAGCACCAAAGACAGAAAGCCTGCGTTCCTGTAGGCATGAGGGAGAAGTGACTATTTAAATTTTTTTGAGTCCTTAGGAGCTTGCTCTCCCTAGAGATACATTTCTTGAAGAAATTAGGGATTTGTTGAATCATGTCCTATGCTTTCACGGTCCTGATAGGTTTTTGTATCTTTTTTGTTTAAAATAAACTGTTCTGCTACACTGCTATAACAAATCTCTTTCAGAATAAGGGGATTTTTATGCAAGGTTTATTGGAACTGAAATGAAGACTTAAAGTCACAACATAACAAATCATTTTCATTCCTAGCATTATGTAATTAGAAAGCACATTTCATTTCAGTTAGTTGCCATCCATCTTTTTTCCCCTTCTTGCCTAGCCAAAGCTGAGGATGCAATTGGAAATAATTGGAAACATTAGTAAATAACTGCTTGAAAATAGATTTCTTGAAAAGCTTTTAGTCCAGATTTTTCTAAAACAATGACTGCCACTGAGAGATAAAATGGGAAAACATCGGAATACAATACTTTATTATCTGGTTTTCAGTCAGTGGCTAAAAAGGTAGAAACCTCTCCTCTTAATTGGTTCTTTTACCTAAAACATATTCCCAGACAAGTCTGTCTGTTAAAGGTCAGATATTCTTCTAGTTTGAAGCAAACACTAAGTCTACGTTACTGTGTCCATCATGTTAGTAACTCATGTTTATTTCCAGCCAGTTGCATTTAATTTTTCACACTAGAAGTTCCCAGTCTCTGCTCGTGCCTGCAACACATATTCAGGCAGCCTTGTCCTGCCTGCCCATAAGCAGTTACCTCTGGTGAACTCAGACTAAGGGAAAGGGTGTGAGGAAATACAGGTGTGTGCTGGGAGGAAAGCAAATGATACTTTGAAATTGCAACACAGTTGAAAGCTGGGAACAACCAGGAAGAGGAAGTTAGTCTTTATAAGGTGAAAGAAGTCGGTCAGAAAAGAAAGAGGTGGGGCTTTGGCATAGTTTATCTGTAATTTATATCGCAATATCAATACCACAGACGCACCTGCATATCTCTTTCCTATATCTTTAAAATTTTCAAAGCTTTCCTGTCTATCAACTCTTCACCCATGAGAAAGGTGTACTTAAAAATGTGCCTATATGGCTCATCCACAGGTAGATCATTGCTTGCCTTCAATGAGTTACATACAATCCTTTGCAACTTGCATTAAAGAAGATGACAGTGGTTTCTATTAGACCTTCCCGTTATGCTAACAAGTTCTGAATTTAGTGCTAGAAATACAAGGAAGTATACACTCACATAAACGTATCTATCTAAATACTCATGTACCCACATATATTTAGATTTTATATAAATACACTTTATTCCTTTCAGGCATGAAAGAGAGTGAAGGTGACACTTTCAGAGACACTTTACTGTAGTAAATACTCTGTCATAAGGCATGTAAGCACTGAAGTGACATTCAATTGTATTTTAAATGTCTGTGGTTAAAAATTACTCTGTTAGTATATGAATATACTAGAGTTGTCTTGTAGAAATGTCTATGATTTCCCTATTCCCAATTGGTGCCGCTACTACATATCAAGCTATTCTATTTCTTCCAGTACAAGAATTTTTTTTATTATTTGCACTTGAGACTTTGAATTTGAAACTTCTTTTGTTCTATGCCCTCCCTCCTTTCTGCTTTTCCATCTGCCTGATATACTGAACCAGCCAAAAGCATTAGTTGAGTCACTCTCATTAAGAAACTACCTGCCCCTCTTAGAGATTCCCAGAACAGAAAGACAATAAAACACAAGAACAAAACAATGGAAAAAGACTAAAGCTAGAGCTTTCCTTCTCTTTCTGTCTATTGAAATAAAAATTTTGTTACAACACTGAAAGATGACTCTGTGTTTGGGCAGTCAAATAGAGATTGAAGCTTCTTTCCTGCTACATACACCCACACCTTCAAAGAAAAGACTTAAAGCAAAGCATAGAAAGACAGAATTTTTCTGGCATAGCTTAGAGGCTGATACTTCAGTAGAATCAGGAAAGAGACATTCTAAAATAGAATAAAACCCCACACAATCAAACCCTATTTCGCAGTTAGGTGAGTAGAAAAGGACTAGAAGTCCAAGCTGAGGGAAGGTGGGCCACAGGCAAGGAACCAGCTGTCTGCCTGCAACTCTGCAGAAGATTTAGTGAAATAGTGGATCATAAACAGGAGCTAACAATGTCGTACTGATAACTGCAATGGGGAGAGCAAAAATCCATCAGCTTGTGACAGATGAACTGGAAGAGTACATACAAGGTACAGCATTTCACACTGCACATTAAGGGAAGTCCAGAGGAGAACACAGAGAAGGTTTAGCGAAACATGGCTTTGGGAAAAGGAAGGGATGAGTGATCGGGAGACAAAGTCTTCAGGTACAACTCTTTTTTGTGTCTCTGGTGAGGAAGTCTTTTACATTGTAGCAAGTAAAGGCATTAGAAAAAACTGTCTAAAGACTAAGCACTAACCTAGGTTGCATATGGAGCTTATTAAATCCTCCCTGTTGGAGGTCTTTAATAACAGGTCTGAGCAGGAATTCATAAAATATGGCCTATGTAGCCCTGACACTGTGTGACCACACCCTGAGGAGTACAGGTCTAAGCTGCTGGGTGGATTTCTCTATAAAAGAAAGGGCAAGTGCTGACTGGGACCATGTCCTTATGCATGGAGGTACGTGAACAGCAGTACATGACTGCCTGCAAGTATATCTAGGAAACAGAGACAAACAGCAAAATAAGATAGCTGGACTGGAGAGATATCTGTCTCAAACAACATAACTACTGTTGCTGACCCTTACTGGGACAAAGGGATCAGCTCCTCAGTGGCCTTTTAAGCCTGTTTTAACTAGGATTGTGTGAGTAAAATTTTTATTTTGCTCTAAATGCTGTGAAATCGTAAATATACAATAAAGTAACTATTGAACAATGACTCTATTATAGTTGTATGTCTCCCCCAGGTGCTAATGTGGTAACTTTCTAACCAATAACAAAGTCAGAAGAGGAAATGTACAGAAGAAATTGGCTAGAACACAGTGAAAGACCAGAATATGAGGTTATTGCTATTATTTTTGGTTTGTTTAGAAACACTTCTATCTCCAGCTAAATTGGCCTGTGGCAACGTCTGCACTAAGATTATCACTTGTGCAAACAGTTCTGCTTTATTCTTTTGCTAAGCTATTATAGTGGGAGATAACAGTACAGATAGCTTTTGTGTGGGAGAAGTCTCACCCTGAGAATGGAGTCTAATTATTTACTTATCTTTCAGTCAGATAATACTCCAAGAGTTCATACTTGTTTGCTAAAACCGTAATTTGAGTTGTCACCTTGCTTATAACCTATTAGTTATTATCTCTAATATTTGGAATAATTTTCCATATGTGACTTCTAACCAGAAAGAGCTCTGTCAGTACAAATATTCCTTAGCCTTGGATGCCTCACTCAGTAAAACTTCAAAGACCTTTTAAGACTGGAAAATAACCAGAAAGTTAAGATTTAATTTCTTCTTGCTGGAAGAAAGTATCAATATGAGGCCACATTTTAGAGGATATTACAAAGTCAGCATGTCCACCACCCTCAAACGATACACCAAATATTGAAACTAATTGGAAGGAAAAAAGAACAAAAATAAAATATCCAATACCACAGTCTCTTAATCAGAAGTATGTAAAACACTACATTTGAGCTCCTGACTAAATGATTCAGCTGTCAGAACTAAAAGATATCAGTACATCTGGAACCTGGCCTCCTCTTTTACAGGTCAGCCACAGGATTTATTCTACTCACTGCTGTGTTATCGTGTCAAACATGTTCTACTCACAAAATATTGGCAAGCTTTGGCTTTGAGAAGCCCTTCTGGAATTTATGCAAACACAACTTTCAGTGGTTTATGGCTCATTTCACTGGGATGGCAAAAATCATCCTGCTGACCCAGAATAACTATTGAGAGATGCTCAACAAAATGAAGCATTTGAGACTTGTGCTGATAAAATTTTATGTGCTGACACAATTTTATATCCATTTGACATTATCAAAACCATGTGCTTTTTCTAGCCCGACTCTCTGAATGTTGTGCCTTTTTTAAAATGTCTCAGTAATAATAATATTAAAAAAATAAATTAAACTTTAGCAAAGTTAGATGCACCTGAAAACACATTCTCTGTATGTACGTATGTTACGAGTTCATGAGGTCTCTGGTTTTTGTCTGTCTTCTGTATTTCCCAATGCCTGGCAAATACAAGATCTTTCCTGCTGCCTCCCACTGAGTCTGCTGGCCTGTATAACCAGCTGCCAAGTAGGCCTAGAACCCTTATGGAAACATCTTTCCCAAAGAGAGTTTGACAAAGAATTGTGTAGTACAGAATTTACCAGCCCCTTAAGGGATATTCTAGTGTTTGCCAAGCTAACCTGAAATTATACTTTTCCCAAACACACTTTAATAATGAAGTAAACTCAAATTCATTGTAATCGAATTCAAAGTAAACAAGTTCTCTTGTGTCTGGAAACAGATGCTATGAAATGATACAGCAATAGCTACCTGCTGCTTTGGCTTAGCTTCAAGATGTTTCCTTTGGACTGTGAACTGAACTATCAGGATGATCTGCTCATGTGTCAGAAATGGGTCCGTTTCTCAGAAAATTTACCTCTTTCTAGCATTCTCTTTCCATGTAAAAACTGCTGTTTGGAAGAAAAGTCTTCCTGTATCTATCCCGCATCTCCCTGGGGACCTCAGGAGAGTGAATGCCTCTCTAGGGAAGTAAAGTTACTCTGACTCTTGATAAATCCAGTAAGAAAGTAAGACTCAACTGGTCTACTAAGGAATTACCACTGTTGCACTGGTACCACTTGATGTGCAAAGGTCCTTTGAATGCCACTTGCTGATGAGAGGCTTAGGAAAACTTAATGCTTAGCTGTTCAGTGTTAAACCAGTCATACAATGCACTTTTCACTCTGCCCAAGTACTAACCATTTAGACTTACTGCATAAAGTCCTCATCAACATGCCACCTGTTACAGCTTGAGAACCATGTAAAACATTTAGATTAGTGAAAACATTCATTACTAACTACTGAATGAGATGTGAAGAAAATGACAGGTAGTGGGGAAGGTTTATGTGTGGATTTTCTGTAATTACAAAATTTAAAATGTGCTACCCAGGTCGTTTGATCTAACAGAAAATCCTGCCCTTAGTAAGCTAATTTCTTCCTTCTTAACAAAAATTTCTAACAATTCCATAAAAAACCAAAGATCTAGGGAAGAATTTTCTCTTTGCTGAACATATTGGACAGCGTTAGAAATATTCTTTTGGCTGTTCTCTATAATTCATACCTCAGTGTGGCAAAGATGTATAGTCTAAGTATTAGTTTATCTTTGGCTTTAAGAAGTTTCAACACCAAAGGCCTGATTCACCAAGTCTTTAGTTTACAGTTTTGAAGTCTAATGAGTTACAAAAATGTTATGTGTTGTACTTTAGTTGTCTAACAAACACACAATCTAGCAAGTACAATTTAATTTAACCTACAATTTAATCTGGCTCTATTAAGCCAGTTCATGAATATTCTTATTAGCATCCTGGGTTTCACCTAAGCTGGGGAGTATAGTCTTCTTCCTTCCTTGCTTTTCATGCTTTGCTCGTGTGAAAACTAAAAGCAATACAGCAAAAAATAAACACAATGGTAAACAAATACTACTATTCAATCTCTCTCCTACAGTCTTACCAAGTCTTCCTTCACAAGCCTAAGCATTAGAGATGAATATCAATTTTTTTATTTTTTTTAATTGTCTCCCATCTCTCTTCCTAACTTCACTAAACTCCTTACTTTTCAGAAATAATTGGAGCAATTATTGGGCAAGTTGCAAATATCCCTGCTGATTTTCTCAAAAGCAACTTGGCATTTAAGAAGGAAAAAACCCTATTTCACAAACAGATGGAAACAAAGGAGGAAATGGAAATTCTAGACAAGATGTTCCTTCACACCATATGCAAATTCTTTCCTGCTGCAGATTAGTCTTGTCACTGATGCAAAGATTTAGGACAGCTATGCTCTCCTACGATTATCTGTGACCAATTTCAATGTGATTTTGAGCGAACCAGTTTCCCAGCCACATGTCAAAAACTGTTTCAACACAATTTCTTTGGTGATAGCTTAAGCACCCTCCTGCCCCCCAGTTACAGAAGGCACCTGAATTCCTGTGCCACTACTTGGTGTAGAGCTGACACAGCTGCCAGAGCCCTTAATGTAGTGAATTGAAATAAAGAACTGATTTCACTGGGGGAAAAAAAAAAAAACAAGAAAAGGAAAAATCTTTCAGCCTGATCAGCTCAGTGCCACTGGGTGTGAAACCACAACCAAACTTGATATTTTGGAGAAAACAGAGAAAATAATGTTTATTTCAAAGTAGATTGTAAGATTCAGCTAAACAATATTTGTCAAATGCTTCCACATTGCTAAGGGTGAAAGGTCCTATAGAAGTTTTTGAAGCTATATGCCAAAGTATAAAAATAGCTTATGCTATATGCTACAGCACACATACAGCATGTGCTGCATGTATGTTACTCTGCTTGTACAAGCATCGCATGCAAAGAGCAACGTGCAGGGCTTGGTTGCACAGTTCTAAGCCAAGAAAAGGGACAGTACTGTGGAGAAGAGAAGCTGAGACCAAGTTTTGTTTATGTAGAGCAAAATCTAATAGCCTACATACATCATCCCCAACTGCAAGAGGTCTCTTTATAAATGCTATTTGTAAATGTTGCATCCTTACTTCCTGATATGCAGGGTTTATGCCCACATGTCAGTTTTTGCTTTTTAAATTAAGGCAGAGATTATCATTGAAAACAAACAACAAAAAACCTTTCTCTAAAAATAATATCTCACCTCCTGCCTTCAGACAATACCTTCCAAGGGCAACATTTTTCTTAACTACAGGATGGCAGAATGAGCTGTATTTTATCCTGAATTATGAATATTTCCAAAACAAGACTTTCCACTTTCAGAGGTAGTCACTTGGGGCAGATGGCACTTCTGTTCTGACAGTAAATATTTCAATATTTAGATAGAATAGAAACATTGTCCCAGGGTAGCCACGTGGCCATATGGGAGAGTAGCAGACTGGTCACTTGGCACTGAAATGCAAAGTGGAGAAAGATTCATATTTCAGTTCCTACTTCAGTTAGTAAAAATTTATTTGAATTCAGGACTCTCACTTTTCATATATGTATCTTAACATCATGAATTTATATGACCATTAGTTTTCTAAATAACACTTTTACACACCAAAAAAGAAGGTTTCTCACTAAAGAAGTTATATGCAGAAAACTGTCCACTCTAGATCTCAGTAATATGATGAAATTCCGAAACGAACAATTCCTACCATGTACCAGGTTATACATGAGATGCTTACGCTCGCTTTTCCTGGCTGGGTGTTTTAGTCTACTCACGGCACTTTTAAAGAATGATGAAACAGTTGAAGAAAGAGGACCAAATGACATGATCCATGAATAGTTTAGTTGTAATTTTATAGATCAGGTTGAAAATCCAATTCTCCGTTAGTAAACTTTCTTTTAAAGTATAAATGCCATGAAAAGAGGCTACTTCTGAGAGATTATATCATTAGGGAAGAAAAATTTAAAGCAATGAATTAACTTTAAATGTTATGGCTTTAAACTAAGGAATAGCACTTAATATGCACAACACTGGTAGTTTAATATACTTTCAATACTGTGTTATAGAAAAACCAGCTATGTAATTATAACCTAAATTCTAGCTCTCAGCATTAGGAAATTCATAAGGTTTCACAAAAGGCCTGATTCTATGTTTTTACCTTGTCTGAAGCTTTCAAAAGCACCAGCAAGATTTGGATGTCAACAAGAAATTAAAAATAAGTCTCCAAAGGAGAAAATACACCACCCAGAAGAAAACAACAATAAATTGTGTGCCCCTTCCTCTGAAGGCAGCTGTAGCTTTTAAAATCGTTAAGGAACACTCTGGCGAAGGAATTAACCACCTATACTCATGATTAAACACAGAACAGCAGATCAAGCTTGAATCTATCAGATGTAATCTAACCAATGTTAAAAACTTGACATATTCCTTATATCTCTGGCGGTGTTCAATAAAATATGGTAACATTTAAAAAAAATGCTGTTTTGGTTAGCTGTGACACAAGGATATTTTAAATTCTTTTTTGGCTCGTTTCAGTCTTTGTGATTTCCCAAAAGGTGTATATATTCAGGGTCATAGCAAAAGGAATGATTTATAGTCTAAATTCTTAATTTTCCAGTTCATTACCAAGTCCTCATTTAATTTAGTACCTTATTTTCCTGTGGCCAATGTATTATCCTTAGTGTTTCCAATTTTATATAAGTATACCATAATATCCACAGAAAATTAGAAAGAAATAATTATGTGCAATCTTTCTGAAAAACAAATAATTACAAAAAACCCACAGTTTCCCAATATAAGAAAAGAAAAAAGGTGGAAAACACACTTGATATTCTCATTAATCTACTAGAAAAACATATTTCTTTCTTTCCAGACAATTAAAATTATACATTTGGGGCTTTAAAGAATACTACATAATTTCAAAAACAATCGGAGAACATTAACTTGAAATTTTAAAAATACTTTAGGATATTTTCCATCTTCTGTTTCTTAGAGTTATATTTTAAATAGATAGAATTATATGTAGACTAACTGCTAGCTTTCTGGATACATTAGCTCTCTGGTAATGTATATCACATTATAACACATTAAACCATATGAACATACATTTCAAAGAGAGGAACTGGTAAAAGCAATTCAAATACCAGCTGGGAAAATTTGACCTTTGGTTAATTTCTTCAGTACAGGGACAGCTCTTTGATGATACTATGCCAAGTAGTATTAGAAACAGGATTATTATGAACCTAGTTGTTCAACTAACTTGTCTACTTTAATACCAACTTTCAATGTCTAGCATTACTGTCCCAAAGAGCCACATTCTAATAAAGTGTAATGTGTGCACAGATGAAGAATCCACTCCATACTCCAGAGCCCTATTTACTGATAGACTTGTCCCCAAATCCATCTATAAATTAATATAATTATTCCTAAAAATATTACTGATTTATAAGACTAGCTGCCTAACAAACACAGAAGTAAAAGCCTTCAAAATATACTAAAAAAAAATCCAGATGTTTTAATGGCTATGTTCTCTGATTAGAAAAAAGTAATTATTTTTAGTATTTTAAGAGATTATTTAAAAAGCATATAGAGAAAGCAAAACACCAACATAGATGTAACTGGACACAAATATAGTGGAAATGCTGCTAGATGAACAGAAAAATAGCAGATAATTAAATCTCTTCCTCTGCTAATACAGTCACGAGTCTATTGAAGTGAATATGTGATTAACTAATACCATTCTGTAAGGGGAAAAGAACACTAAAAATTAGGGGGAAAAAATCGCACTGAGAAAGTCTCTTGGAATCCTGCCCATAAATTAAAATCACAGGCTAATGCAAATTATCCATCTCAGCACATGCTGTAGTCAACTATCTTAGCCAAGGAAGATGATGTCTTTTCAAGGATGATCAAGGAATTGCTAATTCCCACTCCTGTTGCTTGTTGTTCTTTATAACAACTCATCATGAACCCAGAATTGAAACCCCAGTTCTTCTGCAGAAGAACTGTGCAGAAACTCACTCTCTTTCTTTCATTTATCCTGTGGAAGTACCAGCCGATCGCCTTTGCAAACCTCAGCAGTGGCTAATATGCAGCAATCTGAGAGGAAAATCACATGGTATGCCTCCTTTTGGCTGCCTCCAAAATGTACCAAATTATATGTTATGATCAATATCTTGAGTTCCATCCAGAAACCACTTAAAACTGAAGGTCAAAGAGCACTGATCTAATTTTTTCTCATTGCAGATATTAATGAGCTGAATGCAGAAGCAAAGCATTTTCTTTACAAATTGCATCATCGTAATCTCATCCTGAGAGCAAAGAGACTTGAATAACCCTGCAGCAATTAGAAAACTTCACAGTCATTTACACATTAAATACAGTACTTACAGTAGGGCTGCTTTCTGGCCATTGGAGAACAGTCCACTTCCAACTGCATTCTGTAAATTGGAGCAGAATAGAGTTCAGCAGTCTTTGTACAGGGCACGTATCCTGTCTCCCCTAGTCCTATGGCTACGTATATATTGAATAAGCACAACAGCAGCCTCAGCACCCCCACAACACACAAATGGAGCCCACTTTTGGCAACGGATTCTCTCAGGAAAGCGAGAACTAGTTCCCCCATTGTGATGTCAGAGGAAGCCAACTCACAGTCAAAGGCTGGTATACAGTCACATTCACAGTCAAGCAGGGCAGTTGGCTCTCCACAGCTAACTACAGAGGAGGGTGGTCAGTATTCATGTTCTGTAATTTTTGATAAATAGCAATGTGTTTAACTTTCTCTCATCACAGCAGCCTGCTTCCCATACCAGCATTCCTAAATTTTCATTTTAAAAAAATAGGCAGAAAATATTAAAAGCTTCAACAACTTTTCGCCTCCTGTTAGTTATCATTATGGTTTTCTCCCTATGTTTTTTACCCCATGTCTTTTGACCAAAGAACTGGATCAAGATGACATAACTACAAAATGAATCATCATGTGTTGGTATAGTCTGAGGTCTGTTCTACAGCTATTGTCACACCAAACTACACAAAGCAAAATGATGATGCCATAGATTCATTGCATTGTATGTAAAAATTACACATTAGCCAGAGAATACCTTCCACAGCACAGTATGCTACAGCTAGCATACTAGCTTTTCAACAGGAACATGTACAGAAAACTGATTTAAGACAGCTTCGTTTGCTGAAGCATCACTACTTGGTTTTCCAGAGGCAGTCTCCTACAGCTGAATTACAGTTGAATTAATGAATATACATGCGTTTAAAATTCCTTCTGACTGAATAAAATTGGAAGACAGTCTCTGAAGTAATGTAACATAACCTGTGCTAGAGCACGACAAATTAAAACATAACTGAATTGTTATTTCTCTGGCTGCAGACACTACTAAATTAACTACCATCATTACTAAATAGGAGTCTCAGCTGAGATAACTATTAACTGAGTTAATAGTTAGCTAAGATAACTACTAATTAGCTGATATAAATAATTAGCTGAGATAACTATTAGGTGCCCCCTACCTGGGGCACCTTCTACATCCTCTCAAACATTATACCTAAAAGTCAAAGCCAGTAAAAAGTTGGATAGTCCAGATCAACTACTACCAGTTTCTTTTCTGCCTCTCCCCAGTAACAAACATTTGTTTTTACTGCTGTGATAGTGAAAGGTTCTCTGCTGTTTTCTTATTTTCATTATTAATCTCTGGCCTTTGTTTCTGATCACCAGATATCAGCTTCTTCTTCCAACCAACTACTCTATCAGCATGTCCTATGAATTTATAGTTCAAGGAACATACAGCATCTTCCCTTTCAAATCCTTCCTGTACACGCTACAGACTGTTTGCAACAGAGCAGTTGTATGATTACACACAAAGTGTGTATTTGACTGATATTTTTGGGAAAAATATTATTTAAAAATGGGAGCATTTTCCTGAAGTGAAAATGTAAATATGAATTACCAACTGGTAGAAACATTTAACAGGAAGCTCCTAAACTGCATGCATATGATGACAGAAGGGCGTTTTATTTTTAAAATAAATCTAGTTGAATCATAGGTTTGAAGAAACACTAAAGTTTATTTAGGCCAAACCCCTCTTTTCAAAGCAAATCAGGTTTCTCAGGGCTTTGTTCTGTCATTTTTAAACACCTCCAAGTTACACATCTTGATCCTTTGACATACATCTCTACAGTCTGCAGAAGCCTCATTTGTTTGAGAGCTTTTCACAAAGATAAACCCCTCCAATAATTCCAGTACTGGAGCAGCTCTATACATTCTGGCACAGCCCTCCTTTAACGGCAGAAAAATAGAACAGATCTTATTATACACAAAATAATAATATCATACACATGAGAAATTTTTTTTAGTGTTTCCCCTTATGCAATCAACATGAATTATGAAAGTAACGTCAGACTCTACACCTCATAGAAAGTTTCCACTTTCTACTAATCTATGGCACTTAACAGAAAATAGAAACAAACTTTTAATCATTAAAACATCATGAACTTTGCCTTCACTGCAGGCAGTCATAGAAAGGATTCACATCTACACTTCAATAAATCAATATTGACTCCACTTGGACAAAATTCTTATATCATCACAAGTGAGTACATAACGTCATTGACTTAAAAATACCCATGTTCTTCCCATATTCATTTTCTTCACATTTGATAGAAACATTAGAACAAATCTGGTCTAATATTTCAGTAGAGAAATATTTTCAGTTCAGCTTTCAGATTTGAAGGTAAGAACTTTTCTGAAACGTTACTGAAGCCTATGTCTTCGATAGTGTCTCAGACACTATGGAAATAGTTTCTAAGAAGAGAATAAAAAACTCTCATTTTGTCACATTTTTATACTTTTGGGGTAATATTAATCTGACTGATAGCACTATGAAATGTTTTTTTTTTTTCTGAGCAGGAATAGACCATTTGTATGTATTTATGAATGACTCTATTCCAAAGCTACTAAGTTTTTATATTTTCTCAGTTACTACCATAGTTACGGTTTACAAGTCTATTCGGCGAAACTCATGGAATTATTCTTTCCATATATTGACAATTTCTGTAATGCCAAGAAACAGAGATTTCTACCCTCATTCGTCATCATAAAACTCATATGTCCTGAACCACCTGATATCAATATAGGATGTGACTGTTGTTTCTCCACTGCTACCATAGCGCTTAAGAATGCACCTGGTACAGCATTGATAAGTCATTGACCTGAGGTGTTTAAACGGGATGAAACAATGCAATTAGAAGGCTGTATGTGAGGGTAGCAACAAATACATGCCTGGATAATAGACATGGAAGAACTGGTGGGTGAAGGGGAAGAAAAATGAAGACCACTTAAAAACTATTCAGAGAAAATGTGAAGATGAGGCATAGCGCACCACTTAGGTGTAGATATAGGAAGAAACAGGGACACACAGAGATAAGATCAATGGAGCACTGGAAGCAGAGACTACATGATGAAAGAATAATGAAATCAAGGGAAAATATTCAAAAGAACAAGTGATCAGAAAGAATAGATACAGAAAGGCATTCTGTTTAGCAATCTGGGCATGGGATTTGATGAAGCACATATACGAAGATTGAAATAGTTCATGAAAAAGCAGTAATGAAATGAAAGATTCCTTTCATTCTTTTTTCTGTATTTAGCTGACAGAAATAATTGTATCTTTTAGCTGTTATTGGGGTCAAAGTGACAAGAATCTTCATGCTGAAGGTAGTGTGTAGAAGAGTAAGTTTATTCAAATTTTACTGAATAAAAAATATAGCATTTCTGTCAACAGATAAAAAAGGAGGAGAAAATCTGTAGATACAACACACCTCTCACCAGTAATATGAACTGCAAGAGTACTCAGATTCAATTTTGAAGAGAAAAAAAAAAAAAACAAGGAAAAAGAAAACATAGATGATGTAAAGAAAAGGATGAGAATCAAGTGTGGACATACTTTTAAAATATCATACAGGAATTTCAACTTGTCCGTTTCAATGCTCATAATCACAATTTTCTTAAAATTCTTCGCAGATGTTTGCTACCAGAAGCAATAGACTAGGTAAGAATTGCAAATGTAAATCTCAAGCTATCCCGAGTGTGCTAAAGTGGATTTTTCCTCTAATACACATTATTGCATGTCTGAAGTTGGAACTTACTTTTAACTGGTTTAATCACTCAGGAATGGAAAACATTGTCCACAATAACTTCATGTGTTGAGAATTTATGCATTATATCACTTAAGGTCATCAGGACTTGTGTTAACTTTCATCATTTCTTCTTATTCACCAGAGCCACATTATTCTCTGCTTAGAGACATAACAAACAATTGAGTGGTTTTTGCTGGAAAGCAGTCAAAGAAAATGTTCTGCTGAACTCGGAAGCCTTCTGCTACTACTGCTGCCGAAAGACCCACTAGCTGACACAGGGGACTTCCAGAATGAACATCCAACTGAGGTATTAAGCTCTGTGATGGCAGATGTTTCAAGTTAAACAAACTTGAAAAAACTTACTGCACATCTGTAATTAGATCTCTTAATTATATGATGGTTATTAAAGTTATAGCAAATACTGCATGCTTGCAAACAGAGATAAAAAGATCCAAGTGCAATACTATTATCAACATAGAGGAAAACTCTGACCATTATGCTCATTCTTTGTCTCAGAAAGACTAAGACGGATCATTTATATAGAGGTCTCATGCCAAAGGTGCTATTTATCACTTTGTTTATAGGGGTCTGTCAACAAAAAATGTTTTAGGAACCCACAGTATTTTTTGAAGTTTTTTTCAGTTGTCCATCATGCTCTATTCTCTATTGTCTTTTCACGGACAGAGCTGTTAGATTTCCTAATTGCTTCCTTGCCTTCATTTCTTCAACATCCCCTACCTCTGTTTAACAAGCTCTCTTCTCTCAAATCCCACTTTTATTACCGTTAAAGAAATAGCTAGGAAGATGACTTTCAGACTGGCTGTCAGACAATGGCTTCTACATTTGAAATGTGATCTTTTAAAATATCATGTTCAAAACCTGAAATCTGATTTGTGGAGACTATTTTCAGCTTTTTTTGTTTTTCTTTATATTCTTGTGGAAAAAATGTGATGATCAGAATGTACAATCCTTCCTACAATATAACCAACTTTCTCAAAAAAACCCTGCCAACTTGAGGTTCCCCTTGAAGTCTGGGAAAGACGTAGTCCTGGCTTCTGGTTCCTGCACCCCTCAAAATATCTCTATCCATTTTGCATCCCAAAAAGTGGTCTGAGGCAATTTTTCCCTGCAGTGCTGTAGGCTTAAACTATAGTATGGATTTTATGAGAATTAATAGTTGCACCTGTTTTGAGAAACAGCACCCTAATTCCATTTCTGTCAGGAATCTGCTATTTAATTTTTAGTCATTTAGCAATTAGCAATCACATAAGCTCACATTTTAGTTTCCCCACATAAACAACGCAGAAAATTACATACTTACATATAAAAGTGCCATCTAGAGCACAAAGTACTACCATTATGATTACTCCTAATCAAGATGGATAAAATAAAATGTTAGCCTTTAAATTTTGTTGTCTTATCACTTGGCAAGTAAGCTGGGCCACATAGTTAGCAATCAATGTCATACAGAGTATCCCAACTTTGACTATGGGCTTGAAGGAATGAAACACTGACTAGTCCTAGAGAGTAGGGGGGAGAAACAGCAGAGAATTAACAGAAAGTGTCACTCTGTTCCCTCCTCTGTTGTCATAAGTGGAATCATATTTGCTGCTGGTACAGACCAGGGGAAATTCCTCTCCCTCCCACAGAAGCAATGGAAGCAGAAGTGGAATTATGACTTATTGGGTGACTCAAAGGAGTAACCTGGGACGCTGGAGGTGCTGCTGGTGTTACTGCTGGTGTGGGAGAAATTACCCACTTGCTCAGTGTTCTGCTTGAAGACATAATAAAATCTGTATGCACCACACCGCAGTTTCACCAGATCCATTTTGCCCATGCTAAGTATCTTTTTTCTTTGCCTTTTTTTTTTTTTTTTTGAAAAAGAGAGAGAAGGAGTTTCAAATGGAAGGGAAATGAATTAAAGTCAGCAGTTCACAGTAATACAAAAACCAATTCCCACTGCATGATTGCATGTGTTATTCTGGCACTGCTTATCGTGCATTACAAAATTTGCAATAAAAATTGTGAGTGGGTAAATGAAAAATTGATACAGCACCTAATATCTATCATAAAATTTAGGTCCTTTTTTCAAGATTATTTTTCTGTGAATGCAGTCAGTGATATTTCTCAGCTCATCAGACAAACTGAACATCTGCTCTTTGAAGTGTAAAGGCAACTGCAGGGACAGGAATATTTTGCTCACAACCCTTTTCTACAATGTATCTTGGACATAATGTTTAAACAACACTAAAACATAGCATAGTGTGTGGATCACCACTTGATTTACACAGCATTGTACATTACACAGAGATGTTAGATTTTAAAAGGCTAACAAAATATAAATAAATGTAACATATTTAAGATGTAAATAGAATTTCTTAATACGAGCAATTTAATTTATATACTTTTCTATCTATCCTGTAAGACTGAGAATTTGCTACTCAGTATAGAATAGCGTTCCTTTAACACTTAGAGCCAAACCCTGCATCTCCTGAAGTCAACTTAAAGTTCCTGCCATCTTCAAAGAGATTAGATCAGTTTGAAATTTAGAACTTGAACAACCAGCTACAGCCGATGAACAAATGTGACAATTATAAGGCAGTAACGGTGACTAAGTGTCTAAGCCAGTAGTATTCACTGCTGTTGCAAACTCCAAAAGTACCATGAAGTATGTTGTAAATCAAGTACTCAGTTTCCAATGTAAGATATACATTGAAAGAAAATTTGTATACAGTTCCTTGGAAAGAACTCTATTCCAGTTTTACACATCTAAATGGAGAAAAAAAATTGAATTAATTAAGTAGGCCTGAATTTGCAGTGTTCAATACCTGAGCTCAGATCTGTTGCTAGCGCAGGAGGGGAGAAAACCAAACCAAAACAAAAACCCACCTTGCTAAATGCACACTGAAGATATCTAGTGTGAGTATATGCAATTACTTCAATTTCCCTGAATTCTTAAACTAAGTATAATTTATAGGCATAACTAATATATACCACTGGCTAAGTATAATAATGCTTATGACAAATCATAATACACCACAAAAGCCTGGTAACAAATATCAATAACTTCACTTTGTTCCAACCCATCCCCACAGCAGGTTTTAAAGTCGGCAGAATGGGTACCCAGCAGCAGGTATTCAGCAAACGATGACTTAGGGGCATTGGCCAAATCAGGGAAGAGAAGATCCTGCACACAGACACTGCCCTTTCTCTTTTAATGTCAGAACTGTAGTTAAACTGCCTTCAGTATTTTCTAATATTTCTACTTTCTAAAACAAGAAACAACAGCATTTACAACATACATTGTAGCACAGCCCCCATTCTCTAAGATGTCTGACTCCATTCGCTTTTTGTCAGGCAGTATGAAAAAGTTAAGACAAAACCTCTAAATAATGTCTGTCACAGAGGACCATTTTTTTTTTCTTCCACAGCCATGGACAGGCATACACACCAGAAAGCCCTGTTACAGGGTTTTAATTATTACTATTATTCTGCGCTCCTTTGGAGTATGGTGGTGTCTTTGGGATTCTTGGACCAAGAGCAGAGAAATAACAACAGAAGTGTGCAGTAGAGATCATAAAGAAGTATTTGACTAAGTTATCTCCTTTTATGCACTAAGAAAACAGAACTCCTATCTGGATTTTAATCTAGCTTTAATCATTTTGATTAATTTGGCATTGACAGTTTTTGAAAGTGGATGTTCTTTTCTCTTATGCTACACTTCTCTTCCATTTAAATAGTCCTTTACGGAACATGATGATCATGTTAAGTTCCGTCTTTATGCCTGTATGTCTTGTTTTAGCAGTACCTCTGAGGCAATTATTGTCTAAAGTCATAATAACATAAAAGGAACTGTTCTGTTTCAGGCATCTCAACTAGTTTTATTTAATTTAGTCATTATATCTCCCATTCCTAGAGAATGGGAGCTCCTACAAAATTGGCAGCTCCAATGACAATTTTATACAAAGCTTTCTCTTTCTCACTTCAGTTATAACTGAACGTAGTTTTGATGAGAAAGGTATTTCCACTAATATTACCTATCAGAAAGGTTGATGCACAAAATAGAATTACTTGAATTACTATTGCAGGACTTAATAGTTTAAATTTTATAGGGCTGAGGACCATTTTCATTTCAGTCTTTCAGCTACTTTTTTTGAAGAAACAATAACCACCCTACCTGGATTGCACTACAGGACAGCATAAGCTCTGTTTTTGCGTAATATGTAAATATATATCTTGGACACTTGCCAGCAAATGAGGCATACTACAGTGTTAAAGCTTACTCAAGTCATTTGATAGACACTTATGACTGCAGTGGGTTTTCAAGCAGGATGTGAATGCTTACTTTAGTCTTCAGCTGAAAAAGTGTAATATCCCCTCTGCCTTCCTGATTCCATTTCCTTCTTGGTCCTGTCTTCACCCTACCACCACCCCCCTACCCCACCCTCCCTTCCTGACAGCTGCAATTAAAATAATCAGATACACGCAACATTTTCTGTCTGTAAGGCTTCCATTGCTATTTCTGACTGTGATTTGTAGTTTATTTCTGCACTGGGGAGAGTGAGAAGAGTTTAGGAACCAAAGAAAAATTCTTCCAGAGGAGTATTTAGTACTTCAGTGGGATATTGGACAAGACATGCATTAGATACCGCAAGTACTTTAGGACTGTAAATATCTCCAATAGCACCAAGAACAATGTCATTGCAGAGATTTAGAGAGAGGCATTCTGGGTTTACATGGTTCCAGCTTGTTAGCACAGTTTGTTTAGGTAAGAATCTGTAACTGATGAAGTCTATCTCCATATACATACAAATTTTTGCAGCTATGAATAGCTGCAGCCCAAGATCTCCTGTTGTAAGGTTACCCCAACACACACAGTCACGCTACTATTATGGTGCCTATTTCTTTGTAGCTTGTTTTTCTTTCATAAGACACATTGGAAACATGTCTCATTGAAAACAACAAAGCACTTAGCCTTTTATCCATATTCTGTCTATCACTTTTCATTAGAGAATCCCTTCATTTAAGGATAAAAGGGAACTGCTTGAAACAGCTGAGTTTAGTTTATAGCATTTTTAAGTTGCTTTTGTCTGGTGCCTGTCTTATCTTAGGAACGAAACATATCCATCCTCTCCAAATCTGTAGTCAAGTTTGAGGCTTTCGCTTTCAGATACACCAGAACAATACTGGTGTATCACAAATCCACAAAACTTCTACACTGATACAAAAGAAGCAAGAGTCAATGAAGCACTCAACAGCAGCTGCAATTTACTGAAAAACCTTTACATTTTAGCCTACATCCACATCTCTGTACAACAATTTAAATATTTTATTTTTACTACAGATGACACCCTCTGGTTCTGAATATTCTGTTGACTCTCTTGCCATTTGTCAATAGGAGAACAATGGTAATGTGGAAAGTTTCCATCACTTAAATCCAAATGGTAAACCAAGGCTAGAACCAGGGCATTTTTATTTTTAAAAACCAGCCTATTAAAAATATATTTATTTCCCAAATATGCTTTTATCCAATTTTTTGCAGTGTTAACTCTTTGATAGGATATATGATGAGGTGGCATTTTACGGACATGGAGCTCACTGATACAGATCTTTAAGAATATGCACTTTACACTAATTATGCAAGTTGGGGAACATTTTTACCAAAATTCTGAATTTGATTAAAAAAATGTTTCTGCGAATCAAAAAATATAAAAATATTTTCTATCAAAAATTTTGTAAAATCAAAAGAACAAGAAAAAAATTCAGAAAAAATTAGTCAATTTAAAATTATATCGATACAGAGAGAATCAAGTTTCATATTAATTTTTTTTTAAATTTATGACTCAGAGATTGTTACTCTAAATTATTTCAATACTCATAGCAAGACATATATAGGAGAAGAAAACCTCCTGGTGCAAATAATTTAAGCTTTTTTGATAATCAAACGTTTGTTCATGTAGAAACCTTAAAAGAATTTTCCAAAATGAAATTGTTTTGTGTTTGTTTCTTAGATTTTTATCTGATAACTGGCCTTGAAAACTAGCAGTAGGTGTCAGCATTTTCGTTTTGGTGCAGTGGCCTGTATCTAGAAATTCTGTGATGACAGCATGCAGCCAGGAAAGATGTCTTTTCATAAGAAAATGCAAACCAAGACTACATTACAATTTTCCACATGGAAGAATACATCTGAAACCAAGGAAATGTACTCCTTGATGCTCAGTATGAATTACATTCTCAAAATCAAGATTAAAATAATATGGCTTTTACATAACATGGACTGTATAAGAGGAAAAAAAAGAAGCTTCTGACCCAAGCAAGCTTGAGAAAGAGGAGGACAGAGGCAAATATCTGTCTTGGCCTTCCAACAAGATAATGGATTCTTGCTCTGCAGAGGTGTTGAAGGTGTGAGATCCTAGTGCCACAAAAGTCAATGAGGGAAAAACTCTCACTGGCTTCAGTGAATTTAAGGTTTAATCTAGGATTTCCTGCTCTGTGATGTTTTCAGTGTGTTAAAGTATTGGTATAGAAAACTGTTTCTAAGAAAAGCTAGGATAAAAGAACGAATTGGAAATCACATCCAGAGAATGCTCCTGTCTTCCGTTTTATCTCCAGAGGTGCTGAACAAAAAAAAAAAAAAAAAAACAGAAAAAAAAATAACAAGACAAACGGGAATTCTCTTTCAATATTCAGCTCTGTTTTTTCTTAAAAATGTCCAAAACTTTAAACCATAAGCAAGAGAGAAAGTATGTCACTAAACTATGCTTTTATAGGCTTAATCAACCGGCTCCCCAGTCCGAGCTTCCCAAACACCTGGGCTAGGACAAAAGGAGGTGAGACCAGCTCTAGGTATGCACTTGCCACCAGAGGAACCAGCCCACTACCACTGAGACTCATTGCTGGATCCAAAGGTGGTGATAGTTACCTTTTCTCTCTCTCTCTCTCCCTCCTTTTCTTCTCTTTTCCATTTCCTTTCCTCCTCTTACCTTGTTCAAAGTTGTTACACTTTTTATTTGAAATATCTGCTACACCAAAATTCGCTGTGTATGAATTCTAACTCAAACGTTGAATAAAACATATTTTGACCATTTAGGAGCCACTGTTGTGACTCCCACCCCAGGACTCGCTGAGCAAAATGGGGTGTTAAAATTCTCTGTCCCTCCTGATTCATTGTCGTGACTCCCAAGAGCTGCTCAGACTATCTAAAAGATCACCTCCCCTGAACCCACCGAGTGGGAGGGACACCCATATTATGATATTCTTCAAGATTTACTTTTTATTCCAGTGAAATATGAGTGGATCACACTGAGAAATTTGATTTCTTTTCCTGTCGGGTAATCCTGGTCAGAAGGGAGACACAGTGCTAGTCTAAACACAAATGAAGAAGTTGATGTGATACTCCTGAAGAGGATTGTCCATATCTGATTGGCTTAAATTGCTTTCAAGAAAGCAACTTTAGTCATTTAGTGTTTTTATTTTTTTGCAGACACCACTTTCTAATCTGAACATGACACTAATCTCTGATGTCTTTCTCATCTCCTTTGTAGTAGAAACACCATTGATGGAAGCTATTGCCTTTGAATTTGAAATGAGTTTATTTCTGAAATTGACTATTTTTTTGAAAGAACTATACTTCACTGAAATTTTACTACCCTGTAGAAATTTCATCTTCATGAAACACAGGTTGGCCTGTGCCCTATTGAGCTATCTAAATCCAAAGTACTAATCCTGAAATACATTTCATTGACTACCCTATAGTTGAAAAGATTTTCAGATTATATATAATGTAAAGTACACGCAATCTTTATAATTACATAAATACAATCTATAGATTGTATCTACACATGTTTGAATGTGCATATAGCTCCAACAGTTCCCTTTCCCAACTACCCCTGGGAATTTCACACAGACCTTAGACAAACAAAAGATGTCTAGTATTGTAGCTGAGGAAGCCAAGTAAATTAATACAGATGCATTGGGAGAGAAAGGGCATTGAGCCATTGTACTTAAGATCAATAACACAGGCAAATATAATTTAAATGAGACCATTATTAAAATACGGCTTACGGTTCCAGTATCAGTTCCTGATACTATACATTTTCTAAAACACACAAATGCAGAATTCACTTTCAACAGAACATTATCAAAAATGTCTTAGAGAACCCTTTGAAATGCTTGCAATTTGTTTTTCTATATAAAATAGAATCAAGATGCATTTTTTGCTGCTTTATCTAAGCTTCATTTTATCCATTATAAGTAATTAAAAATGCTTATAATGAATAAATTAATAGCAACACAATATTTCATCTTTTTATTGCAAGAAGCAGTGAAAGACGTATTTTCCTTTTTATTTATTTTCTAATTAATAAAGAATACTACTCCAATATAGAAAGATTAATAAAGATGTAGAATGATGTCACATATATGAAGTCTATAGTTTACTATTTAATCACATGGCACAAACTAAGCTAGTATATGGATGTTCTTGTATTGTATTATACAGATATTACCAGGGCAGCTAAAAAGATTTAGAAAAATCACAGTGTTCCTAATTTGGACATAACCATTAAACACTATGGCTTTATTACTATGGTTTAATAGCCAAACAATAGCCAGGATTGATGATATTGATTAGGAAGAAAGAGTTTTTTCTCTGCTTTTTATTAACACAATGGTTTTTGGTCAAACGGCACTTGCTTTTGAAGTAAAGTACATCAAACCTCTCTATAAAGAGAGAGATAATATCTGGCAGTTAGTAAAAGACAGACAAAAAGAACACAGGAGAGAGTGTAACACAGCAGAGAGAAAGGACATAGATCAGGCCAAGGAGAAAATAAAAGTAGAAGGAGAACAAGGTGGGAAGGGGGGTGGAGAAGAGATAGAAAAAATGCCAACATAAAATTTATATTTTGAGGACTACCTCCACAGACCAGAGAACTACAAATATGCTTTTATATTTAAAAGGTCAGATTAGTCTTGTCATCATTCTAAAAACTCAGAAAGCATAACTCAAAAAACGAGTGGCTAGAGACCTGGGTTGCATATCATCTCTACTCTTTCACTGCTGTACTCAAAAAAGATTTTTAAAGGGGGTGAGAAGCAGCTCTCTTCTCTGTTTGACAGATAAACCCTTTGCTTTTTCTTGCATAGCACAGAAAAGCAGCAGCCTGTTTTACAAACATGTCATTTGTGAGGGGTAGAGTTGAACTGGATAATAAGCCCATCAAGATCACTGGAATGCTAATCAAAACCTGAAAACCAAACATGCATTCCTTCCACCACTGTAGAAATTGATCCAACTCTTGACAGAAAACGTTCTTCCTGAAATGTATTTCACGTCTCATGCTGAATTATGTCAGAAATTGCTTCAACTCTTCTCCCACAGTATAATCTGACCCTTCGCCAATGTGCTCAAACAAGCCGTGCCACACATCAGGTTAGAGGACGTATAATTACAGGTGTATGGGGTAATCTATTAAGTCTGAATATACAGCAGCTAGGAACTCCTGTCTTCTTGTTATTTTGAAAAGTTAAACAAGGCTTGAATATGCCTGAAGCTGTGTGCAAGTTCCTCACTGGCCTTTCACAAGGAGGGCAACTGTGCTGCTAATGTGTTTATTCTGTTTATTACAAAAGACTAAGAAGCTTAGATTGAACTGAACAAGGGAAACCAAATTTGCAGACAGCTAAGAAGGTTTCATTTTGTTCTGTTTTTAATGACGTGGAAATTACAAGTCAAAATATTTTTGTACATACATTCCTCCAGTCAATATATCTGCAAAGAGTGTCATATCACACGGCCACCAATAGCACACTAGCAGATCTGGCCAAGGACACTTGGGCATGGCCAAATTTATCCAGCGGTTTTGTAAGGATCGTCCTAGGGACATCTCAAGTCTGCACAGTATGAAACATTTTTCTTTTTTTTTTTTTAAACGGAGGACAGGAACAGGGAGAATCATAAAGCAAATATTAGGTAGAATAAATATTTATCATCTTAAGTTTTACAGAATAGCATAAATAACCTATTTAACAAAAAGAAGGGGAAGAAAGGACACAGAGAGAGAGAACAGAGAAAAAGATAGAGATGATCCAATAACAGAAATATTTTCAGGACTTACAGAATGTTTATTAAGAGCATGTTGCAATTTACACTGAGAAGTGGAAAAGGCAATACAGTTTACACCTTCCAGAATTCTGGAGCTGCCAGCTTGGAAGGAATTGAGCACATAAATAATGTATCTCCTGTTATTCTTGGTCTGCAGCTGATCTCCTACTGAGCACTAAGAAAGAGTTTCAGATCCCTAAGAGACAGCTGGTGCTGTCTAGCATGTTTGACTGATTTTGTGAGCAGAGAATGAAAGGCATAAAAGGCAAAATAAGAATCTAATAAAACTATAGATGTATTTTCTCCTACAAGAAAACTTGGAAGGTTACAAAGTTGTGCAAGAAGGTACAATTAAGAATAACCTGTTATAAAGAATCACATTATTTGAAAATGAAAAGTCTCAAGTAGATTAGATGGAAATCCAAACCCGTGCCTTTTTCTCTGCAGAAAAACAGGCTCATATTCTTGATAATAGATAATACTTCACATTTCGACACAAATGCCAGGAAGCTAATGACTGTTAAAGATTTAGATCAATTGAGACTGTGGACCTCAAATGTGGTGACATCTGGGATTCAGCTGCAGTTTCGGAAAACTGAAGTTCAACTGCTCTTCAACACAACTTGCATGGAATAAAGGTTTTCAAGCATTAGGTAGGTTCTCTGCAGCATGTACTGAACTCATGGGTTTGTCTGCTCATTTCAAAGAGCTAGTCAAACTGGAATTTGTAAACCCCATTTCTGTTCTCCAGCAAGCAGACCAGCTGGAGGAAAAAACACTCCTCCAGCTGCTTTTTCATCCCGCTGCAGACCATTTATTCCCCTTGTAGGAGAATTCCTCTCTTGAAGAAAAATAAATATCTTAAGCCAGAAGTTTACAGTACAAGGGCATACATCTGATTTTTCCTAATTACAAAGACAGGCTACTGACTGACAATCGTGATAGTGTCCAAACGCAAACAACTGGGCTGAATATGTGCCATTTCTCACAGGCTTCCTTAATTTGACCTGGTAGGATGGCTAGAGATTAATGCTGAATTATGACTCTATCAATCATCATTCATAAAATGTAAAAGCCAACATGCACACAGATGAGCTTCCTGTAAGGATGTTTAGAAATGGAGCTCCTTTCTCACAATAATTCCCTTTCTGATCAGCACATGACTCCTCCAAGACATGAGGGAAGAAACTTTTTTAACCCTAACCAGAGATGTGGAGAACAGACCAACAAGTCTCTTGGTCCTGACTCTCCTTCTGCAAGGGCAGCAACATGCTTTGCAAATCATGTGGCATGTTTGGGAAAGGGTGGATGTGCCAAGAAACTGAACAGAACCTGTGTATTTGATGTATCAGAAAAACTTGGGGGGCGAGGGGAGTGGCTGAAGTGGGTGTCTCTTTACCCTTCCTTTTCTCAGCCTGTTAAGCAGTCTGGCATAACCTGAGGCAAAGATGACAACGGGAAGTTTCTTGGGTTTGATAAATAAACCCCTTTCAGATATGAGGCTTCAACAATAATTTATTTTACAGGGACTCAGTAAGTTGATAAAGAAATTAACTCATTAACTAACTCAACTGACAGGTTCCAAAGATAAACCCATTGTTACTATGTCACTAAGCACAGAAGTTCCAGAAGTCTCAAACAACCTCTATGTAACAGCTGATTTGGCAGAAACCCCTCAAAACATGTCCCAGCTTGAAAAGTAATTTCAAGAACTCAAGAAAATGCAACAGAAAACTGCTGCTTCTATTCAGCCCTGAATAGAGCTAAAATGTATAAATCGTGGTTCATGAAAGAAATATGGGGAGGAGAATTTCATGGCACCAAGATTATGAATCCTTGGCAGATAACCTTCAAAAGATGCACACATCACTATCACAGTGAGAAAATTCCAATGAAATGCAATTTCACACTCCTTATAGGCTACTGTAATCAGCCAGAAAATGAACTAACATAGCCCAGAGCACAAGGTACTATCAAACAGGGTCTTGATCCAGTGAAGCACTTAATCTTATGCTTAATATTAAGCACCTGAGCTGTTCCATTAAGTCACATATATGTGCAAATTAAATTTGGCCTAGCACTAAAAATAACTGAAAAAAATTCTAGCAAGTTATCTATTTATTAGATTCAGCATTTTGTTCTGTTCACAGGTTCCCCACGATTCTTATTTTTCAAACTATCCTAAATTATTTAGCACTATATCTGCATGTTTCTCTCTCTAGTGCTTGGGCTGAACCCCATTCACAGTTCATGAAGTTCATAGTTGTTATGAAAATGTTGATCCATCATATATTATTTACAAATAATGCGGCATACCTTCTTTTGAATGACAAGTAGAGTATAGCTTTTAGAAAAAGTTTCTGTTTTGCATACGTTAACAAGATCAAAATTCTCTAATATGTATCAGAACATGTATAATGACTAAGGGAATTTTTAGTTTTCTGCAAAAAAAAATTCCCTTAGTCATTATACATATTTATGAAAAGTGGCATAAATGCAATCAAAGCATAATACTTTTATCTGGGCAGCTAGTCAGATTTTTTTTTTTTTTTTCAAATAATACTCACAATGCTGTAGATATGTTATCGGTTAATGCACGGAAAATGAAACAGGTTTCAGAGACAAATTATGAAAAGAAATGCTCTTTCATCAGCAAGACAGTCCCAAAACAACAGAACAACAAAGAAATACTGACAACTGAGCAGGAAATAAAACTTAGAAGCCTAAGAACAAACTATGTTTTCAATATAGCTAGATAAAATGCCGGAAGTTTGAAATATGGATAGGAGGATAAATAAGATTAGACAGTCCCAGGATTGGCTTGAGAACCATTGAGCTTTAATCAGTAACTTGTAACATGTGCAGAAGTAAGACAAGTAACTTTCAGATAAAATAGTGTTATAGTACAGAGAGGTCAACCTTCCTCTATATAGAGTTAGATTAGGCCATTTTGATTCAATCTAAGGCGATTCAAATCTTCTGAACAATTCAATTTTGCTGCTCCAAGGGGCAGGGCCTTGACCAAGGGAAAGGTAAAATGAGAGCAGAAGTGACAGGGGGGAAGGGAAGATGAGCCCAGAAAAGCAGGACTGTGGCAGGGTGG
Organism: Numenius arquata; assembly: GCF_964106895.1. Lineage (NCBI taxonomy): Eukaryota > Metazoa > Chordata > Aves > Charadriiformes > Scolopacidae > Numenius > Numenius arquata. The sequence continues at coordinate 16,322,002 of NC_133584.1, forward strand.
TGAGGGAGGAGTGTTCTTGGCACTGACGCACCTGGACAAGAATACCACCTAGCACTATTGCAGATGATTCAGTATTACATCGCTACATAAAATTTTGGCAGGACACCTACTGGGAATGAATTACATCTGCAAAATTATGCTATTAAAGTGTCACCATTTGCATTCAAATTCACCGTATCAGTGGATCTGTTACTTCTAATAACATAATTTCATATTTAGCTATATGCATTTAATGTATGTACTAAAATGGGGAATAATACCAACATATATTTTTCCTATTTATTTTCTACTATCTCATTATACCCTTCCAAAAATGGCATTTTAAAGTATGCACAACTAAATGAGGTTGCAGATTGCTGTTCCCTTCTAAATTGAGGTTCAGAGCTTATACACATTGTGAATTAACTAAAACATTACCTTTCCAGAAGAAATACAACAAAAAAAAATGTCTTGAATATAGAGGGAAAGCCAAATCAGTCACAGCTGTTGTAATCAATTTCCATTTGCAGTGGGATTTCAAAGCATTATTTAAATGACTGCAGCACACATCAATTTCAAGGATGGGAACTAAGGGTCTCTTTCAGCAGAGTACTCAGGGAGGTATTTCTCTTCATGCTTGCCAAGTTTGTTAAATGTGGACTTACATGTAAACTCTAATGGTTTCATCATTTCTCACTTGTCCATGGCCTCGTGCTCCCATAGAAGGCAGTAAGAAAAATCTTTTGGATTAATCAAAATGGTATCAAACTGAATATTCCCCTACAGGTTTGCTTTGTGTATACTTGATCTAACTGAAAAGACTTTTGGACACAAAAAAACCCCTCATCTTTTCATGAATTTTGTATTAATTCCTTTCTTAAAGTGATTCAACATTAAAGCCTTTTAGAACTATGAATATTAGAAAATATGTATATTTTTTAAAAATAAGTGAGGTAAAGAGATGACTTTCCGTTGTCTCCTCCAGGAAAGTTTCACCAGAGACTCTATTAAACTCTAAAGTTACCAAAAATTTTTTTTTTTTTTTTTTTTGCAATAGACAATGGCACATTGCTGCATCTGCACACTTGTGTTACTGATTTAAAAATTAATAAAAGACATATTGCATGCTAAGATAGGGATTGCTTCTCCCTTCTCTGACATAAACCTGCAGTCCATTTCACTTTTAACGAGCGATGAAATAATTTTTCATTGCTAGCAATAGTGCCACTTCACTCCTTTAGCTTATTACATCTCAGTACTGCTGGTTGCAGATGGAGTGACAGACAACGTTCACCATTTAATTTAGTAATGAACTATCCGCTTCATTTTTATACTGTTTGCCTGTCAGAATTTTTCCTTTGCCTAGTTCAGCACCCTCAGAATGCTCCACAGAGACTCAGAAAAGGAAACCTATCTATGAATACTATGAAGATTTTTAAGCATTCATCCTTAAAATGCATTGGATTAGCCTTCATGACCCATCATTTTGGCAACCAACGTCAGGTGGAGACATTTAGTTGCTTTCTCCAAAACCAGAACACTTTGGCAGCCCACTCCAGACAACCAATAATCAAGGAATTAGCATGATATTGCCCAGAAACAAGATTTTATTTATTTTACTGCACACTTATAAACCTTATCTAAAAAAAATCCATAGGGAAGAAGGACTTATGTGAGAAAAAAAATCTCAGTTTACAGAAAAACAAACCAGAATGCTCATCACCTAACAATTTAAAAGATGTTTTACTGCAAATGAATGTTTACATCTGACAGTAGTGCACATGCACTGATATTGAACATGAAAAATGCCCACTTTCAAGGGTTGCCCAAAAAGCCCCCTCACTCCAAGTCCAAAACATCATCCATTTAAACTGAATCTTTGTAGCTGACAAAAGAGTGCACGTACCAGACTCTGTAGGAGAGGACATAGGTTAACTTTTGCTATTTTCTTCAGAAGGACCAGAACTATATGCAATAGGGACAGCCCTTTCAGTCTAGGTCAAAATCAAATTCAGGAAAATCATATGTTGGGCAATCTCTCCTGCACATTTTGTGAATAACCATTAAAGAAATGTTACCTGTATCTAAAATATTGTTGCTATTCAAGGATAAAGCGACAACACTTCATGGAAAGAGGTAAAAATCTAAGAGACTTCAGAGTCTGGATACGCATCCCAATAGTTAGACCCAGGTCTTGTCAATATTGCTCTGCTATTGGTTGCTCTCATCCATTTTTTTCTTGGCCAGACACAATAATCTCCTTCAGTTACAAAACCTCACTCATTTTTCTGAATGTCTGCTGTAGGCACTTTTTCTGAGGAGATACACAAATGGCCATGATACAAAACATGACCATTGGCTAATTGATAATAAGAATTAATATAGCCACACTGCTAATTACTATCTGCAGACTGGTCTCGCTTCTAATCCAACTTCTGGTTTAAACATATTTAAACCTTAGATCTATTCCTTACAGAATGATTTTAATTTGGAGGCTGACCATTGCAGAGATTTCATTTCTTCTCATGAACTTTAACCTACTGTGACAAAACTGAGCACATTTGCTGACAGAATGGTTTCTGTGAAGGATTCTTGAGATGAACAAACAGATGAGGTTTCGCTGGATGACTTGATTACAGAAAGGTGTGGAGAAATTTCTTGGCTAGGATTTTAAAACATACTGAGTATGCCTAATCTCCTTTATTTTACCTACGTGTAATGGAAGCAGAGTTGGGCCAGTGATGAACTGTCTTGAAGTAATCAAGTCTTTAAAAAGAAAGTTGGCTATAAAATTCTCAGTCGAAAGGTCAGATAAGTGGAGCACTTACAATCACAGCAAGAGGCCTACAGACTGTTAAGCAACAGTTGAAACACGAAAGAGGAAACCTAAAGATTCAGAGGAGCCTGTGAGATCTCCTTTACCACTGATTTTTGCTGCTAAGACAATGGGATCAGAGCAGCAGCTTCAGAAAAACCGTTATACCCAATAATCATGGATATCCAGGAAAAAGAAAAGGAATAAGCAAGGAATAAGCATTTGCCGAACTCAACTCTGAATTTGTCTCTGAACATGAAGAGGCAGAGAAATCTCCTCCACAGCTCACAACAGTCAGACAAAGGAACGATCTTGAAGGGTAGCTGAGGAGGGACTTGGAAACATTTTTGGATTTTACCTGTCCTTACACTATTTACACCTAAAAGAGAGATTTGCCACAATGTTTTCATGCTGAGTTGCCTTGCAGAAACAGAAGAGAAATGAAAAAGAAATGAATAAACAGAACAACTGTTCAACTAGTTACTGACTGATGTCTTTTCTCATTTCTACAGTTTCAGTTTCTTCTTAACACCTGAATGAAGTCTAGCCCAAATTCTAAAAATCTTTCACATGGCACCAAGAGGCCACGCTTGAATATATTGCTATGCTGATCCTGTGATATGAGATTAATAGTCTGTAAAAAGTAGTTTCCCACATTTTGAAAACCAGATAGAAAAACTCTTGATCCATAGAATTGTGCATTTTAAAAAACAAACCAACAAAGAACAAAAAAGAAGTAGGAAAATTACATACAAAATTAACATTCAATATTAAAGACACAGAAGCCCACTATTAGTAAAAGGGATAATAAATTCTAAGGTGATTATTAGCTTCTGATTAATAAAACACCCCAAAATGGAAGGGAAAATAATGTTCTAGAATGATACTGGAAATTTTTGGAGCACGCTAAAATAAAACTTTGCATGCATTGGAAGCAACGTGAAGGACCCAATATTGCTATGTAGACTTACTAGTTTAGGAATAAAGAAAGGCTTTCCAGTGGGACATTTTTATCTGTTATAATATAACGTGTTTCATCTGAAACTTTACTGTCAAGGTTTTGGGTTTTTGTTTTTAACTAAAACTCAACAAACTTATTGGACAAATATTCACAACCTGTGTGGAACTCTTTATGAAAACTCAGCTGTACAGGGAAATTAGAGCAAGCCAGAAGTGCAACTGCTCAAAAAACAGTGTGGAGAGAAATAAAAAAAAGATGTGCTTATTTCTTATTCAGCATTCTCATCATTAAACTTCCTCATAAAAAATTCTCCTTGTCTAAGAATACAAAAGGAACTCAAGTAACATACAGTCTGGAGAAAGGACCCTTAGAACAATATGTTGGATCCCTCTCTATAGTTTATAACCTTTTTCTTTGCTGATTCAGCAAAGGAATCTGAGCAATTTGAGAATTAACTCCGGAAGATAATAAAGGTTTTTTCTGTATGAAAGTGTAAGCAACATTTTGAATTAATCTGCATTCCTGTGTCATTGCTTCCCAGGGATTCTCAGGCGATTTTGTAAATTGGGCTGAATTTCTCCATCCTTTTGTCAAAGAGAGAAAAAAAGGGAGAAAAGGAAAAAAGAAGAAAGTAAATGTAGTTGATATTTTCCATTACTGTCAACTTCTGATAGCAGTTGTCATAGCTAGTGTATTTAGCAATCCAGATGTTTATATACTATATTTCAAGACATTAGAAGTTATTATTTGTCATGTTACACTTGAGAGGGGGTTACTTCCATTTTTTCATTCTAGGGTGTTGGTTTTTTATGGTTTAGTATCATTTTATAATTATTTTTTTAAATAAGAGTGATTTACTTTCTTTTCTATGAAAAATAAAACTATCAAAATAATTAGCTAATTCTACAAGCTAGTTGTTGACAAGTAAAGGTGTTAAGACTCATAATAAAATCATGACATTCAATAGTAAAATTGCTATTCAAAAGATTCTTATATGAATATGTCTTTGAAAGCAGTAAATACAGTTTTCTCAAATGAATAAGATTTTCCAGTTATATTATTTTTGATCTCTGATTTATCCTTCTGGAAAGTTTTCATAATTTCATTGAAAATTATATCCTTGATAAAATGCTTCAATAGCTTATAGCAACATTTGCAAGTTCTATTTAATTCTCCGATTTCTTCACAGCAATTTCTGCTGAGGTAAATTACATTTCTGTAGAACTGCACAGCCTTAATCTTTAAAATCTTTAAGCTTTTTTAATAATGTTATACTTAGAATGACATACGTGAGAAAATATTAGAACCGGGTGCCATAAGAAATTTCATTCCATATGAGGAAACAGTAAGACAATGTGGATTTGTTTGTGCTTTGCTCCTGAACAGCATTTATGTAAGTATTTAATACTATGTTGCAAAACCAAAGTGAAATTGAAAGCCCTACTGTTAAGGAAATTGCCATTAAATTTTCCATTCTCTTCATTGAGAAAGTCTTATTAAACAGGAATACATGGCATGCAAGGCAGATATCTTTATTTCCCCTCTTGTTTGAATCTGACTATTCAAAGCTAAAAACCCACTCCCATTACGCATTGAACATAAAGGCTTATCAATAATCCTGGAATACAAAACCATGATAGAAAAATAGATGTTCACAGAATCTCAAATACCACTGTGCATTACTAACTAAAATGAACTGAAATAAGAGTCTAAGGATCTTGATTATGAAACTGAACCTCATTTTGCTGGTTGTTGCACAAGGAACAATAAAGCTTGACAGATTAATCCAGCAGCTTGACATCACAGACTTTTTTAAGTGAATGTTCACATTGTGGTGGTCTCCTAAGCAACCTACTTGCAGCTTCATCATATGGGAGCATCAGAGGTAGTGCCACACCATAGTAGAGCAGACCTATATTTAGGGAAACAAGCTACTGTGAAATCCAGTTGCTAAAAGATTTAACTTTATGCTGCTCTAAGTTGTATCAAAGAGCATTTTTCCAATGTCAATGTGTAGCAGAAGAACTGGAAGAAATATACTTAGCTTTGAATCACCTTCTTTCCTTGCCCCTATGTTGCACCAAGTGCAGGCAAGCTGTTTATTTGAACCCAAAGCCCTTTGGACAGTCCCAGCTCAACAAACAGATATGATATATGGCTATTGGCACTCCTCCTCATCTGTTGCTATGGCATTTTGCCTGCTCGCTGTGTGATTGGACAATTTTGCTATGAAAGTCTGCACCAAAGATCAAAATCTCTCCCGTGGCACAGTGCTACCTCTGCCATCTGTTTTGCATGATATTTGACAGGTCCAGGGAAGAATGGATGAGAAGGCAGTACCATGTCATGCTTTCACCTATTTTTCCTCACTAGCTGACATTTTGTCCCACCTTTCTTCCTCCTGTTACTTGGAAAAAACATGGAGAAAAAACAAACTTCAAAACAGAAAAGAAAAAGCAATCAGCCTGCTTCAGGTTAGAATTCCGTCTGTAACTGAAGAAACTCACAGTAGTCACTAAACAGAGACTAACAGATACCATCATACATATAACAGTTGCAAGCATCCTTTAGGAAGCAATAAAAAAACCCTACAAAAACCTTAAGACTTCCCAACAATATACAGTGAGTTGTGCACTGGTACCCTGTTTCTAAGACATACTAAATTATGTTATACAGTCGTACAGAAAAGAAGTAATTTAGAACAGAGAACAATATGAAATCTTTCTGAAAGAAAAGTATTGGGGAAAAAGTGAAAAAGATTCAGCAGCAGATTCTTATGATCAGATTTTGTGGGAGACAGGGTTGCAACATTCTTTAAAAGAATTTTTAAAAGGAGTAAATGAAAAGCAGCAGACAAAAATAAAGTAGAATTTACTGAGAATGTGTCAGTCAACTCTAACTTCAGGCATGTGAACCGTTGTAAAATGTTTGCTTCTTACGCATTACTGTAGAAATGTAGGAGGAAGAAAGAAGATACTACCCTGCATTAAGAGATGGAAACTGGGTCGACCGAAGTGCAGCGAGTTTTGTAACATTCTGGTTTCCGTTTCTTACTGGGTATGACAAAGATCAACAGATTTCTTTCCCTCACAGCTCTTTTAAGATAGTTTTTCTGCTATATTATAGACAAAATAGGTATGAGCATCTGAATAATATCTCATTTACCTTTAGATAAGAACATTACAAAGACATCCAATGCTATTTTGAAGGTCTTCAATAACAATTGCTATTTCTGAGTATAGTCTAAAAAATAACCCCCATGAAAGTTTCCTATTTATCATCCCACAGCCTCTTAGATTCCCAAATGTTTTCACCGGAGGGACTGAAATGAAGACACAAATATTTTCCTCACCACTGGTAGTCGCATCTTTCCACCTCCCTGTGTGGGAGAGTTCTTATGTTACCAAAGGAACACCTGCAAATCAGAGTATAGAGGCATTTCTTGGGTCCAGATGAACCGTTATTACAAAGCAGCAGCTCCCAGCAATGTCCAAGAGAACAGCTATTATGATGAAGCTAATATAGTTAGTCCTCCAAAGAACAGCCTCATTTCTAAATTATTTACACATGTTAATTTTTTCTCCCCATGCTGTTATGCATATGAATTGTTTTGCTCTCATTTAGAGCAGTACACATTATAGCTGAGATTTTCAAAGCCATGAATCCCTTAGGTGGCTTTGAAGATCTAAACCTAATCTTTTAGTTTATGCTCATTTAGAGTGGATTTGCAAAGGAAGATGCTGTTCCATTCTAGCAGGCATCTTATGTAAATTACTTTCCATTATCGGATGCCCATCCTTCAGTATCGTCATTAATTAGCAGACTAGATACTGTGAAAAATGTCTTTAGTTGGTAATTATACTGGGCAAAAATAAAGACAGGCTTTCTTTGCTATAAGAAGTTGCAGAAATTACATAATCAATACATTTACTGCAAAATATTTCTGGCAGTACAATGACTTATTTTATATCAATATGATAAAGAGCATAAACAAGAGATGTGATTAGTATTTGTGCATGAAAAAGCAGTATTACATTTCATGTTAAAATAATGCTGCAAAATGGTGATGTGTATTGAGAAATGCAAACAGTGACCCACGCTGTGAAAAGAGTTCTTACATGTTTCTGAGCATTAAAACACCAAAATCCCAAGACTTTTTTAAAGGAAAGATCCCATTCTTGATTTTTCAGCAGGTCCAAGAGCAAATGAATGAGAAACCAGCTTGCAGGAAAAGTACAGCTACTCAACACCACCTAAAAAGACCTCCGTAGTTTGGAATTGTCATGGGCAAAAATTTATTTTCAAAATCAAATCTGGCATTGTCTCCTTGAGCTATTCTCCAAAAACACTGTTGGAAACCTCTGTCCAACCCACTGACTCTCATCTCCAAAACCACATTTTACTGTCTCCTCCAAGCACCTTATCAAGCTTTCAATTCTTCTATTAGTCACCACCTTAAATAAATAGTACTCTCCTATACATTAACACTGTAGCAGGTATGGTACTATATAAAACATGGCTAAATCAGGTTTCCTTTATTGCTATCATATAAAAAAACAGCTACCCTATTATTGCTCTTCTAAAGGAATCTAAAGGAAGGGAACATTGAACTAGTCTGACATAATCCACATAGGGATCAAATGCATATCTTTATTCCCCACCACTTTTATTTTAGGTTTAGCCACAACGTCCATCAAAATACAACTTTTTGTAGTACTGAAGTCATACTAAGGGGATGAAGCATTCTCTTTCAACTCTATTTTGCTTCCATATTGGGCCCATGTTTCTTTTTTCCAGTCATTAAAGTGGCATTGAGAGACCCATTAAAAATTATGACTTGTGGATTTATGATTTCACATGCCATAATTTTGCAGCAGATATTACTCAGGCCTCCTGATTTCAGTACAGAATATAAGTTAAATTTTGATCCCAGTTTGGATAGAAAAAGTTCTATTATCATTCCCATGTGGTCTCTGCTACTAGCCTCAAATACATGATTAGCATCCTTATCAAAAACTGACTGAAGTATTTATGTAATATGTGGAACACGCCTAAATTCTCCTTAATCCAGCTTCAGTATATCCCTTCTGTTTTCTTTATTACCAGGTAACATTTTGGTGTTTTTCCCATATACTTTTACCTGCTTCTTGACATTTGGCTAAATAACAAAAAAAGCTATTAATCACATAGCTCATAGTTCCTACAATGCAAAGAATAGAGCTGCAGAGAATATTTTAAACAGCTAAAAAGCTTAATATTGTAACTTTAATTGCCATACAACAGATTTGCTGATTCCAGCAAGAAAAGGTGTATTTCGTTGCTTGGTCAATGGTGTTCATTTACATTAAGTAGAGAAGAAAAGGTAAGCCTCCTTATGGGCTGCAGTTGATGCAAGTTTCAACCTCTCTGTGCTTATGCAGGATTAACTGATATCCATTCGTTGTTACCTGCTAGCTGGGATCTGAGGGATAACCCATTCCTTTAATAAGGCAAGCTCCAAAGCAGCCTGTAGAAGTGCACATCCAGTGCCATATCCACCCCACCTCACTCCTCCTGTTGGCCAAGGAACACCACTGGACTTCATCCTTTCTAAGCAATTACTGCTCTATCTACTCCAAGTCTCAGAGAGAATTGTATCTGAAGTTTTCTATTTCTACTGCTGACACGCATCATTTAAGCTCGTTCCAGTTAGTGACCCTCTCTACCCTTCCTCCTTTCTTTGAAGCTTGAAATTTTGCTACTTCAGCTCTCGAATGTTGACTTCATACTTTTCAGCAGTCAAGAGTTTCCTGTAGTTGATTTTCATTGATAATCCAGAGTATGTATATTTTAATCGTAAAGTTTCATCTCGGATACTCCAAAGAGAGTCAGAAGCTATCCCAGAATAAAAGATTGGTATGAAAGTGAAAAGGCGATTTGGTATATCATGAAACTTTGAATAATTCAAGAGATAAAAGGAAAAGAGAAGATTGGGAAACTAATGACTTCAGAATAAACACTGACACTAATGCCTACAGAAAATAACTTAAGAAATCAGATAGTGTTAAGCCTTTGGGGTAATTGGACCCTGTGTTTGCACACTGTAAATGTAAACTTGACTCCAATCCCAAGAAAATACAATGCAGTAAAAGAAATATGCCAAGCTGATGATACAGTTTTAGTTGCTTATATCCACTATTAGTGTATACAATCTTGGAAAGCAGGAATCACTTCCACACAAGGTCTCAATATTTATGGATATGGAAGGGAACAGCTCTTTTGTTACAGAGCTTTTAGCAGATGAATACCAAAATCAGTGGTAAAATAAATGAATATTTCATTAAAGCATTTAGTAAAGATAAAAACAAGAAAGGCAGGTAGTGGTTAAGAGGAAAAAAAGCAGAATGAACAGCAGTAAAATAATTAGCTCATGCAAATATCTTAACAGTTTCACTCTGTTAAAATATCTCTGCTAAATCAGACAGCATATCCTTATTGTATTGCATTATCCCTGACAGATGGATGTAGGAAGACATACAAAACTAAGCCTAACTTTAAACAACAGTACAAAATCGATAATATAGTCAATACAGCTTCAGGATACATGATATTATCTGAGTATATTAATTAAATGTGAATCCACATATGGAAGTGTGTCAGGGAAACTGGGAGAAAATGAGTGTGAATAGTTTCACTCTGATATACATGCCTGCATAAAGCAGACAAATTGAGAATTAAGCTGAATTCCGAACAACCAAGATGATGAAACGCCACAGAGAAACAATTTACTTATGGCTACATCAGCTAACACATACATGAGCAATTCGAAATAACTATGAAAAGACACATCATTACCATTTCAGTGTCCTGAGGCAAGTAATGTGATTTAGAAAAGCTTAAACTTTTCCCATGAATCTTGCTGCAGAAAAAGAGAAAAAGTAAATATACTATTTTATAGTGTTTTGTAGTTATAGTTGAACTCAGGGAGATTACGACATTCACTCCCTTACTCTTTGTCCCTACACTTCTGAGTCACCACTCTCATTTTTCTACTGAGAGTCAAATTTTCCTTTTCCCCTCCCTACTGATGGTCCTACTGACAGTAAAGGTTTTCCACCTCTGTAGCCACATGAGCTGAGTCTCAATCATCTAACACTTCTTTACAGACTTCCCTGATGTGGCAGTGACCATAAAAAATGAACCACATGCATGAATAGGTGTGGATGCGCCTCCAGCTGAACTCCCTCCATCCTTGAGGAGGAAAGCCTCCAACTCTCATCATTCACAGCCATTTGGCTGTTGCCCTCTTTTTCAAAGAGAAGGCAACAGGCCAGCTGGAAGGCTCTCAGGGTTGAGATCTAGCCTACTGGCTGGCAATAGGACACACATGTGTAGGTTATATTTTGGATGGAGGCATTCTCCAGCCCTCCCATTGGAACAGCAATAGAGGAACATATTCCAGACTTGTTGGAGCAAAGAGCAGGAGCGTGGCTCTCTGTACATTAGCAATTGAACCTTCAACTGGGAGAGCAAAATCCAGAGTTCTGGTCACTGAGCCAAGTCTAATTCTGTGTTTTACATTAAACTGCCACTGGCTCCTCTTATTCTGAAAAATTACACTGAAAGTAAGACATATTCAAATGTCTGCATGGACTTTATATTTGCTGCAAAACCCTGCTAAATGGTCTGGCTCACAGCTATGGCTTTATCTCAGTTTTCAAGTGGTGACATTTACAGAAATTGATAAACAATCACAAATAAGAAGAGACGTCTACTAGCCATCACAGGTTTTCCTGTGGGCAATACAGCAGTACACTGTCTTAATTCACTCTTTTTTGGTTTTGAGCACACTAGTTTACTCTACACCAGAGCTGAATAATCTGTTTGCAGGTGCCACAAGCACTGCAGTGAAGTCAGCACAGAGACTACAAGGTCTAAGGATGTTGCTATTCACGATGCTAATAGAGGAGGAGGTAGATAAGCCCATTATAGAATTTTTAGTGCTAAACAAGATCCAACAACAGAAACTTCAGAGAGTAAGTGAGAACCGTCAGGGATGATGGGCTGGATGAAGAAACAGCCTTTCTTTCTATCTATAAATTTGGTGACAACCAGAATGAAGGAAAAAAAAAAATGCCAGAGGCAATACTTAAGTACTATGTGGCTTATTCATGAAACTGGATTCCTGTGATAGGCACATTAAGAGATACACTTATTCTCCCTCCTTTTGCCTCTGTTTTGGACAGACCAATACAGACTAGCTTCAGGAAGTAAATGCGCAACTTAATTTTGATAAATCAGTTCCTAACTCAGAGCTGCAATGTAGGGAAAACAAAGCTCCCCTTCCCAGACAAAAATGTACATACCTAATGCTATCTCATAGTTCAGTAACACTTGAAACCTTTTTATTATTTAGAAAATCTTTAAAATCTGCACTGGAACTGCTATTTTCATGAATCAATACAATTGACATGTAACAAATCTTTCCATATTTATAGTGCAATTAGTGAACTATACTCCTGAAAAATGAAAAGGCCATTAAAGGCCATTTGCTGGCTGAGAAATTTACCTTTGTTAAAACAGTAAACCAGTGAAGTGGATGATCTAGCAGTAAAATAAACATAGGAGCCACATCTACGTTAGATGAGCATTTGGCATTGATCTTAGAGAATATAAAAACTGATTTCAGCTTTCTCCCTTCTCTGCTTTCTCCAGCACAAATTATTCCATTTTAAGGACTCCACCATGTAGGATAGCACAATGACATTTCCATTAGAAAATAAATAAAACTCAAATTAATATAAATGTTGTTGCACGTCACTCGTCGCAGGCACTAAAATAATAATCTGCTAGGTTATATCTAAGTATAGGTAAGAACAAACTGTGCTAACTTATGGGAAAAGACAACACATTCAGGCAGGGAAAATTAAAAGTTCATACAGAATAATACTCAAAAGAAGTACTATTTGATGCCATCACTACATACTATTACATCAAACCTGTCATTACAGAGAAGTCTCAGAACCATACATACTAAACAGACATTTGACCTACAATTTTCAAAAAAAACTATTTCTGTAAAAATTGCAAATCCCAGTTCCCCAGAGATCAAAACAAAACAATCAATAACATATATTAGAAATCTCATGAACAAGGCCTACTAGGTTATCTAATGCAGAAAACTTCCTACTACTCTTTTACAGAATCACAGAATCTTCTAGGTTGGAAGGGACCTTCAAGATCATCTTGTCTGACCATCAACCTAACTGACAAAAATAAACACCTACAAAACAACAAAATGCAACACCATCACTAAACCATGTCTCCCAGCACCTTGTCAACCTGTCTTTTGAACACTTCCAGGGATGGTGCCTCAACCACCTCCCTGGGCAGCCCGTTCCAATGTCTGATAACCCTTTTTACTACTTTTAACCTTCATTTACTGAGTGCTTTGTCCATTTAATAAGTAATTCATTGACTGGACTTCCAACTGAAAATTCCCTCTTACCAGTGTTTTTGGCCCTGTCTTTTAACTTGAAGTCTCTCTCTTTTTTTTTTTATTGTTTTATTTTTTAAATCCTGACCACAGGTGGTTCTTGCACATATATGGATAAAAGCCTTCTGTGTTTTCATTCACAACCAGTCAGATACTTTTTAATGAAATCTTCCTGATCTCACAGACTTGACAAGAACATAGTGCACAAATGTGTTCCCAGAACCATTTGCAGAGTGGAAACCTGAATACCCACTTGCCTTGTAGTTTCTGTGATCATGCACACATATCTTGTGGAGTTAGAAATATCTTTCATTTAGCTACAAGAAAATCAGAAAAAAAACCTGACTCAGAGACCACTGAATCTACTGCTTTTAATAGCATTGGTCAGGCCTTGTATTATGTTGTCTTTCCTCTTGCCTTATGGAATAATGATTTACGATGATTTGACCAGTGAACTTTTTAAAATACAACTGAAATGCCTCACTCTCTGCTCCTTACACTCAGTACAAATTCTACTTTAGGCATGTTGACAAACCTTTCCCTTTTTCTCTGTGTAGAGGGAGAGAATACACATAAAATACTAATTCACGTTCAAGAATGTTCATCTTGAAGAATAGAGGTATATGGAAAAGTGGTGCATCAGTATTTTAAGCTGGTTTTGTAGAGGATCTGATACAACACCCATGAAATCTTTCTATTGTCTTCAAAAAGCATTAAATTATTTGGAGTCTGTGTATGCAGACTGCCATAGCTATTGTATCATGAGGAAGACCATCTGAGTGCTAATGTAGAATAACTTTACCATTGAAAAAGAGCAGAAAGTACACATAAGGAGCTCCATAAATTTGTAATAAAACCCATTACTAAATGTTATTTAGCATTTGCTCCTGAGGCTTAGTGTTACACTAAATTAATAGTGTTACAGTTTCTATTCAGCAGATTCCCTTAAAGTATCACATAAAAGATTAAACCCACACAGTAGTAACAATGGGAATCACATCTAATCACATGAAGAACAATAATCTGTCTTTAATGTTTAATATTTTGTATCTTAAGACCCTACATTATAGCCCAAAGCATAGTCTGAACATCTTGCTGTTTCTCAGGTTATCATCAACATGGACTGCTGCATGGATGTGTAAATATAACAATTTGAGAATACTAAACATGTAAACATTAAGACAGGTCTGACAGCATAAAAGACCATGATGTACGATACTCTAACTTGCTAAAGTCAACTTAATTAACCATTGACTTCAGTTGTGTGGCACTGTATACTTTAGGTTCATCCAGGAAAATTTCAAGAGAGGACTCTCATATAAGGGGAAAAAAGGTTTTCTATATCAATTTTGTATCCCTTGTTGGTGGTGTTCATGGGTTGTGTGCACAACTAGAGAATATGAAAAGCTTCTAGAGCATTTGGAAGCATAAGGAAAGGAGAAGACAACAACATGCAGAAATTAGGCTCTGGAATATTCAGGCAGTCTCAATGACGAGATGTGACTACTCTTCAATTCCAATTCAGTGATGCAAATGCTGCTCTGGGGGAATCTCCTAAATGCACTTGCCAGAACTGTTACAGACTCAGAGGAAAGCCTCCCCATTCAGCCCATCTTCCCCCATCTTGCTGTATGCCAGGGATATATGCCAGCAGGAAATGCAGCAGATCCCTTGCTGCATTTCCAGCTCCAAAGCTACATTACCTTCATAAAGAAATACCCCCTGCTCCCCTCACCATTAGTATCAAGGTTGCTAATCGATGAGTCACTGCTCCTTCCAAACTAAAATGTCAATGGTTTGCAAACTTCACTGGAATTACTGCAAGTGCCTTACAAGTAGCTAAAGAGTAAAGTATTTGATCTAGAAAGAGCTAAAAAAACTGGCACTGCAATAGGAATATACATTGTAAACAAAACAATCAATAGTTTTAGAAAGATTTTGTACAGAAATGAAATTAAAATGTCATATCAATATATTTGCTCCAAGAGTAATTTAAATAGCTATCTGGGAGGTAGGATTCCATTGCCAGGCAAGACCATCACCAGGGATACTGCTGTCACAGGTGATTGCAACCTGGGGAAAAATGTATCCTTATACATTTATTTTCTTCTTCTGCTATTTCAATCAAACTCAAACCTTTCCAATAACACTGCCCTTTTGAGGATTTCCTGTGATTTTTAGATTGCATTCTTATCAAGAACTTAAATTAGGGATTGTGCACAGACCTTGGGAAATTCTTATGGTACAAATAAGTAAAATCTGATCAGACTCACAGGGATCAAAAGGACACTTCAGGTTTAAAATGTAAGCAAAGTATTTACCCCTTCTTAAAAAGAAAAGACTGAAGTGCCGCCACTATTCCAAGTATAATTTATGTGCATAAATTTTATTTCAGACTAATATGTACACTAACACTGAAAATCACAACTTATTCTCCTGGACATATGTTGGTTCTGATTCCTTGATTCACTATTTGCTTTTCATGAGCACAGGTGTAATAGTAATCAAATAACTCCAAGCTTAAGACGAGTTTGGAACAAGCTACTTTCAGCTGCAGTTTTGGGGGATTCCATGACAGCTACTCTCCTTTCTGCCTGTGTCCCTCTCCAACCTCTCCTGCTGTCTTTATCCAACACATGGGAACTTTACACTTCATCTTGAAAGTACTTTCAGGTTTTACTACCTTCAGCTGAATAAGATCTTTCTTCTATATAACATGCACCATGCTTCACTGCATAAGATTCACTTTTTAATACCAATTTAAAAATATTTCAGTCTTTTTAATTCTGACTATACAGATTCATATCCCCCAGGTAGAGACACAATGGTGTTCCTTAATAAATGTGTGCCATCTTCCACAAGTAGAAGTTACATAAATTGAGTTAAGGTGACTTTGGGCTTAGCTCTGGGTGATACTGAATGCCCAGTTCCTACTGAGTTGAAATCTCACACGATCTGGCCCATTACATACTATAAATTTAATTTTAGTCCAATTTAATTTTAAACTAGTTGCCAGAGTAATGAAGTTTTCTCTGCAAAGTCATTCAATCAATTCAAATTCTGCTCACCCCCAAGCAGACATCCACAATCGCACCTAGGAAAATGAAATGCCTTTTTCTGACAGTTCTGGTGCTTTCATTTTGCTCATTGATGGGGTTATTCTGGTCGTAGTGTCATGGTTTGGCTTACATTCCTTTCCTCTGGAAAATTTTAACTTTAGTTTTCTCACCTTATTTAGGAAAGAGCTGTTTTAAAAATGCATGTTATTTAACCTTAATAACAATAGAAGTGTTGGGAGTACCTGAAGTAATATTTCAGTCTTGAAAAAGCCAAAAAGAAGGTAACATTTTGTATGATGGAACAAGATAGCTGATGCCAGGCAATCTGAGAGTAAATAAAAAACAACCCCGAGGTTATCACTAACCTTCAGATCGCCTTCTTATTTAGACATATATCTGATTTTAGGGTGAGGGGAAAGTAATTTAGGTCTCCAGAGACCTACATTTAATTAGTTTTTAATCCATTTCTAAACCCAATGCCTCAGAGAGTGATTTCATCTTTAAATATATCTAATTGGATGTGTTTTAATTGAGAAAGACTACAACATGCATAATAGAACTACCATGAGTTAAAGTACAGTTTTATATTTTAATGTGTTTATATTTAATTTAAAATTCAGTAAACAGGGTTTCATTCTCTGCTGGAGTAAATTGGTGAAACCCAATTAACTTGAAAGGGACTGTTCACAGTGTGTAGCATATGTGAAAGTCTTGGATGATTAGAGTCTAAGGACACCTGCAAAGCATCATTATAACGTCAATGAAAAGAAAATATTTCATACTCCTACAACACCTCTGAAAAGTTCAGCTCGATAGTGGGGAGGAAGGAAAATCGCTTTGCTGTTCCTTCATTTGATTGAATTGTAAGTCTTGAATTAAATCATTAATTTTTAAATAAAATATTAAATTCTGATAAAAACGTGTATTTATTTGAGAAGAAGAAATAACCTGCATCTGATAAGTTGCATCCCTCCATCCTGCTAACTCTTTTTGAAAACATTTTAGAAGTACTGGCAGCACTAAATATTCCAAGCAAAACTAAGCTTCTGTAGTACAAATGTTGCTACCTGAAAATTTTTCTCCATTTTAATTCATTAAATGGTGCATCAAACTTCCAAAAATTGTATACATGAGTCCTTTCAATGTCACTCCAAGTAAAAAAAGGTTTGCAATACATGGGCCTAAATTAATACTTGATTAATTACATAAATCTAGTAGACATATTTTTGCTTCCTAACCACAGACTTTTCTACCTTACTCATTAGGATTAGAAAATTTCTTTGGAATAATTTGAAACAACTAAAACACATTACTGAAAAATTGGTAGTGTTGGTGATTCTGCAACTAAAATTTTATGAATGGATATACAAATATTTTAAGTTAAAATGTGCACATTGCAAATATCCATTCAAATAAAAATAATTTGAATATGAATTAAAAATTGTTCCTTAAAAATATTATCAATTAATTGTTTTATCATTTTGCAATACAGTCTAACACAATGCCTCAGACTACATTTTCTGTCAACTCCATTTTTCTGCTTTTACATTGGGCTATAATAGAAATTTTGTTTTGTACAGAGAAATACAGGCTCAAAATTAGGGTCTTAACTGGGTACAAATGCAACAAATCTGGAAGTTATATCCAAAAATGGGATTACTCATCTGCACAACTGCCTCCTTTTTCATTGTGAGCATCTCTAAAGAATTGATTTTGAGTACAATTTTTTTATATACTCTTGAAGTAAATATCTCTTGCTATCAGACTAAAGTAACTACCAAACACTACAATGTTGGCACAATAGATTTGAATGAAAGAAAAAACTAAACCAGAAAAATAAAAAGTAGGAAGCCTTTCCTCCTAAACCATTCACTAATTTGTCCAACATGTCTCTCTCCATTTTCTCTCTCTCATGTAATCTTTCTAATTTTACCATGTTTTAATTGGAAAAGGATACAAAACAAGTTATTAGCTGTTTGTTATACATGTGTCAGTATTCTCCTTCAGTGAGGTAATTAGAAATCTAAAAAAACCCCTCAAAACCTAAATTATGATAAATACTAAAACACCCTTTCTTGTATAATTTCATTTCCTCCTAAATTATCTCTCTTGGATTTTTAGCAGCTTTCTAAATGGAAACAGAACAGCTGCTTTTCTACCAGGGACATGTAAATCTTTTTATTTAATTTCCTGATTATATTTGCTTTTCTAATGATATGCTTTGATTTTTCATTTGTACGCTTAGTTATATAACAAAGTTTGGAATAAACTTTAATTCTGCCACCAATCTTTGCTGATGCCAATAAGCTTTGTAAAATGAGCTTTTATGTATAACTAGGAAGATCAATTATTGACATATCTAAGATGCTTTATAACAACTTTCAGTCAAACCAAGACATATAGTACAAAACAGAAACATGGCAGAGATCCTCAAGCAAGCCTTTATGTCTACGTAGCACATGCATGGATACATCCAAAAGGCAACACAGCTACTTTAGCATGGGTTTGCATATTTTTATGGTGTTCTACAGTATGTACAGAAAAGCTCAGGGAATTGTCTGAACACTACAGGAAAGGTACTCAAAATGTTTCTGATTCCCTTTTATGCACAGGAAAACCATAAAAGCCTAATATAAAAATAAGTAAAGCAGAAAGATATCAAATAGCGACCCTCTGCCAATGCACAGTAATTGCCTTACTTGTCCCAAGGTGAAATTCTTTCACAAAACTTGCAGGACTAGGATTCATCTGCCACTCTGTTAATTCAAAGCATCTACCCAAGCTCTATGAGTCTAGTGTGGGTGTACAGAAAGTTGTCTAACCATGACAGCTTTGGATATTAGCACTAGCTGGCTTACACCCCAGAGAAGAGTGCTAACACTGAGAAGAACCACACAAGCAACTTGAAAGAATATCCCTGTACATTAGCAGAATGAACTACTCAATTAGCAGCAAAAAAATTATAATGTCTTGTTTAGAAGATAAGAGTCTCCCCAAGAGAAAATTAGGCTAAGTGGAGCTACATAGATGCTTCTAGTCTCTGTGTTATTATATTTAAAGTCGACACAGGTATTCTTAAATATACATCACAATCTGCAGCACAGCATACCTTCAGCTGCTCTAAAGATGTTGTTTCATTAGAAATAGGCAGCTCCAATTACTACAATTTGGCAGGCTGGTTAACACACAGGATTAGCAAAGGCAACCTTTACTCACTTCCCTGAATGAGAATTATGCATTGTGAAAATACCTGTGTCAGGCAGAAAGAAGTGCAGTTGCTATACACTAGCTCCAAGTTGACTTTAAACTCCAAAGCAACGGTGAAAAGGTTGTGGAACTTGCACATAAAGAACAAAGAAGGATCAAGGACCAATTACTGGCAGCAGCTTTGTGAAGAATTTTGTTGAACATAAGATCATAATCTTGACTGAGTGAAAATTAGAATGAAAATTGCCCTGATAAGCACATCTACAGCTCATCTACACCAACAAAAATGAAATGAGAAAAATCAGAAGGAGATCTAAAAAAGTTGCATAAACTGCAACAGTAGTAAAATTCAAATTGTAGATTCTGTTGGAATGGATGTATATTTCCATGTATAAATATACCAGAAACCTTGCAGGGAAACAGAAGAATTTAAATAACCTGTCTGTTTGGGGAAGTTAAAGAACAGCTGATTATCTCCAGTTATCCTTTTGTTTCTAAGCATACTTTTACAGCATGTTTGAGCCCTGGAACAGGCTGTCCAGAGAGGTGGTGGAGTCTCCATCTCTGGAGACATTCAAAACGCACCTGGACACGTTCCTGTGCAACCTGATCTAGGTGGACCTGCTTTGGTGGGGGGGTTGGACTAGGGGATCTCCAGAGGTCCCTTCCAACCCTATATCATTCTCTGATTCTGTGAGGACATATTTATGACTTTATGACATAATGTAAAAATGGATGTGAGTCTACAGTACACAATGCACGGGAGTAGAATCTCTTAATATTCTTAGTGCACTGTGTAGACACAACATCACTCACACAGGCATAAATATTCTAGACTTGTGCCCAATGATGCTACATCTTCCTGCTCGAAATATCTAATAAAAGTTTGAGCTATTCAGAGTAAATCTGGCCAAGTGGTATGACACGGAAGCATACCATTGCCATATTTTTAAATAGTGGCAGTTTTGAATATTTTTCATGACACTTTTTCTTCTGCTAAGTATCCTTTAATTCTCTGATTGGATTTGCTAGATTTCTGTGAATGTCACTGAATAAATCAGAACACCAGACCACATTCTCTGCCACAAAATTAACTGCCAATAATGAGTAGCAGATACTGCTTTGTAGTAAAATAGACAGATGGTCAGCTAATCTTAGGCCTTGGCAAAAACCAAAAGAGAATATTACTAAATAATAAAATAAACGAACACATCAAATCCAGTCTGTCTTAGTCTGGATATGAAAATTAAAGTCTATTCATGTTATTCTTGTCCAAATATCATGAGTATATTACACTAAATAAAATTTCCCAGGAAATAATTCTCTCAAGCCAGAATTAAACTGTTCATATTGCTCCAGTAATAGCCAAGTAGGATTGATAAAAATACTGAAAACAGGGATACTTTAAAGGGACCCCTCTTAAAATTTAAGTGTTCTCTAAAAATTTACTGACATGCTATAAACTATAAAACTAGACATAATTTCATTTCCAAGAAGGTTTGAGAGAAAAAGGATCAGTGATATCAAATATACAATATTTTTAAAAACTGAAAACAAAATAGTGATTTCATACTTTCATTTACATGAAATGAGTTTTCAATTCATGGAAATGTTGATTAAAAATATCAAAAAATATTAAATTGGGGAAAAAGAAAGGTGCAAATACTCTGAAATTTAAGTGTGATCTTCCAGATTTTTTTTATCTCTTCTCTCTGCTCTAAAATTTCAGATACTTATGTAAACATGCAACATGGTACTTTATATGAAATTTTTATGGGGTTTGCCTCTCAGATTTTTTTTTTTAATTAACAATTCTATTTGTGGTTTTCTTTTTTCTTACTCAACGTTGATGAAATAATAAAACCCTTTATTGTGAATGCAGCTGTGTCAATACAATGTAGAAGATGCCTTTATGAGATTATGATTTCCTCCTATGTATGCCAGGGGTAATGATTCTGAAATAAAGCTTTATTTAAAAAGAGCTACACACCTGTAATTTAGATGTTATGTCCCTATTAGTAGCCGTTACAAATACATACATAAGAATCTATAAAAATAAATACATGAAAACAATACAAAAGCTACGTGCAAACTCTAGTTCTTCTAGTCCTTCCATTCCCATCCTTTGATAATATCTCTGCTTAATAATAACTCCCAACAAGCAGTTCAGAGTGAAGTTAAATGATATCCACATACACGTTTTATTCACTAAGCAGAGTTCATACAGACTTACAACAGATTAAGTGCTTCTCAGATAAAAATGTGACATGCATCTACCACCTATCATGCTGCACAGCAAAGGAAAAGGGTTATTCCTTTGTTTCTGTGGAGATTTTAATACTGTCACCAACAACAAATACTTGCAACACTTATGTTCAAAGCCAGAAATAAGATGATAAAAATATAATTTCAATACTTTTAACAGTCACAAATAAACAAAAATAAAAGGAGGAAAAATGATGCACATAACGAACAAAGAAGGAATCTCTTAGGAATAATCAGAGAGAAAGAAATTTTTGACATTATATTTTGCAGAAAGCTTTTCAGGAAAATCAGTCAAACAGAAACTAGGACAGTCAGGTAGACAAAGGGAGATAAACACAAAGAAATGAATGTAACACACACACAAAGCAAACAGCAACAAAACCCACGAAAAACCCCATAGGAAGCCCTGTACAAAGCTGCTGAAGACAAAAAAAAAAAAGCTATAGTCTACCAATAGCACAGAAAAATGTCGAGAGGAAGTCATACACCAGTCAAGCGTTTTTGGGACAATAGGTTGTTTTTAAAATGCAAATTACTCCCAAAGCATCTATCAACCAGAAAGAAATTTGAAATCACAGAGAAATCAAGACTTTAACATAATTCCATATTAACAACTAGAATTTCACAATTGCATATCAAGTCTTTTTCTTGGTATATTTGGCATAAAGATTTGAGGTTGAAAACTCTTTTAAGAAATAAAGAAATGCCCTTGAACATTAATGGAAAAAAAAATACAAATTACATTGGTTAACTTAAGTGCTAATGAGATCAGAAGTAATGGAATAACCCTCATATGATTATTGAAATATGCTAGAGACATTCTATTGCCAGATGGCATAGGTTATTGCTTAGGAAGCTATTCAGAAAAGAGAAAATGAAATTCTGGCCAATATTTTTCAAAAGTATATATGAAAAGCTTGGTCAGGACGATAGAAGAAATCTGCCTTCCACAAGGATTTTGTTAGAAACGCCACTGCTTTCAAATTATGAAACAGTGATGTAAAGGAAAAATGAAAGGGGAAAGAATAATTATTATAAAACGTGTGCAGAACTTACATCTTCTTTACACTCACTGGTGAGGAAGCTAGAGTCCTAATTAGAATTCAATCACTGGTTTTCTGCCTGCTTTTGGGACATCTGTATTCCAGGTAGATTCACAGCAGGAAAAAAAACCCAAAACCCAAACCCAAGAACACACATTGTTCAAAGTTGGTGGTACGGTACATTCTTTCTAGTTTAGAAGTATAAAGTCATGATGGTTTCCTAATCAGTCTACAGATCACTGGATTTAAGCCAGCATCTGATCTAAGCCAGCACCAGACTGCTCCGGAACCCAAGCAACTAGAGTGAGGATTCAGTCCCCAGGTTTTAATTGGTGAAAAAAAACACCTAACCACACTTGAAACACCCTCTCTCCTGTTTCTGAACCACATCAGATCTTGACATTGCAAATGCAGCAGACTGCTAAAAAGTGGATAAAACCACGTAGCATCAGCATCAAAACTAATTCTTGAAATTTTGATTGCTATGACTGGAAAAGGTTAGGAAGTGATAGGGAATCCTTGCACTTCTATCCAGGCAGTCTGACCATCCCTTTCTAGGAATAACAGCACATGGCACAGCTGTTCCAATACTTTAAACCAAGAAGAGAAAATTGAGTAAGAACTAAGCAAAGGCAAACAAATTCAACTCAGTGCTTTCATAGGCAGCTAAGCAGGGGTTTCCAGATTTAAAAATTCTGCCAAGAACAACAAACAGGAAATCTGTAAAAGGTGAAGGGAGATGAACACAATAGTTTGTCCTTCAATTTTTCAACACCTTCAGAAAACTGCATGTTGACGAACCCTGTAATACACAACTACTGGGAGTTAAATGAAAACCAGGAAACTAATCTCATGAATTACTAGGTTATTATTTTATGAGCTGGGTTTTGTTTCTTTTTTAATATGGGAAGAGTTATCATATCACTAGGACAGTGTGAAAATTATAAGCACCTGAGGCTTTACTGTTAAAAATCAAATAATTTTTTTTCCAGAAGTTTGCCTGACAATGTCATTAAAGACACAGCTGGCATCATAGCTCTGTATGTAAACATAACAGCCAGACTCTCGCTCCTTGTGCTTTTGTTGTTGCTTTGTTTCACTTCTACTTCTTTTACTTTGTATTGTACCAGAAAAATCAACCAGTTATCCCTATCAGTATGCATATACCACAAGGCTCAAAAAAACCCAACACAAAACAAAACAGAAAAAAAACCCCCTTGAACACAGGAAACGACAGTGTCCAAACCACATAAGCAGATGGGTTACATGAGCTTCATCTCACCCAGATGTCTTAAAACAAGAAAATCATAATTTTAACAGACATTAAAGAGGGAAAAGAAAAAACAAGTCACCCCATCAACTGAGATGGGTGGTAATGAAAATTTGCCCATTTAGGTGTTACATGTAGAAAGAGTAATGAAAGGGTCAAGGCAGATCTTCACAGATGAGCCTGATCAAGGGCCATCATACTGTGAATTGGGTCCGAATCAACTATAACAGCATCCAACTACTCTTGGAATGATAACAATAGTGAAAAAATGGAAAATCAGCTTTTTAGAGTTGAAACCTTTTCTTCAAAAACTCCTCTCCCACATATTCAAAATTACAACTATTAATTTTGCTACAGGCTTGCAAGTACACCGGTAGAGCTGCCTGGAACCAAAATTCTGCTTTTTCTCCGCTATATTAGCCCACAGACCCTTTGGGTCAAAATAGGTCTGAAAAAATGTCATTATCAAGGAGTACATAAACCTAACCTTCCAGTACAGCGAGTTGACTGCTAAGTTTCTGGGAACAGCATGGACAATGCAAAACCACCATTAAATTCATTAATACTGGCTAAAAAAAAAAAGGAGAGTTAAGTCCATGTTGACTTCTGATAATTCCGGCCTTTATATCTAAAGTGCTTTTCTGTGAATAAAAGGGATAATTAAAAAATATAGGTGATTTGCCATCTTCTTGGTTCTCTGCTGTGTTGGAAAAGTGTTCCCTTAAGCTAGTTAAAGTATCAGTTAGATTAGAAGTTCTGACATTGCTTTCCACTAACATATATTTCATTGTCCTACATAGACCATCAAAGCTAAGGCTTTGGTGATGTTTTACAATACCTAGCAGAAGTTATAAATACCTAGACCAAAGACTAAAATGTAAGGATGTAGCTGAAATAACCAATGAATCCAAAAAGCTGTCAAGAAAATTAAGAGTTTCATGTCAGCACAGAACACAATTTCTCAGCTACCTAGGAAGCAAAACAAATTGCATTAATCTTGTTAAATTTATTGCAATGCTGACACTTAAAAATTCACAGAGAATATGCATAGGTATTATCAAGTTCTACAATTGCTTAACATATTTATGTTGTATTACAAATAAACCTTATTAGTCAGTATGTCTGTCTAATGAGAAATTTGATCCTGTTTAAAAATCAAATTGAATTTAACTTAAATGCACTTTATTTCTGTGTCATTCTCACAGTTAGAAAAAAAATACCATTTGTCCTCTTTGACCAGGGTTTGAATCAGGACTTTGGGTAAATGATGGATAAAGTGATCTTGTCTTTGTCTCAGATGATTCTGAATATGAAACCAGGAGGAAATCAGTTGGCAAAATAAGAAACTCAAGAGTGGAGAAAGGAGATGTATCTTATAAAGTCTTGATTCTAGAAGGATCTGAAGTGTCAATCTTGACTGCAAACATGGAAGCAGAGTATCTGACTATGAAAAAATTCTGAATTTGAGCAAATTCTACAGCAATCTGAATATTCAGAGAATAAACTCTGCAGCAGGCAGTAGAGCGTGACCTGACTTTCTTCCAGCACTGAAGGAAGAGTCACAGAATCACGGAATTGTTGGAGTTGGAAGGGACCTTCTAGAGATCATCTAGTCCAACTGCCCTGCCAAAGCAGGATTGCCTAGAGCACATTACTCAGGACTCCAACTTCAAGACCCGCATCCAGGCAGGTCTTGAAAATCTCCAGAGAAGGGGACTCCATGACCTCCCTGGGCAGCCTGTTCCAGGGCTCTGTCACCCTCACCGTAAAGAAGTTCTTCCTAATATTTGAATGGAACTTTCTATGTTCCAGCTTGTGTCCGTTGCCCCTCGTCCTGTCACTGGGAACCACTGAAAAGAGTCTGGCTCCCTCCTCCCTCAAACCACCCTTTAGATACTTATAAGCATTGATAAGGTCTCCCCTCAGCCTTCTCTTCTCCAGGCTAAAGAGTCCCAGCTCTCTCATCTTTTCCTCATAAGGGAGATGCTCCAATCCCTTAATCATCTTTGTTGCCTTACGCTGGACTCTTTCCAGTAGTTCGCTGTCTCTCTTGAACTAGGGAGCCCAGAACTGGACGCAGTATTGCAGTTGTGGCCTCACCAGTGCAGAGTAGAGGGGGAGAATGAGCTCCCTCGACCTACTGGTCACACTCTTCTCTATGCAGCCCAGGATTCCATTGGCCCTCTTGGCGACAAGGGCACATTGCTGGCTCATGGATAGTTTATTATCCACCAGGACCCCCAGATCCTTTTCCTCAGAAGTGCTTTCCAGCAGGTCCATCCCTAACCTATATTGGTGTCTGGCTTTCTTCCTCCCCAGGTGCAGAACCCTACACTTGCCTTTATTGAACCTCATTAGGTTCTTCTCTGCCCAGCTCTCCAGCCTGTCCAGGTCACGCTGGATGGCAGCACAGTCCTCTGGAATGTCAGCCAGTCCTCCCAGTTTGGTATCATCAGCGAACTTGCTGAGGATACACTCTGTCCCTTCGTCCAGGTCATTGATAAATATGTTGAACAAAACTGGACCAAGTATTGACCCCTGGGGGACACCACTGGTTACAGGCCTCCAATTTGACCCTGCTCCATTAATTACAACCCCCTGAGTCCTGTCACACAACCAGCTCTCAATCCACCTCACTGCCCCCTCATCTAGCCCACACTCCCTCAGTTTCCTAATGAGGATGTTATGGGAGACAGTGTCAAAAGCCTTGCTGAAGTCAAGGTAGATGACCTTGAAGAACAGATGACCAAGAAGAATAGAGCTTGCCAGAAGGGAGAGAGAAGTGACCCACAGTCGCTTGAGGAGAGTAGCTTTTGTAACAGTACAATAGGAATAGCATTTTGGAGACACACTGAGAGCTGGGAGAAGGATGGAACATATAGCTTTCATTAGTCACTTGGATAACTGTCCAGCCACATTTACCAGGAGCTTTGTGTGTTGGTTTCTGAGTTTGAGGAAAAAACATGCTGGCAGAGACAGTATTGGAGGTCAGTTTTCTACCTGAACCAATTAACACAAAAAATTTATAATCTCTGTCCTTTCCTGCTATCAATGAAAACAGACCACTGACAGGCTTTAAGTTGCTGAAATTACTTAACTGTGCACACTCTTTCTTAAATTCTTCCCCTCTTACTACATAGGATATTTAAAATTCAACCAGTGGCTGCTATAGTAGTGTGTTTATCACACAATGTTGCCATTCAGCCAGATTTGCATATAAAGCAAAAGAGGTGGAGTAGTTTAATCACTTGTTCCGGCATGCAAGAGATTAATATTAATTACAGTTTTCCAAGTACCATTTAGCTTCTTAGCCTTCCTGGTGCTGATTACTTTGTAGCACTTTTGTGCAAGGAGCTTGTTTTACATTTATTTACAGTACATGAAACTCTGGAAACATGTCTTGTGTGTTTTGAATCACAAGACAAATGATATATGGGATGCATAAAACATAAAGTTGGAATCTATTTACTGCTAAAATATGCCAGTTAATAAAGTCTCAGTATAGGTATATCTTATTTAAAACCTCTGCACAGAACAATGCAAGTCTAGAATTAACAAGCAGTTAATTAAAGTGCCAAAGTACATCCATCTAAGAGAGAGAAGACTAACTATCTTAAATTAACACAAGATTTATAAGCACTTCTTTGTCATTACTCTTTCGAAGCCTGAAGAAACCAGGTAATGTCTGTATCTGCAAATTGGGTAGAGTATACCAATCTCTCTTCCAACGTGACTATTCTATCAGGGACAGGGGCAAAAAAATAACCAGACAAAAGCAGAACTTTCAGCTCCTCCAAAACCAGTACACAAATAATATTCTATCTGTTTAAACAGACACAGCAATATAATACTAATTCAGAGTGGATTCATTTCAAAGCAGTGACATTTCTACCTTTCATTTTCTAGGGAGTCAGAAACCATAACAATTAGCAGGACAAAAGAGAAATGAAGACCTATTCTCAGATGCTGATCTATAGTCTATTCTATCATCAGCCAACCAGCAAAAAAAATGCCTCCCCACCTGCATTTGGACTCCTACAGAAACACATTGTGATTGCAAAATTGAAATAATCTACATGCCCTAGGAACTGGAAGCTGTTAGAACATTCTAGGAAAAAAAACCATATAGAACAAGCTATGGCTTTCAAGTTTAATGGTTTTAGGGAACATATATGAGATTTTCTTCTTTATGAAGAAGTCAACCAAATAAAGATCTCATCAAGAATAATGTAATCCAGATAAAGAAAAACATTATGATTTTGTGATCATGGAAAACATTTCTGAAGGAAAATAATATTTTGGAAAGAGATAAGGAAACTGGACATATTGGAAAAAATTAATGAGAAGATTAGGAGAGAAACTGAATAAAATTAAGAAATCAAGTTCATCTTATTCTGAGATGTACAGGCCACAAGAAGCGTTCATATGTCACAGCTGAAGGAAAGAACTTGTCAATATCATGCAAGTTTAGCCAATACAGAATTATAATACCCAATCCCAGATATGAAGTCTAAGAAGTCATTTTAGGAGAACATTTTCTAGGATTAAACAACCTAGAATACACAGCAACAAATAAAATCAAATGAGAAAACAGTTCATACCATTAATATAACACTAAAGACATTGCCCTTCATAGAGCTGAAATGCCAGCAGGAAGGGGAAAAAAAAGTAAAAGAAAAACCAATATAATGAATGGGGACTATACACCAAACCTAACATCTGTCAACTGATGATATTGATGAGGTACACAAATCACTTTGAGAGACACTGCAGGATGCAGAATTACTAACTTGTCTAATCATGGAAAAAATTCTCCATTATAGAGTAAGAAGGCAGAGAAAATATTACCAGGTATAATCATTTTAGTCTAGCAAAGAGAAGATTGAAGGGATACAGGATAAGAGTCTTCAAATATCTCTTCAGCAAAATAGAAGAGGAAAATGAGATCTCTACCACTGATAAGAAGAACAGAAAAAAGGTTTAAGTTGCAGAAAGAAAGGCATAAAACAGACATCAGTAAAAGCCTTCTCAAAGTACACAGAGGTAAGTAATGGAATATATAGTTTATAAAGTTTGTAGAACTTCTTACACTGAAGGTTTTTATGGATAAACTCAGGCATTAATGATAGACATTTGTAGGCACATTTGATGATGGACTGGAGTGTGAGTTCATGTCACCTTAAAATTACAGATATCTATTTGTGTCTACTTCCCCAATCATTAACATCAGAAGAAATAATTCTACTCTGCAAACTAAACAGATACTTGAAGTGAATAGTAACAAATTTAAAGATACTCACAATTTTACTTATATATAAAAAGTATATATAAGTTTGTAAATATATATATATAAAAAAATACATATATATCTATTTGGAACCTTCATGGAAATAAGATGGGCCTTAAGCAGTCTTACTATAGTTAATCCATGTCAACCTCACTGGTTTCCTATAAAATTCCATATAACTTTTCTAAACTAAAGGCTCTATGCTGAGGTGCAGCATTGTTAAATTACCCTTATTTATTAAATTATGGCATAGACTTGTCACAGTAAAATTCTCTTTGCTGTTCACCATTCATCAGTATCAAGAGAATAAAAATTGATGAAATAATACATGAAACACCAAAAAGAATACTTCCACAGACACTTGTGTGAATTTTTGCATGCTCTTTTCTTCAACAATGAACATAGTAATGAAAGCGAGAATACTCTTTTATACTTCTAACACAATAGAATACCCATTTGTTGAGACAGCATGTTAAAGATGTAATGCATAAATCAGACTGTTTGAAGCCATAAAAAATCCGTTTGATTAAATTTCTTAATCAATATAAAAGAAATAATGCAACTGCCAGCAAAATCTAGCTTAATAACGTTTAAAATAGTTTGTAAAGGACTTCCATTGGGCACGTGAACTGCAACTGTTCCATCAGTGTGAGTTATAGCTACAAGGATGGCACCAAATTCTCTAAGGCACATCTTAATTGTTTGATGTGAAAGGAGCCCCAAAAGTCTGTCTTAAATGGGTATGACAGACTGGTATGTCTCCTCACCCAGAATGTCAGCTTTGCAGTCTGTATAATCCCACCCCTACTATAAGTTTCTCATCTCTGCACAGCATTGTCTTTAATATTGGCAAAGTAGAAGGTGGCAGCCACATCAGTCTGCCCTCAGAGAGTTCATCTGTCTCATGGTTAACTGAGGAATCATAGCTACACTTTGAACAGTAGATGAGAATAGAAGGGGGTGTTAAATAGAATAGAGAATAAGTGAGAATAGAAGGGGGTGCTTCAAATTAATTTTCATTTATTGTACCTGTCTCTCCCAGAGGACAATCCATAGTGACTTATGCATGTGTATCTACACCTGTCATATAGATTGACTTTACAAAACAGCCATCCCCTACTCTACAAGCAAAGTCAGATTTGAATTTTCAGCGTGCAATCATTGATGATCGGTGTTTACACAATAAAATTTTAATAAAACAATATCTCAGATAACCCTTCCTCCTCCAAAAGCAGCATTATAAATATTTGGAAAACTTGGTGGGTGTTCTGACTGCAGTAGAAAATCGTGGGAAGAGATAGACTGAGAGGAAAACTGGCAAAGATGATTAATATAAGCTTCTGAAAGAAATAATGCCTAAAGGTTAGCTGCTGCAAGAATAAATTGCCCCTAGAGGGGAGAGATTCTAGTTATGGAGAAATGAGCTATCACTTTTGGATAGCTTAATTTATAAAAGAAACAAACTTCTGAGCCTAGAATTATTTGTAGAGAGGTATTACAAGAAATACGTCCAAGCTGTTAATAATCATGAAAGAGAACAAGGAGGTGTAACGGTCAGTTATCTACCAAGAGATAATGTGAGATGAAACGTATCTTTTGTTTAAATCAGCAGACTGTCACACACTTGGTATATAAAGAGAATTTCAAAGGCTGGAATATTTATTCTCTAAGAATTGTAAGATTATCATATTCATTACTGATGGCAGTATGTCATTTGTGGAAGTACAGTGCAGTATGTACTAGAATATTGTCAATGAGATCTGTGAACATTACCTGAAACGCACATTTTCAAAGGCTGCTAATAATAAGGTACTCTTCTAGTCAAAGTAATCCTGGAGGAAAAAAAATATACCTGAAAGCAATATGCTGTGGAACGATGCTTTTAAGTCTATAAAGTATACCTCAGTGTAAGGTATCATCTGCACTTCAACATGAAATAAACCTTGCAAAGGGAGGGAGGAGATGCAGTACACTTAACAAGGCCAAGAACTTCTCATAGACCAAAACACTGCTGGCCCTATTTTCCTTCACATGGAGTGTGAGCTGAGAAGCTTACAAACAATAGTTTATACTAAACCCCTCGGAGCAGGCCATCAATTACTACAGCTTTTCTTCCCTTCTTCTTTCTTCCTTCCCTCTCATGGAGGTTGAACTCCCATGAGAAATGAGGATAAATTTCCTCCAAAAAACCAGATGCTTCCCTTCTTCTCTCCTGGTGACTGGCTGAGACAGTCCTGCACTTCAGAGGCTGATGGGTGCACAGAGCCAGAGATGATGATTCTAGGCCAAGCATGTGAAATATATTTAGAGCTTCTGACAGAAAGTCTCATCAGGGCACTGGACAGGTACTGAGATAATGTGTCCTTCTACAGCCTTGTTCAGATGGCAGTGGCACTGGAACTACCTCTGTCAGACAGTGGCAAACTTGGTATATGGAAGAAAATTCTTCCCCAGGTCAGTACTCAACTTCTCATGTAGGCTTTGTCAGGGCGCAGGGCAGGCTGGCAGACCCCCAGGCCCGGGAGCAGCCGGATGTCCCCAGGAGGGCAGGGCCCAGCCTCTCAGCCAGGGCCCATCCCACCCCCAGCAGGGGCCAGGGCAGCCCCAGCCCTCAGCACCTCCCTGGGACAGGCCAGGATGTTGGCCTGTGGGTAGGCCCAGCCCGGCAGGGACATGGCCAGCCTGGGCAGGGCTGTGGGGAGGTGGAGGCCAGGATGGATGGCCGCCGGGGGGCGCTAAGATAACACCCTGGGCCACGGGTGGGGTGGGGGAGGCCCTGGGGGCTGCACAGGACCCTTATGGCCAGCTACGGCCCTCAGGGCCCCGGGCAACCAGAGCCACGCGCTGCCGGGCAGTGGCTACTGGCTCCTCTCATCCCATTCTATGAATAAATGGAGGGATTTAGCTCCTTAGTCTGTTGCATTTTCAAGCATTTAATTTCTTAAGATATTTAAAATAATGAGTAGCTGACAAATTATTTCAGCATAATTGCCTAAGGTTACTACCGTTTTGTCTGACAAAATTAAGGAATGGTGTAATCATTGCTGAAGGGAAAAAGCAGTCAAATTCCAGAAAACTGGTGGTAGCAAGTTAGTGCATGATAAAAATATTAAACCTGAATTCTTTTCTAATACTCTTTCCCCAATATTAATGATGAATTTCAGTACATAATGTGCCAGTATCTGTTCATATGAAAATCTCAAGATTGAAAACATAATACAGTCACACAGATATCACTATAGAGGACTTCACTGACCTTTAAGTAATAAAAGCATAGCCTTTTACTGTAATAGACTGGCATTATTATAATTCTGTTCTGGTTAACCACAAAATGTGAGTTACTACATATTTTAACCAGGTCAACTGTGCTAGGATGAGGATTTTAAAACAACCAGAAAGAACTTCAGTAGATAACACAAACCATATTCAGGATTTCATAGGTCTGAACAGCAAAAATAATTATTGAGTCCTTTTAAAGGACTTGTGAACACAAAGTGTGAATGTAATGATTATATTAGAGTCAGAAAATAGAAAAGATTTGAGGATTATTTTTTGAGCTCCTTGAAGTAAATTTTCTTTTCACTTTGGAGGCAAGATGACTAGATTAAGACATGTCACAGATAAAATATCTTGCCAGTCAGGCAGTCTCCAGCCAGCCGTCCCTGCATAGCACGCTCTTGCACCATGTTAAGAAGCCGCTGCTAATACACATGGCCAAGGGAATCACAATGACAGTCTTCAGCATATTAATATTCTTTGCATGCTGCATTAGGAAGGCAAAAGTTCAACTCTCAGTCGGATCAAACGCATTCTTGTTATTTACAGTTCCTGGTGTTACCACTTGCCACAGCAAAAGGCCCTCTTGTAAGTAGCCCTCCCAGTGATGAGAAAATTGAAGCAACTTTTAATCTTGAATCCCACCACACTGTGGTTTGCATTAATGGTTTGCTTAGGTTAGCCTGCTGTGCTGCATCACAAACCAGCACAACCTGTGTCACCTCTGCCAAACCCTGCTGCAACACAGTGCTCAGCAACACCCCTCAGACAATCACCCTATGCCCAGTCAAACAATCCACTGTTTGCAACAAAATTTCCTTCTAAATGAGGGATCGTTTCAGTAGTTAACTGTTGATCATCTATTTGAGCTGGATACCCTTTGGGACAATGTAGTGCCTGAAAGCCGGAGTACTGGAATTGTTCCACCATAAAATTGGTGTAAAAACGATGTTTGTTAAGCATGTGTTAAGTCAACTCTTTCTGAAGAGTTAAAACGTGAACATAGAGCAGAAGCAGAATTCAGTCAAATTTCGTATCACAGTTGAAAAATCATGACTCTGCACTAAAACTAGCTTGACAAAACTGTCATAAATTAAACTACCTATCTGACAAAAAAACCAACAATAAACCATCATTTATAAGGGCTTTCTACCTAAATGTTATCTATTACCTCTGTAATTTTACTCTGTAATGCCTGAAAATGCATCTTATCAACTTACAGTATTTCAATATCCCTTTCAGTATCCTTTGTAAAGCATTAAAAGGGAAACAGTGCAATCACAAAGTGCAGTAAATTTGAATTAATGAGAGAGGAGTGTAGAAAGTCTCTCCTTCTGCATAACACAACACTTTCAGAAGCAGCCCCCTATCACAAAATATTCCACATGGCCACAGAAATTCAAAATGCTACACCAAGAATGGAATGTCTTTGTTGCCCATAAGATCTTTTAGTTACATTCTGTCCTTGGAGTATGAATTGCAGTGAATAAGAAAAATCTCTGAAAAATAGCAAATTAGAAAAACTGTATTTATGGTCCTAAAATTAATATATTACAGCTCATCTTCCTCCTTTCTTTCCACATCAGCAGGAACTATGTTGGAAACTTCTCTAATCTCCATACCCAGACTAGGTAAAGCCATGCTGCAGAACTCACTGTCTTTCTAATTCAACTTCTTACACCTCAAATGGTTTCCCAGAACATTATGCCATGTTTTATTCCTACAATATTCTTTATTCTTTACTAGATACATGGAATATTTCAACCGCATTTTCCAGTACACAACAGTGAATTCTGCAGAATTATGCTGCAAAGACCAGAGCTTGAATCACCTCTCTTGTCTCTTTGCTTCCCTTCACATCTCCATCTTTGTCTTCAGACCCGCTTCACACCATACCTATGTTTCATTAAGATCTGAAAAGCCCAGTCTGAATTCCAGTATGCTCTTGAAGGCAAAGTCAAAAGTATGTTAATGTTTTCTTCAGTGTGGCACCTTACCCTTTGAAGGAATTCCTCACCAACACCAATGAAAATGGTTGAAAATTTTTCCTGCACTAAGAGATCACTGTAAATGATCCAAAAGTGAAGTGAAGGTATAAGGATAATACTGAAAAACTATCTGTAAGAATGCTTATTACACCAGTATACCAATACCAACATAGAGTTTCTTTATCTCCCCTCTCCTTTCTTACCTGTTGTCTCTCATCTTTTACTTCAGACAAACTTTCTGTATATGCTGTAGAGAATCTAGGAAAGGACAACTATATTCACTAATACTAACATGTAAGTATAATCATCAGATGCTCATCAGGGAACAGTTTCCTGACATGAACATGCAAGAGGGATATCCCAGCACCTCCTGCTTCAGCAAAGCAATTAATAGGAAACAAAAATCTAATCACTGATTAGATTATTAGATTAGTTCATACTAATCACTGATCCACAACTGGAAAGACAAAAGAGGGTTTGCAACTTATTTTCCTTATCATCAGGTCACACAAAGTAGACACAAAACAGTCCTGCACAAAAATTTAAAAATGTACTTATTACAGGACAAGGAATTTGATCACTGACAAATTTAAACAAATGATTCAAGAGAAACACAAACCCTCCTCCACAAAAGAAAAAAAACCAAAACCAAATCATACAAAGCTTAATAATAAAACTAGATTAATTTTTTTGACATTAAAGAGGATGGTAACAATTACTGTAATGAGGGAAAGATATTTATGTCTCCCAGTTTTTAAAATAATTTCTCTTTGATAATAAAACCCAACTGTCATTGAGTAAGGGTTGTAGTACTTTCACTAACAAAGGTGGTGTATAACAGGCAATCATTACTACAGTGACGAGACTGAACACAAATTAAAATAAAAGTTCAAGCATCTAATGAAATATCAAGTTCTGATAACTATCTTCCTAAAAAGAATGCTAATGCCATTGTATCTAGAAAAAAATTGCACTGCCTGGAAAGTCCCTGTTTTATTTCATTTGGTATACTGAGAAATCCATCAGGACAACACGCCAACATCATAGAAAATTAATGTACCATATATTAAAGTGAGAGACCACAATATGTTAAAATTTAATTAAATGTTTCTATGTTTCTAGTAAAACCTCACAGAGAACTATTTTTTATTTTGCAGTCACTGACAGGAAAATACAGTCAGGCATTCGAAGTAAATTACAAAATAGAGCAATAAGCAACATATGTTATTTATAAATTAGCTTTTTCTCTCTCCAGCACAGAAAAGACAAATATCTAGAAAGGAAATCTCTTCTTTATCCAACATTTTCTATGGGTTACCTTGAAATGGTCCCCACTTACTTAACTGTCTCTTATGTATGATTTCTACAGCATTTAGACTCTCTTTAGATTGCAGACAGCTTTTAGGGTGTTAAAGTTCAGGGCTTTGGAGTTCAATTCAAAGGCCAGATGTCTGTTCGCAACTAATCCCTAAATATCTTGAATATGAAAAAAGAATTCATTCTGAAGAAATAATTTCATATCCAAAATCTTCAAGTCTATTCTGCTCTCATGCAGAAAATACTGAATGTAATAAGATTAGATTTGTGGAACTGAAAGCAAAGAACCACGGAAAATGTGTTTCTTGTTTTATGTATTTAACAAATCCGCTTGTGTTTTCATACACTACACGCCTCCATCATAGATGAATATTACACAAAAATGAAACTTAAATAGATTTCTACTCACACTTTGCTGTCAGTCACTTTCCAGCTTGGCTTGATCTACTGCTCATCTCTTTTTCTTTAACTCCCTAAATGGATTATTGAAAGAAATTGTGAATTTTGTAGCTCAGAAGTGTCATGCAGCAGAACTCAGATCAAATCAGGTTTCTATACTCCCAGTTATCAAGCACAAACATTTTTGTAACATCAAAGCCATAAGAGTTTCGGTATTTAAAAAAAATATTATCACTGTAATCATTTGGTTACATCTGGTCTTACACATTCCAAAATTTTCTGATTGGAAAGAAGGAAAATTTCCTCATATTCTTATTTGTTCATAGGAGAAAGATTAATCCACATGGAAAACCTTTGAATTACCAATAAATTGATGAATTTTCCTTAATGCAGATTATCACTATATGTAATGGCCAATTATAACATTAAATTCTTTCAATATTTGTCATGATGGTGCCTTAAAATTCCTATGGTGATTTTTTTTAGTTGTATCTTAAAAAAATGAGAGTTAAGATGCTTTCATATAAAATACAATACTTTTCCATGTTCCATATGATGACATTTCCTTTGAATTTTCGTTATTAAATAATGCAATGGTACTTAGCTTATTCAGAGAAAAGTCACTGAAAAGATTCAATAGCTTTAAGGCAGTCTTCGCATCAGATTCTCAGCAAACACTTATGACTCTAAATTAGCCTTCTTGTAATATTCTACAATATTTGCCAATAATTCACAAATATTTCAGCAAGTATTCTAGGCAACATTCTTCCTGGGAAGAGTATTCATAGAGTATGGACTAATAGGTTTACTCGAAAATGTGAAGGCATTCCCAGGGAATATTTTGCAATGCTTGTCAATCAACCACTATCAAAAGTAATCATTTTAGGAACAAAGAAGAGGAACCAAAGTCCTGCTATAAATTATCCTTCATTTCTCCCTCTCTTTCAAGCAACGTATTTTGAAAGATTAAGCCTTTCATTAACATTGCTTGATATAACTAGAAACTCTTCAGGGTTGATTCTTGACTCTTAAGTAGAGGTGCAGCAAGAATGATAACACTGGAAGCATGACTTCAATATTTATTACTTAAATACATGTGTTATCAGTAAATATTCATTGCAGGACCATTAACTTTTTTATGCACAATATTTACAGAATTTTCTCTATTCAATTGCTGGTGCATCTCTTTAAATGAAATGTATAGAGCTAAATCCCCTGACAATGTGAACTGACACTACTTCATTGACTTTAGTAGGTAAATATTTAAGTCTGGCACCTAAGTGTCAGGTCAGTTGGTCAACGATTACAGGGACCACATGAAAGGTAAGGAGAATTCCTCCTTCAAATTACTATCTCTCCCTAGTGGTTTGACTCTGCTGAACAAGATTATTTTTTTAAACAAATATTATAGGAAAATATACACTTATGCAATTCCAACATTTTAAAAAACATCACTATTTGAATTACATTCAGAAGTTTT
This sequence comes from Numenius arquata, assembly GCF_964106895.1. NCBI lineage: Eukaryota > Metazoa > Chordata > Aves > Charadriiformes > Scolopacidae > Numenius > Numenius arquata. The sequence continues at coordinate 16,359,823 of NC_133584.1, forward strand.
TCATTTTTGTTTTTTCTGTGCAGGTTTCAACTTAGGACCATTGAAACAAGAAATACTAAAAAAAAATAAATAAATGGACATGACAATATTGACAAAAGCATTGCTACTGTGGCAACATAAGGAAGAAACGACACAGTTTCCCTTTTCCCCAATTAACCCATCACTAATAGTAACATATTCCTGTGCAACATCTGGATTTAGAAAAAATATTTAATAAAATAGAAGATTTAACCAGTTCTAGGCACCATATTAAAACACTATGAATTTCTAGTGAAAAATTACTCTAAAGGGGAAAAAAAACACACCATAGAACTCTGGTGTTACCAAAACTGTTTTAATTTAGAAATGTTTCTCTGCCAAGAGCCTCATCTTTCACAAATGTACAGTAATATTTTAGTTGCTTTAGCTTACTTAATTAGGTTTTTACCTAATGACAGAGAAGCAGAAGAGTCAAGGTTTTCCTATTTTTATTTTTAGATGCTACTCAACTTTACAAATGCAGCAATGGCTGTTATACGCTATTGAGGACTGATCTTTTGTGTTTGCACATGATGTGTAGGGGAGATGATAAAAGGGATTGAAACCAGGGTATGTTGCTTAGCCAAAAATATATTGTGCTGTGGTAATGTAAAAAATGTCACAGAAGAACCTTTACATAACTACTCAAAAGTCCACTAGCTACTCTTTGTACTCATCTTTCTGAGGGAAGATCCTACACCTGAATAGCCTCAATTCAAAATGTAAACTCCTATTTCCTGTCAGAATCTTTCAGCTTGATTTTTATTTTTTAAGGATAAGAAGCCACATTTTAAAATCACAGATTGAGGCCTCTCCTGTCCTCTTTGCATTTTTCTGAAGCAAAAGGCTCTTATCATACTCTGTTGCAGCTGGTAGTCTTTTAATCTGTTTGCATGTTTCTCCCTTTTAATTGTAAAAATGTGTCACGTCTTTAGAACATGTTCTAATCTGTATTACTTATTCATTCCAAAGTATCTACGCATTTCATTTTCCAGAGTAAATAAAAAAATAAAATAAACAGCACTGACAATTACAAAATGGAAATTATGAAGCATATCATAATTATCATTCACCAAAATTGCTGAATGTGACATTCAAAAATGAAGTTTCAAATGCCAACTATTTTATAAAATTCAAATGTATGTATGGTTATTGAGAAAACATACCTCTTGGTTAAACATTGTAAATAAAATTATACTTGAGCAATGTCACACCTATGGGACAATTCATGCATTTACCATAACTAAGATCACATTAAATATGTAAAAGCTATTCATAAGATAATCACAGAGCTGCAGCTTACTTTTCTGTAGCTATGGCACAAGCTGCCTATAAACTTGCTTTTCTGGACAAAATAATAACAGCTAAAGGTCATCAGACAGTAAAGTTCTTTGCCTTGCTTGATATAAGTTATAACCTTCTACCGCCTGAAAGGTTAATGGTGCATGGAAGTGAGTAGCTGAAATATTTCATATTGACTTGAGAGAGTTGTAGATGTAGAAACATCTTCTTAAAATTAAAATTTGAATGATTTTCCATTGTTACTAAATTGATCAGAAAAGAAAGGGCACAGAAGGGTGACAAAAAGTCTAGAGAACAGGAGACTCAAGTTTTACATGTCTTGTAAATGGCTTTTAAACGTTACAAAAGATTAATAATATCAAGTTAGTGTAACTATCTTGCCTTTCCCTTAACTATGACATTGTTCCAACATATTTTCTTCATAGAATTTAATTTGAATAGAGCAAATTGGTTTTGTTAGAGGACTGAAATAGCAAAGACCATAGTGGATCATTTCCACATTTATCTGGTTGACTTCTCTGATGTGATGAATAGCACATAATTTTTGATTCAAACATCAAGCAACTCTAGACCTTGTGACTGAGCAAAACTTAGAAGAAATGGTTACGTGCTCAACTTGAAAAAGTTAAACATGAGTCTTAGAGAAGACACAGTAACAAAGACATCCTAGAGGGAGTAGAACTACATATAAGTGATACTAAATATGGTCATAAGATTGTAAAAAACTATATTAATGCTAATAACAAAGCAGTAGAATGTAGCGGGAATGCTGCAAGCTTTTACATTTCACATGCACACCTGCACTGCTGAAGCATCAAACTGGACTGAAAAAAAGACAATCACTAGAGAATGAAAAAGTCCATATTCTACGTAGTAGGAAAATCTACATTTAATGAATAAATCAGAAATGAAACCAGAAATGAAATTAATAGCGTAAGTATGGCATAAAGGTCTATCTTAGATCTTTTAAATTATGACAGTAAACATTGCGTAACAAATCCTAGACACCGATCTACTTCACAAAAGTTCTTCCTAGCAAGGTGTTTAAGACAACACTGAAACAAAAAGCCTTTGAATAAGTGACTAAAAGAAGTAAAAAGTAACAATCCGGGTGGCGGGGGGAGGCGGGTAAGGGAGGAGGAAGGAGAGGAAGAAAAAAGACAAAAGAAAATCCAGTTTCAGGAAAACACACTGAAAATTTGGATTCTACAAGGAAAAATTTCAATTACATACAGAGTTGCATATAACTTTCCTGGTCATATTTTGAAAGATTACACAACACAAAAAAGTTCAGCTCTGTGCAATTTCACTTGCCATCCACATGCTGGTAATCTCTAAGGTTACATTCCTATACAGCTCTTTTTTTCCCCCCCCTCAGCTACTCAAAAGGGAAAATGTCATCTGTTGTAACAGTAGGTGATCAAACAATTGTAACATACTAATACCAGCTTCCCTAATGTTTAGTTACTTACTGGAGATCACTAATGATACTACTTTTATCCTCGTGGCATAAGGTTAGCACAAAAATGGAAAAACCTTGCTCTACATGAAAGCCAATATTTTGAGCCAGAGAGAAAACACCATATGGAAAATTGTTTTCTTCTGTGTCACCATCAAAAGATTTCTAAACGCAGTTAAAAGCTTCTTATATTTTAGAGAATAATTTTTTAGACATTCATATACATGCAGGCACTCCTAAATTCTTGATGCAATTGCTAATCAGCTATTTATTTTGATTATTAACCACATTGTTAAATTGCTAGTACACACTGATTTTTGCAGGCACTAGCACAAAATTTGGCATAAAAATTCTACTTAACATTTACAAGGAAGAGTTTTCTTCACCTTGTGCAAACGTGTATCTGAAACCCATTCACTAGCTCCATATTACATTTGTCATCCAGGTTGCATTATCATTTAACATCAGAGCATGAAACATCCTTACTATCTGTTCATCATCTTTCTAAATGCTTCCCTCAATCTCTTTTGTTGAATTAGAGGAAGTTATCCTATATTTAACCTTTTATTTCACCATAGGAATTCTCTAAATTTTCTGTTGGAGATAACAGTTTGGCCTTACTTTACATCTCCCTTGAAATAATTGAAATAAAGTTTTAAGGCTTGTTGAAGAAAACAGCCATATTTTCAAGATTGTTCAAATCCTAGCAGCTCCTATTTTGCTGTGATGTTGCAATGTTTTTGAAAATTTTGATCATTCAAATTCCGTATCAGGAAAAAATAGAAATACAGAACATGAAGTTCAATGTAAAGGTCTACTTGTAGGTTTTTTTCACAGGTTAAGTAGAATACAAATACAAAGGAAGCAAAGCAGTCACTCTTTTTCATGGAATAGTGTGAGTTAACTGCAAAGGACTATAATCTAAATTGATTCATTTTTTTCTTGAATTAGTTACAAAAATGTGGTGCTATACCACAACATACAACAATAATGAACCTTTACAAAGTGGGTGGAGATAACTTATGGTCATTATAACAACAATGTATTCTGTCCCAGAACTAATTTTGTTCTTTGTTTGGGGTTTTTTTCTCCTAATTCTTTTTAACTTTGCCATTAGAAATGACAAAATGCTTTTTATGTTCAATGCCACAATCAGAGGATATTCAGGTTAAGAATAGTATATGGCAATATACTTCTCTGATACTTCAGATTAGTTTTATTGTCCTTTTTTATGTTTCTGTAAATCTAAAATTTGTTCTAACTCAATAACAACAAAAAAAGCTTTTCTACCCTAAATAACAGCATAAACAGGAAGCATGCATCCCTGTTTAACATTAAAAAATTCCTGGAAATATTGTTTTCAATTGAGTGAATTCATTATAGTCTGCAATAGATATTTATACTTGCTCATATTGTAGATGGTATCTCAAGTTAATTTTACTGAATTTTATATGATTAGGTTTTAGGCTGTGTTACTTCAACCTAATCTTCTGTCACTAAGTGTAAAATGCTGGACAATGTCATTAGTGCAATTAATTAAGCAGCCAATGCATTGTGTAGAGGATATTGAATTATATCACATTGGAATTGCATAGCATGAAGCATCATAACCAGGTCAGTTTGAAATACTTGTATCCATCATTATAACACCATTCAGTGCCACCGAGAGACTGAACTAAATCATCCAAAGACTATCCAGCCACTAATTTCCTATTTCAGCCTAGTTTGACCTATATATTCTTTCTTGATTTTCTCCTTGAACATGCATCTTGTGTCAATATTTAAAAGCAGATGTGCTACAATTATACTGGAAAATGTGGCTACATTGTAACACAGTCTTTACCAAGAAAGTCCTATTATATGTAACTGAGAAATATAGTCTGATAGAAACCTTCAGCCCATACACCATACTGGTTTGAAGGTGATCAGGTTAGTTGGATGTGTTTATCAAAATTACTTGAAGACAAGAGATTATTGCTCCATCACTAGGATACTTGAAATGTTTATTCCACACCCTTTCCATAAATTATTGGAAACTATACGAAATAAGAAATCCTAGAATTTTAAAACAGTGTGAAGATCAAAGAGGTTAGAGACATGCAAAGTGTTATACATTTGTTGACTGGCAGAAATGCAGGTTGTAATCACCAAAGTAAATATTTCTGAATAGCATTCAGGAAACTGATTTAGCGATGACATTTTAAGCTTTTACAGTTTATGCTGTATTATGAAATTGATTTATAGAATCATAGAATGGTTTGGGTTGGAAAGGACCTTAAAGACTATCTAGTTCCAACCCCCCTGCCATGGGCAGGGACACCTCCCACTAGATCAGGTTGCTCAAAGCCCCATCCAGCCTGGTCTTGAACAATTCCAGAGATGGGGCATCCACAACTTCTCTGGGCAACCTGTTCCAGCACCTCATCACCCTCATAGTGAACAATTTCTTCCTGATATCTAATCTAAATCTCAGCTCTTTCAGCTTAAAACCGTTATCCCTCGTCCTATCGCTACACTCCCTCATAAAGAGTCCCTTCCCATCTCTCCTGTAAAAAAATTCTCACATATAAAGAAAAAAAAAAAAAAGGAAAAAAGCCCTGCCTTACAGACAAATAACTTTACCTTTCTATTGTTTAATTAGTCCATCATTTATTTCATGCAAAACAACATGGGTACCTATAGCTGCATAAGTGGAAAAGCAGTGCCATGACAGCTTTGCACTCTTAATTCTGCTGGTACCAAACTTTAGAGAGCAATGTGTTAACACCTAGAGGTGTTTGGCTTACTGAAGGGGACTAAGAAAAAAAGTCAATTTAAAACTGATTCTTAATGATTCTCTTCCATAAATAGTTTTGTATTTTAACTAGATAGTTCTCTAAACTATCCGGATAGTTTCAGATGCTCAACTCTTTTTAGAGGTCTTCAAATGCAAACCCACCCAACTGGATATTTAGTTCTCAAGAACACATGCAATTTTCCAGTTCACATGCTTCATGGTCTCTGATTCTGTTTATACAGCAGTCACTCCTAAATTCACTAACCATGAAATTTGCACCTGATTTAAGAAGAGGTTGGCAATATTTCTGCAGTCCTGGAGACAAATGTAGCACGTATGGTTACCATCTTACTGATTTCAATTTGTGCAAAGACATATTTTTTACTTTTCCCAGCTTTTTGTCCAATACTGCTTGACAAAGATTTGTTTTTACTTCTCCTGTCATATTTCAGTATTATGCAAGATTGAAAGAGATTGCGTGATGTGCTGAATCTGGATTTGCCCTCCTATGAGCATACTAACATTCTAGTGACCGCTGTATTTATCAACCTCCTCTATATTTAATACGCACATTAGCATACTGTGTATTTATGACAAGCAATTATTAGAATCAGAATTACTATGAGATTCTTAATTAAAATGTGATCTCATGATTCCTGTGGTTGCTATGGCAACTCAGGCTAGATTAAAAAAATCTAAGTGATACTACCATAGCATTCTTTATTGTTTCTAACTTAAGTGAATGATTGCATCACTACATTAACATCAACTCTTTTTACTTTACTAGTATGATTTATTTCTTCTTAGGAATGCAGCCTTAGGGATACATTTTACGTTACTTATGCTCTAATCAGAAAAAATTTGATAAATCCAGTCACTAATGACAAATACATTCATGGTATGTGACTGACCTCGTGATACTGAATCCACCTGGGTTCTGATGACAGAAGAGCTTTAAATAGAAGATTTTAAATTGCCAAAGAATTATCTTTGTTCGCATATAAATATTTTAATATTCCAAAGAACCTTTTTTTGTCAAACATTTCCTTTCTGGTTAAAAAAATCACTACTTGTTCAGTAGTGCAAAAGTAGTTAGAAAAAAAAAAAAAAGGCAAGCTACATAGAACCATAGAATGTTTTAGGTTGGAAAGGACCTTAAGCATCATCAGGTTCCAACCCCCCCTGCCATGGGCAGGGACACCTTCCACTAGACCAGATTGCTCAAAGCCCCATCCAGCCTGGTCTTGAACACTTCTAGAGATGGGGCATCCACAATCTCTCTGGGCAACCTGTTCCAGTGCCTCACCACGCTCATAGTGAACAATTTCTTCCTAATATCTAATCTAAATCTCACCTCTTTCATTTTAAAACCATTACCCCTCGTCCTACCGCTACGTGCCCTTGTAAAAAATTCCTCTCCAACTTTCTTGTAGAAAATGGAATCAATATGATTCCAATATTCTACTATCTCCTCCTGCAAATTATTTGAACAGAACTGTGTATAATGGCAAGCATCTTACATAAAAATTCTGGTAAAAATTAACGGCAATTGCAATCTTTACAAATTAAACCACAAAAATGTTAGAAGATGTATGACATTTGTGTATTATCTTGACATTCCATTGTGCTTTTGACAGTGTATGACAATTTAAGAGTCCATTTCTATGGAAGTGACTTAAAAATAAAGATGAAGATGTGCAGATATCATAGAATCTGACTCCATTCTTTACCCAGGGAAAAATTAAATGGCAGCTTCTGTGAAGAGTAGAGAGATATGCATGATGTACAACTTATTGATGGAGAAACAGTGCAGAACAAAATTGCTGCTTGATACTTAAGCAACGTAATTAGCAGCTCACAGCAGGACAGATGAACAACGAGGACAAAGCTGCAATTCTGAAAATTCTACAGCAGTGAAACCAGTGAAAATCCTAAGCAAACTTCCTCCAATGCCTGAGAATTATTTGAACTAGGGTTGATTCCTCCCAGATTAACATGGTTTTGTTGCTAATTTCTTCTCACACAATGCTAATATAAATAGGAATTTATAGGTTCAAAAACAGCAGGAATGCAATTAATATTCTTTACGTTATATTTTGGAATAGAGATGGTAAACACGTGGTTCTGGGTGTAACCTTGGTATCAGGTCACCAAGGAAACAACAAAGTGACTATTTAAAATTTGCACTTATTGCAATCAGAATGTTGCCTTACTCAAACACTTTTAAGATAGGTTTGTGTAGTAAATTAACACTTATGACACACAAAGGTTATTCAGCATAATAGATGATAAAACATTTATGTCATTTGAGTATCAAGCAAATCTTTAAGTATTTGCTCTGAGCTTCAAATTGAACTATTTTGCAGCAAGCAAATCTGCAAAAATTTCATTGAGAAAAATGCAAGTTCTGTAGGAATTAGAAGCAAAGAATAAAATTTAATTGCTTCATATATCTGAAGGGCAAATAGAATCTTTAATTAAGTTGCAGTGGGACTATGATTTTGGAAAATGTGTAATAAATTTTGTCAATGTCACAATTTGAAAATTTATTCAAGCTCACACAGAAAGAGTCAGAATGCAGAACTCAGTTAAATACAGCTATGTTTCCTCAAGTTGGGAAAAAAATAGTATAGTGTCCTGTTTTTTGCTGACAATTGTCATCTGTATGTTGTGATCAGGTGAGCTTAGAAATACCTGTTGGGGTTATTCACTTCCTGTCAAACATCACAGGAAATATTATTATACACAGCACTTTTTATATTTAAAGGTTGTTTGCTTACTTGTTTTTGTGACAACTAGAGGTTGATAGCAGTCTGCCCGTCATATGAACTGATGTGATGCTTACCAACAGCAATCTGATTGCAGGCAGCATCAGGGTGAGGGGGAGCCGAAGCTTTTCACCCCAGTCAAAATTAAGCAGTATCTTGTGATCAGTATATCAAATATGTAACAAAACACTTGAGACTTCGACAGGAAAGACTGCATTTACTTCAAAAATGTATGTGAACGAAAGTTGTCAGTGTATCACAGACTATGTTACTTTTCAGTTCATATAAGGCCATTACTATTTAAAATATCCCTTATAGGTGTTAAACACACATATTACGATAAGTTTACTCACACTGAATGATGCCTTACTCTACAAACCGATCAATTTCAATGGAATATTTTCCAGAAAAGTATCAAAACGTAGCTCCTGACAAACAGTAAGATTTAGCAAAAAATCAAGAGTATTTTTCTAAATGTCGGTATATGTATTTTCAGAGGCCTGTTAGTACTGATTAAATGAAATTACAAGTTATTAAGTCAAGTGAGATTTTCCTGCTATTCCATTCATTTGCACTGCTATCATCTTCTCTGTATTTGATTCAACTACAGTCAATCCAAACTATACTTAAAACGCAAGCAAATAGCTGTTCTCTCACTGTGTTTCTGAATTAAGCTTGGAGTATGCGCATCCCATGTTCTGAAAATTCATTCACATGAAAACGGCACATTAATACAAATAATACTCAAATTGAGAAGTTGTCATCTCTTTCCACTGACACAAAAGACAAGTACCACGCAGCAATTTTTGTTCACTTGGAAGTATGCGCAACAGCTTTAAATAGCTAATTTAGAGAGGTCAGGAATTAAAATAACCTACTCACATTTCTTGTCTAACTAGATTTAGTTAGGTTTTACATTTCCACATTGTTGTATTGGCAATAGGTCAGCAAACCAGAATGTAACTGTTATCTCTCTGAAAACACATTGTTTAGGTTTCCAAGAATTTTTAAGAAAAGGGTTTTCTGAAAGATGGATCCTTGTCTTCTGTGAGCAGCAATATTTCATATATTTCATGACACATAAACCACTGCTTTCAATCCACCAAAAATATGGACATGTAGCAAAAGTCCAGATAAAAGAATTACATACACATAGGACTCCTGTGTCACTATGAAATCTGTCAAGATCTGACCACTAAGTCAAATCCTTTAATCTCTTCTGGTGCTGCAGGAAAGGAGGTGGCAGACACGGAGACAACAAAATGGATGCTATGCAGCACTTTATAGAAGACATTTGCAAAGAGTTCTAGGATGCTTTTTGTTCTGCACAGCTCATTACCTTAGATTTCTGAAGAAACTATTCTACTGTGTTTGTAAAAAGAGGACAAAAAGAATTCAATAGAAGGATTCTATTTTGAAGAAACTGAGCTCCAATGGAAAGTATAGATTTGTAACTTAGGGTGGAGGCAAATAAACTGTGAAGTTTTATATGTCATAAGACAGAAGTTGGAAATGATAAGTATATAATTAAAACAATGGGTAGATTTTTCCCTTGGCAGGAAAGAAGACGACAGTCAAAAAGACCAGATACTGGAAAGTAGACCTACTTCACCAAGGCTGATTTTGGACATCCAACATACATCTTCAGGGAAATACAAACAGAATTCAGTTTATGCTCTTCTGAGATAAATGACAGCTTTACCAATTAGGTGAAGTCTACAGCCAGTAGAAAAATCAAATATTTGCAGAGAAAGTCCTAAACTGTTCTGTCACAGTGATTTAAACTGATGCTAATAGTGCTTTAGCTGAGAACTCCAAACTCTAAGACAGGAAACTATATCCTCTCTCTGTTTTTATGAGGATCCCATCATTTTAGTTCTATCCTATTCAGCTGCTCATATTTCTGCTCTGAATAGTACTCTCTTAATCTCTTTAATTATTTGACTTCTTTTTTGCATAATACATTAAAAGGCAATTGTAATGGGATATGACACTTTTTTTCTTTGACAGAACAAAAAGAACTTAGGAATCTGCCAATACTAGGTAAAACATTTTGTTCCCTACAATTTCTGTAGACAAAATGCTCAATAGGCTTCTCATTATGAATATATTTTAAATTCTTACTGACAGATGACTTCATCAATGTCACTGTAAGGATGTTGTTCAATCTCATTAAAAAAATAAAAGGGAAGAAAACCAATATTCTCATCATACTTCCTTCAGTCACTGATTTTCAGAAGCTATTAACAGGTCTCCAGTCTTACTTTTTCACTCCCTTTCTGATAAATAGGCTTTCAAGCATTCAAGGAAAAGAGCCCTATTCGTCTAAAGCTAAGTTTGAATATACTTGAACATTGAATGAACTGGTACAAAAGAAACTAGGCTGGATGTTGCTTTTTTTTTTTTTTTTTTTACTTCAAGGATTATGGCTCTCACAATAAATTGTGAGTAGCAGTTTTTAGACTGATATGAGAATGCATTTATGTTCAGGCCATACAAGCAGACAGAGCTAGGTATTTTGGTATGGTAAAGGGCAGCAGGTGTCCTCTGATAGATATTGAATTATATTTGAGCTGGAGATAAAAGGACCTTCCAAATCAATGCTTAGCCGAATTATCAGACAATACAAAGAAATCCTTATAATTTTTGCAGTGTCTGATATCTAGATAAACAGCTCTATCAGCATTCTAAAGTCACAGAAGTCCTTCTTGTTTAAAATTTTTATGTATTTATTAGGAGTAGTTTCAGAAACATTTTCTAAACCTAAGTCCCATTTTTGGTGCTAATCTCAAAACATGACCAAGGTACTAACCTAACAACATTACTGAAAACATCATTGAATATATCAAATGAATCAGAATAACAGAATATAGGTATTAAGAGGGAGAGGTGAGTGAATAGTGTAGCTGTATAAAAGTAAAAGAGAAGAGTGAGAGAGTAAATTATGAGAATGGTTAACATCCTCATAATTTTTAAGATACTGGGAAACACTACTTATGCAGCTGGCCTAAAAGCTTGGCCCATTCTCAGATAGCACAGGTTGAAGGGAACGAAGGACTACTTTCACCTGCATGTGAAAATCTCTACATGAACATGAGCTCAGTGCCAGAAAAACACTGCTTTATGGCAGAGCCCTGCTTCAGAACCTAGTCATTAATAAAAAGCTACCTAGAAATGCAGTAAGTGGACGCTCTTCATTGCATTCACTTTACATTTTATTAGGGGGGTGGAGGGGCGGTAAATACTGAAAAGTTTACTTCCTACACAAATCCCAGAAAAGAGTTGTTAATTGTGCTATGTGTGTTATTAAAACCCTACTGCCTTGATCATCCCACCACATGCATAATTCACTCTCAGCTTGCTTTGAGTTTAGAGTTCAAACTGAGTAACAATGAGGAATTTCAGTTAGAGGTTTATTTCTGTAGAAAGCAGTTTAACTTCTGTTGTTTAATTGAGGGTGTAGAGTTGATGTTATCAAAGTCAGTGAAGAGCAGAATAGAACTGAAGAAAGCCTCCCTGGAGAGAAGAGCAGAGACCCACCATGCCCAACTGCTGTCTCCGTGACTCTGCCAGTTCAGCCTTCGGAATTAAGGAATGGAATCCCTTGTATTACAATTAATTTAATTCCAGTTCAGAAGATGACAAGGATAATGAGTGCTAATGATTAATCAACTAACCCACAAATGCTTCTGTAACTGGTAAAGCTCTGAGAAGTATAGTGACCCAACTGCTTTCCGTAGACAACAGAAGAACAAGCTACAAAATGGATCATGCTGAAAAACAGAAACTACTCGGAAAGAAAAGCCTTTTACACTCTTATTCACACAAGGGCAGAGGAAGCTCTCTTAAATAGAGAGCGAAAAGCTGTAATACAGTGCAAACTTGCAAAATTGTTTCATTAGACTGCAATAGGATTTCCTCTTACAGCTTAGCAAATGTTTTCACTCAGTCTAGTGACACATAACAAGAGCCTTGTTCCTGCTCAAAGAATATTTAATAGTTTTCATCCATCCAGTGCTGAAGGTATAATTAGTTATATGATTGTATTTCCAGCTAGGGACTAGAAACTAGGATTCCTTACTCCAAGAGAGTATAACCAGAGAAGCTAGGGAAAAGCTATGCTCTTTTTCTCTGAGATGGATAAAATGCAGAAAAGTTTTCTATTATTTTAAGGTTTGAAAGCAACATTTTCTCATCAAACATTTTTACAAAGAAAATCCACATGGAAAAGGGACAACAAATGAATGGCTTTTGTTTCAGCTGCTGAGACACATGCTGGCAGGGTTTTTTGTTCTCTCTGTAAAGGTTTCTAAAGTACACCTTTCACTCCAAACAAAATATAGCATCGGAAAACCCACCTTATGATCTTTACACAACAAAATTCACTGAACTCAAAGGGAATTAAAAAGAATACAGGAGAAAAGGCACCAAGATTAAGAGGACACGGGAAAAGAAAGAGAATGGATTTGACAAACTAACAGTCTTCCCAGAAACATATACAGCTATTCAACACTCTTTTGTGGTTGGTCTTTTATTTGAATTTTTTTTCAGCAAGAAATAGGCTCTTTGGATATTTCAAACTAGATATGCCATATGATTTTCTTTTATAAACTCAGTGGGACCATTTCTGTAAAGGCTGTCGCATGCCCAGTTCACCATGATAATTATGTTGACAGAAATAGTTCCTTCAACATTTAAGCCTGTTTTAAAATGAGTAGTAAAACTAACAAATAAATTCTGCAGTTCTTTATACAACTCTCAAGCTGTTTCAGTCTGTGTGTCTATGCAGAGGTAGTGTATCCCTGAAGCAGGTTTGCAAACTGTAGGGCAGTGCATTTCACAGGAAGAGAAATAAGCAAAGAATTTGTTCACTGCCAGAGGCAGTGGCGCTGTAGGCATGGACAATTGTGCAAAATTACATTTTCGTTGATATTATCTCATGCCTGCTGGAGTGATTATGATTCCGCTTGCTTCTATATTAATAGAGAAATCTCATGGCTACCTTGAAATTTCCTATAAGGGGTATTAATCCAGCTGTGTGCTGCTTATTCGTTTTGCTTCTGGCAATAGATGCTAGTAATCAGAAGACCTTTAATACTTAAGTAGGAATGTTGCAACAACAAGGGGGCAGGGTTCCCCTGTCTGCTTCCACCCCACCTTGTCACACTAAGGCCACCAGAATATATCATTTGCTTTGCAGAAGATTCCTAAAACGAACAAAAGTTTTTGTCATCATTACTGTACTCTCTGAAGTAAATAATCAAGAACTTTGGAAAATGCAAACTCAGATTCTTATTTCATGGCTCATTATAATCCAGTACAGTTTTCAGAAAAGCAATGCAAAAATTATGCTTATTTATATTCTGGGCTGACTGGGCACTCCCATTTTTGCCAGTTGCAGTTATTTTCACTCTGCAGATAAGAATTAAGGATTCACTGCAACAGAAAGAGAGCATGGGAGGCTTTGTGATCCTCTAGTGAAGTGCCTTAGGCATTCACCTGTGTTTGGAAGTGGGGTGCAGACCTTTCTCCAATGTCCTCAGTGAGTCTGATTCCTTCACGATAAATATGGCAATGCTAAGAATGTGCAGTATTTCCTCCATAACAATAAGATTCATAATCTACAGTTTCTAGCTGCCCCCGTGCTTGAAATTTGTTCTACTATGTCAATTTGTAGTTGCTTATTAGTTATATGTAAGCTTAAATTCTCCTAAGGGAAAAGAAATTTAAAAAATCAAATCATACAGAGCTGCTGAAATGTCTCAGTTGCTAGATGCTTTTAAATATTCTCTTATTTCCGTATAGCCCTGAAATGGAAGACAAACAAAATTAATAATTCATTTTAGAATGACATCAGCTTGTTTTTAAAATGCAAATTTCCTTCTGCAGAAACCCAGTGACTCCTGGGGAGTGCTATGCACTGCAAACACTTTTGGATTTATGTCAGTTCTTTACGTCTTCCTGATTCTGTCTTGACTTTTTTTCCTTGTCCTGTAACCGTACGTGCCTGTCAAAGTGCTGTGCTGCAGCTTTCTAACACCATCTCCTGCTTGTTTGACTTACATTATTCTCTTCTTTTATATGTTGCAATAAATCTTTGCAAAGAATAGTACTCTAAGCATTCTTGCTGCAGCAAAGGAAGCATTTTCTGACCAAGTTTGGCACCTTTTTCATAATCCGCTTTATTCATTTTCTAAGTTATGATCTGAGAAACACAATGAAAGATAAAGGGGCCATCGAGCAAAACACTGATAAAACAAGTATTTTCTTAAATAATTCCAGTATTTATGTCAGGTAGCTGAGATCAAGAAAATGAACAAAGCCTAAATTATCACAATCTGTATGTGTTGTGACTTAGCTGGGACAACTGTCAACCCTTCACCTCAAATCAGAAAAGATTATTTAAAACAGACACTACTTCCCAGGTGAACCAAAAATTGTAAAAGCAGGAAACAAACTCTGTTTCCAAATAGGCCAAATCTTAGGAAAAACAGAAGGAATACCTAGAGGAGTGCAGCCACAGTCCAAGATTTAGAAATGTGGACATTTCTCCCTTCCACATCACCATGGTGTGAGTTAGGAGAGGACTGAAAACAACAATGAAGTAACTTCTAGATTACTTTTGTTTTTAATGTAACTGATATTCTGCAGCATAATTATCCCATCTCCGATGTGCACTCTCATAATTCTTATTTTAGTTTCTTTCTTTTAATACAATTCATTCCAGGATCACATTGCAGCGCATATGCTAAAAACACCAGGGTGTTTCTAAAATGCAGCGCAATGCCAGGTGGATGTGCTGGAGCTACCTCATTACCCAAGGGCAGCAAAATGCTGTATTCTGGCTAATTAAAGATGTACAGAAGCAGGCTATAATTTTTATAATTCTACATAATATAGCGTTATTCCATGCAGGATGCACCAGTCTGAATGTAATGTGAATGTATCCAACACATGATGCAATTGTGTCGCACAGACGTTCTTCTTTATCTACTTTATGGATTTGCAGTATTTCTCTACTGATGAAATACAGCTCATTATGTTAGCTTCACAATTTTCCTGCATCTTCCAGGGAGGTGTTTGATGTAATTCTGCAGTTTAAGAGAGAACAGGAGATGAGATAAAACCAGATTATCCAGATTGGCTTTCCATAGGTTTGGAATGTTAGATACAGTTCATGCTAGTGTGTTAGTAATATTCCTCATTAAGTAGCCAGTCAGTTTATAAAAGCTCTACAAAGGTGTATTTGTTGTATAGCATTCTATTATTTAAACATTTCTGATTATCTATGAAGAAGATACTGCTATTGGCTACAAAACCGGATAGCTTCCTACAGAGGATTGTGTGGCAGTGAACAGCAGAGGATTATACATAAACTTGCAAATAAAAAGAACAAATACTATCATTTTAAGATACAAAGGAAATACTTCAGTAAAGAACTGTACCACTTTCATTTGACAGTTCTTTGTTTTGGGATCTGGTATTGCACATGCCTTCCTGTGAGTGGAGTCCAAACTTTCTCACCTTCAGGACACTATTTTAAATAAGCAACCTAATTACTGCCTGCATTCACTAGTTTTCTGCTGGGTATGTGCACTCTGCAGTTGGTTTAGGAATACTGAGCCTTTGGCAAACAGCAAGCATAAAATTATCTTTGATGTCTTGACCCTTGAAGGTATTTCTAGATGCCTGAAGTGGACATCTGAAGCTTTATCAAAAGCTGGGAAACTGACATCATTTAAGTATCAGAATTTCTGAGTCTGTCCCTAAAATGCATGCCCTTTTGGATGTGTAGATAAAAAAAAAGGCATCACAAATTAAGTCAGGCACTCATTTGTTCTGACTGTATATTCTTTAAGACATGTCAATATATCAAGTGTGTTACAAGTGTTAGAGGACACATCTTTGAGGGAAGCTACTAATGTGCTTTACATCCACTGCTTGCTTTCCTCTCTCGTTAAGTTCATTATCTAAAGGAAGTATTTTTGCATTAGTTACTTGCTGGAATGGCAACAGTAATGCATTTCTCAATTTTAATTATGAACTCACTCATGAGCAGAGCAGAGCAGAGCAGAACATGTATCAACCTCAGCTCCCCACTGAGCAGTGCAAAGGAAACTTGGAAGGTCTACACTGTGAGGTGTCAACAGTTCGGTGACTACCCCAGGGCTACTCCACCAGGTCCACCACATGAGCAGAGTTCATAGCTATAAAACTTACCCACAGTCATGCTGACAGGGGTTATTTGCTTAGACACAGCACCGCACCAGAGCAAGTATTCAGCATCTGCACCCAGCTGGCTTAACTTAAAGTCCACTGAGGCTGTCCTTGAATCACTTCCCCAGCTAACTAGTGCCAAGTCAATGCCCCATCTGGTTTCTTCACATCCACCCAACAGACATTCATGTAAGACATCTCTGGATTTCCACAATCATGCACAGCCTGTCCATCAGGCTGGTTTCTGGCTCTCTAATGCCAATTACAGCATCCAGTAGATGCCGTGCCTTATGCCTTTAATAACGATACTAAGCAGCTTGTCACGTCAGCTTGTGAACCCTGGAGAACAATTTGAATCTCAATTGTTATCAAAAGCTCATTTTACTTAAATATAATCTTTTGCAAATCTTTATAAAGAGGAAAGTATATTCATAACACAACCATTTAATCAAATGTGGATCCAGAGTGTCAAAAAATGTAGTAAAGCACCACAGAACTCTTACAGTCATTTACTGTCCAGGTCATCAGAAAAAAAGCAGACCAAGAGTCACAGTCATTTACCACATTCTCTCACTCAGCAAAAGTTTTAGGATGAAGTGCAAGTACTGAAAATGCTTAGTGTTTATCTATCAAGCAATGCCATTGTAAATATTAGAATTTATTGCACTTACTAAATTGTTGAAAGCATCTATTCTGTTGGCATTTTGAATTGGATACAGGCTGAGGCATGAAAAAAAATTACCTACGCCAGCACTTATCTAAATGCCACTTCTCAAAGCCCATGCCGTGTCAACTATTGCATTGCTCTCCCACAGGAACAACTTTATTTAATTTTTTAAATGAAACTACTACAGACACACACACACTATTTCAGCCAGGAAGATTTAATGTAACTACAAATAAAGGTTGGGGTCAAAATAAAATACAGCTCTAGAAATATTTCTTCAATTTTTAATACTGGTCCAATAATTATTGCTGGCTAGTAAGGAGGTAAAAAAAAAAAAAAGGCCTTTTTTAATGTGACAGTGTCCCAACAATCAGCTTGCCATAAGGACCTCGAGAGGGATTCAGCAGTGAATTGCCCAATTCTGAGCTGATATTAGCCAAGATTCTTTGGAATTTGGAGGAACGTTATAAGCTGACAGTGGAAAATTTAAGACTCTGGGAAATCTTATATGTAATTATAAATGACAGCAGAAAATTGCACTGTACACTCTCCTTACTGAAAAAGCAGGGACATGACAAAAGATGACAAAACATGCATCTGAATTATTGGTATTGTGCTCATTATATAGTTGATTTCGACAAATAAAAATGGCTAAGAGGTTAATCAGAAGACAGACATTTACATGAATAATGAGAAAGTCTATGACATCTTCAAAAAGAATAAAAGTAGAATGACCTATCCTGCAACAGGATGGAAGCTTACGTAGACTACTGATTTCAGGGATGCTACTCTAGTTGTGCTGTTAGTTGACCGAGATTGCAAAAGTAGTTATTACAATACCATAGTAACAGCAGTGATTCATCTGCTCTCATATTCTCTGGCAGCTGATATTTCCTAAGTTTCGTAGGAAACATTTCAGCTGGGTATATTTTCTATTCAGTTTTTGTATGGAGCTTGCAACTTTTTCAGGATTTGTTAAGTACCACTGTCAAGAGAGTAAAAGATTACTTTCTGCTCTGGTATAGCATCGTAATAACTGTTCAGCAGCCAATTAAGCCAGCACAACACTGAGCCAGCAGTGCGGCCAGGTGGCCAAGAAGGTCAATAGTGTCCTGGCTCGCAACAGAAATAGCGTGACCAAGAGGACTAGGGAAGTGAACATCCCTTTGTACTCAGCACTGGTGAGGCCGCACCTCAAATACTGTGTTCAGTTTTGGGCCCCACGCTACAAGAAAGACATTGAGGTCCTGGACCATGTCCAGAGAAGGGCAACGAAGCTGGTGAGGGGTCTGGAGAACAAGTCTTATGCGGAGCAGCTGAGGGAACTGGGCTTGTTTAGCCTGGAGAAAAGGAGGCTGAAGGGAGACCTTATCACTCTCTACAGCTACCTGAAAGGAGGTTGTAGCGAGATGAGGGTCAGTCTCTTCTCCTGAGTAACAAGTGATAGGGAAGAGGAAAAGGCCTCACATCACACCAGGGGAGGTTTAGATTGGATATTAGGAAAAAATTCTTCACCAAAAGTATTGTCAAGAACTGGAACAGGCTGTCCAGCGAAGTGGTTGAGTCACTGTCCCTGGAGGTATTCAAAAGACGTGTAGATGTGGTGCCGAGGGACATGGTTTAGTGGTGGATTTGGCAGAGTTAGGTTAACAGTTGGACTCAACAATCTTAAAGGTCTTTTCCAATCTAAATTATTCTACGATTCTACAAAGCACTGCTCTTGATTTTTTCCCAAACAAGTAAGAGCAGAAAGTAGCTGCAGCACACTGAGTGGTGCAAATAAGGAAAAACCTCACATCTCTGGATCTGGGTTACACAATAGCATTACATGTTTAAGGAGAATACAGCCTCAAGGAAAAAAAAGCATACTTAAATCTAGCACAGAAGAAAAAGACAGCAAAAAGCAGAGCAATTCTGGTGACCTGACCTGAGCGATCCAAAGGAGTAAGATTTCCCTGTCTCTGCACCATATACCCAAGAAAAATAAATATAATCAAGTTTTTATGGAAAACATCATTCTGTTGTAGCTGAAAACTCACTAATGACAGAAAGAAGGAAATTTATTGTTTGATTGTTTACTTTAAAAATAGGACCGCATATAAAAAGCAAGTTTCCTAAGCAATAGCACGCCAGATCACAGGCAGCCTTGAGGCATATGCATTCCCCAATAGCTCCTATTGTTCATTCTCTGTTTATGTCAGAGAGGAGTCAAAAGTACTCAGGGCTTCTCTCCCTCCCCAATCCCTGCAAATTCATCTCCTTTCTATCTTCTCAGGTTCTCCTCCAAAAGCAAGAGTCATTTGACTGTTCCAGATCAAGAACAGTATTTTTAATTTTGCCACAGAACACCAAAGCTGACATTTAGAGACAACATATGTAAATGTAGCAATTACCCAATTTGAAGCTTATGTAAAACTTAATTTTGTATTATTTGAAGTTTAGATAATGCTAATTGCTTCATATGTATTTTGAGGGTTTTCTTAAAAAGCATTTACTCCAGAAGTGGGTGATTTTTTTACATTACAGAACAGATTGCTTTGCATGTTTCAAGTCAGATTAATCTGAATGGTTATGACTTCGGCATGACCAGCCCTGTTTGAAATACAAATTCTCCTTCTGACTCTCAAGACAAATTATCCTGACACTGGTAAGAAAGAAGCCAAGTTGCTCTATAGTGATCATTGCAGTGCTGACGCAGAAGTAATATTTGGAGCCCTTTTGCACGTTTTCAGTTTAGTAGATAATCTGTTGTCATCAGTGTGGTCTCCAGTCTTGCTCATCCACTGTCCCATATGTACAATAGCAACAGTGGATCCACTACAATTCAACTGCGTCTCCTAGATTTGCAGATTAATTATGCACTTTCTATTTTGTGTCATTTATATTGCCACAGCAGCCAGCACTGAAATGAAACAAGCACTTGTTTCAGGCCGTGTCTCAGAAATTATGCATTTCAATGTTGGAAACCAACTTTAAAGATTATATCATAACAATACACCTGTACTATAAGACATTCAAGGGACTGGCAATCAGAACAATAATTGACAATAAATACTAATAACAGTGAGAAAGAAAATTAGTGTAATGAGCAATTTGTTCTGAGAACTTATGGACGTTACCTAACTTAAAGATATCAACCTTTGATCTCGTCTTCTGTGAACTGGATCTCTATCAAAAGAAAATAGCCTGTTTATTGCCTATTGTTAAAGGATAGATTAAACAACCAATTACCCAACCTGCGTATGGCTATCTAGCAATGCTACATAATTGAAAGCAAACACTTTGCTCTCCCCCTAAGGATACATCAAAGTTTCATGGCTGGATCAATTCCTGTTCAAGGTTGCTGTATAAAATTCAGATTCAAATGCGTTCCACACTGCTGGAACCCCTACGTAAGCTTCCTTTCATCTTTCAAGATAACTAGCACTTTCTGCTTCACAACAATCCAGCTGAGGTTCTAAGCCCAGCACACGCTTTATCTCACTAACTTGGCATTATTTACTGTTTCCTTTAGGTACTAAGGAGCTATATTAACTGACTAGGTAAATTCTACACCAAGCCATTGTAAAGCCTTCCTTAAAAGAGCCATGAGGACAACACACCTGCCATTTTTATCTTATCACTTACAGTGTTTTACAAAGGCAGATGCATATGGCTTGAATCCCTCATTAGTGTGGAGCAGAAATAAAAGCATCAAAAGCAATGAGTTATATTTAAAACTCAGAGTAAGAGCAGACTCTGTGTTTGCCAGATGCTGATGTTCAGCTTAGACTTGGGGTCAGGTTCAGAATTTATAATTGGGAAATTTATATACAGGGGAAAAATGTAGACAGATCCTAAAAGCTGCAGTGTGATGGATCTTAAATTATTCTTTCACTGCAATAAAGGTATTCAGACAGTTAATATATTCTAAAATATTATTTCTATAGTCTAGTGTTGAAATAATATCTTTGGACATAATTAACTTTACTGACATACACTTCTTTTAAAATTTTTCTTTTATATATATATGTATTTTGGAAACAATGAACCAAAACAAACCTTACCTTATTAATAATCTTGGACTGAAAAAATGAAATAGCCAAATTTACATTACAAATTTTATTATGAACAACTTCATATTTTTAGATTCAAAATACCTTTGAAAAGCACAGTACTTAGCTTACATGCCTTATTATAAACTCAGAACCATATACAGAGCCCGATCACTAACATCCTCCATCTCCCCAAATTCCTTGCAGGTCAGTCAGGAAATTTTAGACTCATTTCTAGAAGCACCACCTTCCAAATAAATATTGATGCACAGGCTTGGCTATATATTGTAAAATCTTTCTGACTTCAACGGCATAGATCTTAAATTACTTTAATAATTCATATGACCATGCATTCTATTTTGTACTCATTTATTCTTGGCATTTTTGAAAGGACAATCTTTATCTTGCTCAATTACAGAAACAATGAAAATGCAAACAGACACCCAGAAACAAATCACCATGACAGTAGAAATTGCCCTACATTCACTGCCACTGCATTCCCACTTCTCATAAAGGGCAATTAACAGTTTAACATCTGTTAAATTGGTGCAGTTTAACATCTGTTAAACCACTGCTGTTATAACATCTTTGTCGGCAATGTGGACGGTGGGGATTGAGTGCACCCACAGCTAGTTTGCCAACAACACCAAGCTGTGTGGAGCGGTTGACACCCTGGAGGGAAGAGATGCCATCCAGGGGGACCTGGACAGGCTTGAGAGCTGCGCCTGTGCCAACATCATGAATTTCCACAAGGCCAAGTGCAAGGCCAAGTTCTGCACCTGGGTAGGGGCAATCCTGAGCACAAATACAGGCTAGGCATAGAATGATTGAGAACAGCAATGAGGATAAGGACTTGGGGATGTTGGTGGATGAGAAGCTCAACACGAGCAGGCAATATGCGCTTGCAGCCCAGAAAGCCAACCACATCCTGGGCTGCATCAAAAGGAGTGTGGCCAGCAGGTCAAGAGAGGTGACTCTTCTCCTCTACTCCACTCTGATGAGACCCCACCTGGAGTACTGCATCCAGCCTTAGGGCCCCCAACAGAAGGACATATGGACCTGTTGGAGCAAGTCCAGAGGAGCGCCACAGAGATGATCAGAGGGCTGGAGCACGTCTCCTATGAAGACAGGCTGAGAGAGTTGGGGCTGTTCAGCCTGGAGAAGAGAAGGCTCCAGGGACAGCTGCCTTCCAGTATCAAAGGGGTCCTACAGGAGAGATGGGGAGAGACTCTTTATGAGGGACTGTAGTGATAGGACAAGGGGCACTGGTTTTAAGATGAAAGAGGGTAGATTTAGATTAGATATTAGAAATAAATCCTTTACTGTGAGGGTGGTGAGACACTCGAACAGATTGCCCAGAGAAGTTGTGGATGCCCTGTCCCTGGAAGTGTTCAAGATCAGGTTGGATGGGGCTTTGAGCAACCTGATCTAGTGGAAGGTGTCCCTGCCCATGGCAGAGGGTCTGGAACTAGATAGTCTTTAAGGTCTCTTCCAACTATAACCATTCTATGATCCTATGAATTAATGTAAATACAACTTATGTGAATGTCTGAACCAAGAAAGACATGATACTCTCTTTTGGGAAAAGCATGTGAAGACACACAATCTGATGGTCACTAAATTAAGACTTTAATGAGCTAAAAAGGAAGAAAATTTCAAATTTGAGAACTTTTCATGGGTAAACCTACAAAGTTTTCAAATAGTAAGAGACCCTGTTATCAAAGCTCAGATAGCACGGAAAGAGTGGTTGCTTCTCCTTTTTGCTGCAGTGATTCAAAGAGCTAGAACACATGGCTGTGTCTTTAAAAAACTATGTCAGAGGCTGTGTCTCTTCTTATCGTACTTATATTTTTAGTGTAATTTAGGCTTTGGATGTCATGCAGAAATAATATTTAAATAAAAATAAGAAGAAAGGCAAAATCTACAATTGATTGAAAATGAGACTTTTCTGAAGTATATCTGAAAAACAAATTATTTTAAGGAAGTTATAATTTTTTGTTGGAAATTATCAGAAATGCAGTTGGAAAAAAATCCACACAACCTGAAATTGATTTGCAACTTAACATCAACTGTCTCTAGATTTCTCTAACTTCTGAAAAAGTTAAATAATTTTACTTCAGAACTGATCTCTTCAGGAGTAAGCTGACCTTTAAAAAAAAAAGGTTTAGCAAAATACAGATGTTGCAAAATACACCTTTTGAAAATAGCAATATTGCTATTTTCTCTCTCCAACTACCAATTCGTATTCTCTCCAATAAAAATCTTTCAAGGCCTGTAATACTGAAGTAGACTTCGTATAATACTGGATTGAAGGGCTTTTAACATTGTTTTTTGTAGGAATAACTCTACATTCCTGCAGCGAGTTGTCTATTTTCCTCTTGCCTCACTGAAGGTAAAACCTTTTCTAACATACAGAGAACTTTCACATAAAGTAAAAAGGTTGTGGAACACTTCTTTTCCAAGCAGGTACATAACAGTATCTCTAACAATGTGTCTTTTCCTTTCTCCTCAGAGAGACAGAGAAAAGTAATGTAACATAATTTTACAGAAGTCATTATGAGCTTGAACAATTTTGAAAATAAGGTGTGAGGAGTAACTTCTCCAGTGAACTGAGGCTGACAGAATAATTCTGTTAAATTTGATTTGGAACAAAGCTATTGTTGAATATATGCTGTTGATAATCTGATAATATCTAGAGGTTAGAAGAAAATCAGCAGCATGTTTTACTTCCAGTTCCATACTAATATTGTAAATCATTTACACAGGGGTCCAAAAAGGGGTACGTGTTCTCATAAACTGTCCAGACACAGATATTATGCAATGAATATACAGTACTATACTGCTGTACTCATAAGTTATTTCTCATTATGAGCATATTACTATCACTTCAAGAGTGAAATCGCTTTGTGTGCTTTTTCTCCACCAGAGACCATACCAGGGGTCTGTCTAAGCATATCCAATTGCACTACTTGATTTCTGCAGCTGACATTAACATATCAAAGCCACCTGAAGCCAATTATTTATGTAAATTATATTTCAAAAATAAATTAATAACACAGCTACATCCAGCTTTAATAATGTTACAGGACAAAAAGTTACATTATCTCCTACTTTGGTCCTTCATCTTAGCATAGCCAGTTTCTCTCATTACTAAATAGTTTTATAGTTAAGGAATTACTCAAGTTTTTCTGAAAGATTTAATTATCTGCAGCAAATAGAATGCTCTGCATCCTGGCCTCTTCTCTATATATGTTCTATTTTAAGTGTTTTCTTTCCTTAATCCTGTTATCATAGTAGCCAAACCTCTATTTTGTGCTAAGGAGATGGCTAGCCCATTGTTTTAAATATTTAACCTGAAAAGGGAACTTAGACATTCAGTATGTCATTAAACACTTATTTGTCCTGTTTCCTTAGATGACAGCCTACTAATTATTATTTCTTCTGTTATGTACTATAACACGTTACCAAGAAGGACATCTTTGGTGGCATGACTGATGTCAACAGGGAAAAACAAATTTGAGCTTTCTGTTTTATTAAATATCCACTAATGCCACATTTCTCTATTCTAAAATTTAGCTGTGTTTATAGAAGATGACAATTAAACAAATGATTGTTTCAGTAAGTTAGAATAATATTGTGTTACAGATGCACACTAGTTTTTTTCTACACTTTGTTTCCTAAGCCTTTTACATACTAGGTCACTGTGCTGAACCTACTCATGCAACCCAATCCTCCAAAATCAATGGGAGTATTCATATGCAAGATGGGTACATGTTTGCACAAAGACATTCTGATAGAGAAAATCTTGATAAATTTTAATTCTGGAGTTCCTTCTGAGGTCTAGGAGTCAGTGCCCTTACAAAATCACAAGCTGAGTTTAAAAAATGTTGAGCACCACCCCAGAAGCTAACTA
Source organism: Numenius arquata (assembly GCF_964106895.1). Taxonomy (NCBI): domain Eukaryota; kingdom Metazoa; phylum Chordata; class Aves; order Charadriiformes; family Scolopacidae; genus Numenius; species Numenius arquata. Next base: position 16,384,977 of record NC_133584.1, read on the forward strand.
GAATCAGATTCAGTCGTCACTGGAAAGTTCTAATAGCATATCAGCTGCTTCTTTTGTTGTTTGCTTTGTATTTTGCATCCAAAATGCAGTGTCGAAGCCCTTGAGGCAAAGCTTTTTCATGAAATTATATATACATTGAAAAGGATAAATGCAATAGAGGGACTTAGGCAGTAATGCTTTTTTTTTTTTTTGTGGGCAACATGCCTAATAATCAGTTTGCTTCTCATGCCTGCCTGATTTGATAAGAAATAATCGCTACTGATAGCAAGTGGCACAGGTGATAGTATCTAAGGCCTTCTTTCTTCAAAAAAAAAGAATACAAAAAACTTATTAGAAATATTATTTGTCATGAAATAGTTTTCTATTAAAAATTTTAAAATATGATCCACCAGTAACTAGCAAATATATCTGATTTGAATCACTAAAGTTTAATTCACTGTTTGTGGTGAGAAATAAAGATCTTTGGAATACAGAATGGGATATTCTCAAAAAAAAAAAAAAGCATTCTTCTCACTGAAGACTTATAGTGACAGAAAGTAGAAGCATACTAAATTTTGGAAAAGCAATTATTGGTGTCGACATAATTCACAGTATTGTAAGTGGTTTGACTAATTATCATTTATTCCCACTAGAATAGCTTCCAACTTTGTGCTCTACATCTGCTTCCAGGACCTGATGCAGTGCCAAAACAAATTTAATGATTTAGATGAGTTTATCTTTCATTTCAGCAGAGAAATATAACTACACATGGGTTCTTTCACATAGTTGCCTTCATCTAGGAAGTCACTTCCCTAATATCATGGATATGCATTGAAAGCAATTTATCACACAACTAACAACATCCTTTTTTTCTCCTCTACACCTCTACATTTATCGTTAGCAAAATGGGCAACGCGTCTTAAAACAAAGTGAATTCAAACGTGATGTAGCACTTGCTTATACCAAGGGCTTCTTACACTATTAAGGTGAAGAGGGTCATTACACTGAGACCGGATTATACTGAAACAAAGTTACGTTTCTGCCCTCAAAACATAAAGAAATTAAGTGTTCCAGAATTCTAAGTTCCTGAATCAATTCCTTCTGTTTCAGCATAAACCTGCTTTAAATGTTCATTTTGATGCCAGGGGCCAGAACCAACAGATCATAGTTAGATTAATATTTTCATTGATCTGGATGGTGGTGCTTCTACTCAGTTTTATATCCATAAACACAGAGAGAATTTTGAAATACCTGACTTTCATTAGTTAGTTATGATTGGCATAAGTTCAAATAAAATCAGAATTAGGCCCAGGGAGTCAATAAAAACTGAAATTTTAGATTAAAGGATTTTTGATGTGACTAACAATGCTAGCTTAAGCACCTTCAGACATGGTGTTCCTCAACTGAAATCTACGAATTACATAGCCAAGAGGAGAACTTTCAGATCTGGTTCTCAGATGGACCTTGCAGAATTCCATTCATTTGGCAAATTTCAGATTAGAAATTACTGTCTATTTGATCAATGAAAAAAACAACACTTGCACAAATAAGTAGCAGAAGTTTTTCTGTTCTCTAATCACATATGCTATGTTTCTGAAATCTTTATTTCTGAATAGCCCTTTCTTCGCTTGCTTCCTCATCTCCCCGAGCACAAGCTGTACAAGCTGCTGTGTGAGGACCCTCCTCAGGCTTCATGCTTTGCACTTGTGGTACCCTACCCTTCTCAGTCCTGTGATTTCAAAGTGGTCCAGCCATGCTGAGGTATGCTTCATAATGTTTTACAGAATCACAGAATGATATGGGGTTGGAAGGGACCTCTGGAGAACATCTAGTCCAACCCCCTAGACAGAGCAGGTCGCACAGCAATGTGTCCAGGAGGCTTTGGAATGTCTCCAGAGACGGAGACTCCACCACCTCTCTGGACAGCCTGTTGCAGGCCTCTGCCACCCTCAAAGTAAAGTTCCTCCCCATGTTTAGATGAAATTTTCTAAGTTCAAGTTTGTGCCCATTACCTCTTGTCCTGTCACTGGGCACCACTGAAAAAAGACTGGCTCCATCCTCTTGACACCCACCCTTTAAGTATTTATAAGCATTGATCAGATCCCCCCTCAGTCTTCTCTTCTCCAGACTAAAAAGACCCAAGTTCCTCAGCCTTTCCTCATAAGAGAGATTTTCCAGGCCCCTAATCATCTTTGTAGCCCTTTGCTGTACCCTCTCCAGCAGTTCCCTGCCCTTCTTGAACTGGGGAGCCCAGTTAATTTAGAACATTAACTTCTTAATGTAGCAAGTTCATACAGTTCATGGACAATTTGCATCACTACTTTATGTTGGCAGATGAAAAAAATGTCAGTACATTAAAAGCTTACTAGAAATTCACATTTAGGATTCAGAACTAGTTAGGAAAGTAACCGATAAACAGCCTTGCAGTGATGCAGGAAGTCTTCCTTCAGGGCTGTTAGTTCAGCCCAATGGAAATGACTGAGCTGGTCTTTATTTAGAACCTCCCGGAGCCTGGCTGTGCAAAATAAATCGGTTATAGCCAGATGATTATTTACTGCTCCCGTTGCAGCTGTAAGCAAGCATCAATTACAGAAATGTAGCATGCAAAAAATGTCAAATCAAAGGAGTGTCACTCCTCTAGTACTAGCAAAAGAACTGTTGCTGTTATTCCAGCAGACTGCTGCCTTTAAGAGAATTAAACACTGACAACTTTGCTTGCTCCCTATTTAAGATGATTGAAGTCAGATTATATTACAACCTCCTCTGTCTCCAACTCCCTATGCAGTGTAACTCCCATCCAAAAATAAATCTTGAAAACATAATTGATTATACAGGACAATTCTAGCTTTCATTTTCAGTTAGAAGCTGAGGTGGCAGACTGGGCAACGCTGATGAATACTAAACAGCCTGCTGCAACTGACTTTACACAACTATCATTCCAACCCTATAACATACTGGAGTACATAAAGAGTAGAGAATACAAAATCCATTTTAAATTATATGGAGATGAGCACTGTATACTGGGACAAAATAATTAACCAATTAATGTCTATTATTTCAAGATTCAACCCTCCTCTAAATAGTAGTTTCCTTTGCATTTTTCATCTTATGACAACAGTATTACTCTAAGAAAAAAAAAAAAACAAACCCTAAACAACTATTTAATCAGGTTTTAGAAATACTTCCCTAGTAGATAATGTTTTATGTCCAGGTAAGCCTTCTTAAAATCTCATTATCAACTGTGAAATATTTCTCTGACATATGTCTTGTGAATGACACCTATATGGAAATATCAAATATTTTACTCTTTCACAGATAAATTCACACTACTGTAAATTTAGGCCTGTAATACATTTAGGAGTCTATATGGAAAAGTTTAAGTTTATCAGATGCCCAGATTACCTGACCAAAAGCAAGCTGCTTGTAATAACTTTAGGATAGTTCAGTGAAGTGGATTCTACTGAAATGATGAAATACCTGGTGGGTTAAATGCAGCTAATACACAGGTAATGATTTAGTATTCCCGTTTGATGCTAAATTTCCTTTTTTTTTTTCCCCCAAATGGAAGGATAGGTTGAAACAAAAATGAAAATCCCAAGGAACTTTTTTCAGGGAATATGCAAATGACCTTGTCGATATGCTTTATTTTGACAAGTTTAAAACGCATCCCCTTTTTTTTTCCCTCCACTTACACAATGGGTCGAACTGAAAATTATAAGTAGTCACCTAACACGTTTCAGCAGCGCTTCATGAAAAAAAATATCAAAATAAACACAATCCCTCAAAACAGTTCAATTTCATACAGTTAGCACTCTCTGACAGAAAACATTTATCTCTAGTTTGAAAAGCTCTTCAGGGAATACTTTTTGTCAAGTATAGTCAGAAATAATAAGAACCAGCTGAAATAGTGAGAAGTCCTTTTAAAACTACCAAATATCCTCACCTGAACTCTTGGTTAAAGCCAAATATACCCTTAAGGAGACTGTTCTCTGTGGAAATGTTAAGTGAAATGTGAAATGAAGAAAATGTTATTTAGGAAAAGTAGACTGCAGGAATGAATACAGTCCTTTCTGACTGAGTGCAGTCACAGCTGCAAGGAGCAATGTGGAATTCCCTCCATCCCAAACTAACAAGAAGGTGTCAGGAGAAGGCACTAAACTACTGCAAGTACTGCTGGTGAATCCAGGCCTGAAAAGTCTAGAAAAATCTGTTGTAAATACAACAATCTTAACAAGTAGAGTATTTCCACATAGTAACCTAGATCATTATGCCAATGAGCTTCAGCTACTGTGAAGACCTTATAGGAGGAAAATACTACATTTTTTTTACTACATCACTTTCCTATGTCCTAATTCCAGCTATCGTCTCACACCAATGCTTAGAGAGGATGGCATAGGTTACCCTCTGCTGATTTCCCCCCAGCTGATAAACTTGTCAAATTTTCAGTGAACAGCGGAGCTGCAAAAAACCAAGGGATTGTTTCCTTAAAGAACTATTAAGTGCTTTTTTTTCTTTTCCTAACATTTCATTTTCTCATAATTATTACTCTGGAGAAAAATGCAAAATATACTGGCCTTAATCCAACTGTGACTAAAATAAAAGAGTCAAAGGTTTTCGCTTTTGTTTCATTTTGGGTCAGCTCAAGGTTAAAGCTCTATTCCCTAAATCAGTCAGAGGTTTCACTTTCATCTATAGAGTATATAAATATGGAGCTCCTAAGCATTTGTTCCTGATGCTCCTGGTGGTCTCTGCATTTAGCCCAGCAGGAACAGTGGGCCATGACTCATTTTTTGTAGTCAAGTAATATGCAGAAATGGCAGCTGGGTTTAAACTACTGGGAATCTACACAAGTTTCTGGACAGACTTAACACTACTCATGAAAAAAATCCAGTCTTAATCAGTTAAATACCAGCTAGAGTAGATATTTAAAAATTGTTGTTACACGCTTTGACCTAAACTAGCAGAGTGGAGCCAAGACCATTTTTTAAGCCTCTGTTATCAAGGATGGTCTCCCTACTACAGGGCCTTCGCAGTTACATGATCCATTCAACTCAATTAATTCTGAATTTCTATTTAGTTCAAGTAACTCCCCCCAGCCCTGTGTCATGTTAGGTTGCTGAATAGCAATAAAGTGAAGCTTCCTAAGTATGCTCTTTCCCCAGTTTACTAAGGCTTTACCTTGTAAAAGAGAGCACCTTGCCTTCTAGAGCTGCTACCCTTGCTCAAGTGTGGGCAGTGACCTCACGGTGATGGAAAATCTATATGGAAATGTATTCTCTGGCAAATGGGAGCAAAGAGCCAAACTTTTGGCTTTCCAAAGCTTGGTTCTATGAGACTGAAAGGCAACCTGAGACAGATTTCATAATGGGGATAAAAAGCAACTGGTAGAAACACACCGGTTACAGCAAAAAATGGATATATGAGGAGAACTCACACAAAGGAATATATAGATGGAAATACTGGCCTAATTTCAACTTATTACTACAGCAATGTATTTCTCCAGTATCCTGGAGAAGGATTCATTAGAACTATAAATGGTGATGGTGGTTTTTTGCAGTACTGATCCTCAACACAGTAAAATCTCTTTGAAAGTTAGCTACTGTAGCTTGTGAATGCTATTTTTTCCTAGCCATCCATTCTTCAGCAGAGTAGTCAAAAGCAATTACCCGTTTATGCAGACAACAAAAAAAAGTGGCATTATAACTGTCTGGGTTTGTCCCTGCTGTGCAGAAGTCACAAGCCAGTAACCTGAAGGCGAGTGAAGGAAGGGCATCCACGGTCATTCAAGACGCTCAACTTTAGCTAGCTCTTGAAAGGAAGAGAACACCAGGATTTTGTATTTCAGAAAGGACTAATATAAACATGTTAGAATAGTAGAGGTGAGTGATTCTTCATATACACTTGAATTCCATAAAAACTAAGTGGGGGTTTTTTGTTTGTTTTTAAGAGAACTTAATTCCTTGACACAGTTACATCCATCTCCAGGCTGCCAATTAAGGTCAATGTTTATCTCACACATACAAAACACTCTAGTGACTATCCTAGTCTCTAACGATGACACCTAATAATTACATTTGATATCACACAAGTTTTTGTTCCTAATGCCCTCCTTTAAATGCCTCATTTACACTACTTAAACATGATCAATTTTATTATTTTTTTCTCATTTTTCTCTGTAGCACATTGCAAAAAAAGTGAGAAAGAAAATATTTTGGTGAAAATCCCTACTAAATCTATGGATATAAAAAGTCTGTCCTTAAACTTACAACAATTTTACTGCAGCAATGTCAACTTCTGTCTTCGCCACCCACTGATAAAGTCTGCATAAGAATTCTAGTCACAGCTCTCTCAGGGATAGAATCACACATCAAAAGAGAGTGTTTCCATCTACTTTCCTCTACAGCTCAGTTGTTCTAGTTAAAGATTTTCTTATTATTACTATCTAAAAGTAATAACATTTCATCCATGTTTTGAAGGTACTTAAATATCATATTCACAAAGTTCATGTTAGCATGATCAATTACATTCATGAAGTTTCCCAGACTCCATGAAAAAAGAGAAAACATCTGAAATGAAGCTTTTTGCCTCATAACTATCTCCTGTAATTATTTCCTTCTATGATGGCTATGTATTATTTTTCTTGATCACTTTTCAAAAGTTATGATGATTTCCAGCAATCCAGAAAAAAAAATATTTTTAGGAAAAGTGAAGGTAAACATAAAACGCTAAGTAAACAATGGATTTCAGTTTTAAAACATTATTTCACTTTAAGACGGTCTCTGCATATAAGGAAGTAGGACAGAACAAAACTGAATATTAATATTGCAAAAATGGATCAGTACATTATAATAAACAGAACATCAATCATATTTCATTAATTTTCCTGAAATCATCTGTGTTCAGATAAACCTTCAGGTACCTAGATTGAGTCAACGAGATACTTAAGACTACCATGAAGTCAGATGTGAGATCACCAGAGGCTCTCCTCCGTTGGCTGCTAAAATCAAAGAGAAATTGCTGACCTCTAAATCTAGAATAGGATCCAAGAACTGCCTCAAAAAAGCAAATTAAGCACATACTATGTCCATTAATTTTTGTTTTATGTTTGAGTTAAATGCACGAACTTAGAAAAAGGTATATTCACAATATTGTCAGCATAAGAAACATTCACTCCATTATTATAACATTCTTCCTAGCACTGGTGATGGATCTATGGGAAGCACTCCCTCATTTTTTTCAATTGGTTTTAATGATCCACAAAAAAAAGTGATGATGGGAGGTATATAATAGGTTGAGATACATAAGTTTGTTTTTCTTCTCTTGAACTTTATACAGTCTATGTTGCACGAATTGCCTCCTTTCAAAAGAAAGGAGAAAATGAAAGACAGAGAATAAGACCATTGGATGTTTGATTAAGCTCAGCTGGAAATATGAGGTACTTGTATGTCTTGTGTGCATGAAATAAGCTTTAAAAAAAAAATGCCATTCTTCTCCATCCCCATTCACATAATGATTCTCTATTGAGCTAAGTCTAATATATTTTACTCTGAGACATGAAGCACTTCCTTAAAGATAGTGAAAATAAAGCTTTTATTTTATGACAGGGAAGGTTAAATTGAAGCACTCTTTTTTGTATTTGACATTTACAAATAGCAGAAGTCATACAGTAATAAATTAATAATGAAATTATAAATAGGTTACTCTTCATTTGAATTGCAAAGATGTGCTTTTATGCTTTCCTCAGAGCTCACACATATTGGTGTGTAATGACCTACTGAAAACAACTCCTTAGTGACAGCTAAAATGAAAAGTTCATGGGGCAATATACTGTCCAATAAAATTTTCACCTTACAGCCTATGTAATTTTACAGTAATATGTATAACTTCCGTTTTACAGTGCCTTTTATGCTGATATCTCAACCTGCTTAAGCAGTGTTAATTAATTCACCCTCATGAACCCTGAGGGATTAAACAACTTGGCGAAATTTAAAGAGAATAGATAGCACAGTGAGCAATAAACCAAAAATACTGTAGCTTCAAACCTAGCTGTTAAAGCAGTCGGGATAAATTTCATGCATAAAAGAGAAGGAAACCATGTCATTAAATGTATTTAATATTTAACTCCTACTCCTGTTTACTTCAGTATATGCCAAAATACATTTCCTTATAGCTGGGCCTGATGAATTGTTTTGTGACATTTCAGAAGTGGCAAAGAATCATCTGCCCATGGTGATTGTTGTTCTCACGAATGTGAGACACATTCTCACACAATGTTTAATATTCCATACACAGAACGTGGGATAGATTTTCCATTTTGGCCAAATAAGAGCTGGGGAAAAAAGAAAGGAGAGTGCTGTCTTGGATTACAGAGAAACTGTCCTATTACAAAAAAAACACCTCATGTGATTTTGGATATTTGCTTTTCGCTTAACTAGTTCTCACAAAAAAATCACCAAATTTCCATGCATTGCAAATCAGAATAATTGACCTGCAGGTAAATAAGAACATTTATTTAAATGCCTAACATTGATGTAGATGCTCAAATTAAAGCTTGATTTTGAAAGCCTTTTTTCCCTGTTTTTGTAGTCTTCTAATGAGTATCACATTGAAAATAATTTTGGATTTTGCTATGCATAATACGATCACTAATGTATCATGATTTGTATCATTTAAACACTATAGAAAACTTCTTATAAAAAGATAGCCGTGTTTTCACTTCAAATAACAGGTATTCTAAGTAACATGAAATAAATAAATAATGTGATTTATATCAGAAGAATTTGTAGTTTCTTCATCTTAACAGAATATATTCAAATACTTGATTTTACAGAAGAAAAACAAGAGGACCAAATGGTCAAAGCTCTGGGACAGCATGTTGGATAGAGAGCGTTCAATTTTAAAATAATGACTTAGTCTTCTTTTGTGAGCTGCACAAATTCACAACTCACTTGACGCCAGAGTAAAGCAATGATGAAATGAAAACGAAATATGAAAAATATGCCAATAATTTCAGGAAGTACAGTTAGTAAGAAGAGACTTAACTGAAAAGTAAAAGTACTGAAAAGAAAATTGGTTCTTTTCTGTTTCACACCAGGACAATTTTTTAGCATTTTCATAACTGTCTTCCAAATCAGCATCCCTTTCTGTAACTTGTCTATATCATCAGAGAATTATAGCAAGTTATTCCCTAACTAATTCTTTATCTCAGTTCTCTAGCTGGGAGATTTGAATGGTGTTTTTCATCTGCCAAATAGTACCAAGAAAGAAACAGAGCAATGGAGACAGTTCACTGATTTTGGTGTTTAACTATGTCCCAAACACAGCTGATCTCCTAAAACAGAGATCTCTGTTTCAGTTCCCTACACTGAAGCGGCAGTAACAAATGCTCCTCCCAGACAGAAAGTCTGTCTTACCTGTTTAGACTATGAGCCCTGCAGAGGAGGGGGTGTCTCTTAAACTAAGTCACTTAGTGGACCGCAGCTTTTTTTGGCCAGTGGGCACAGTACTTTCCAGTTTCCTGAGTCTCCTTCCAATACACAAACTCCACCGGCAAGTACTGACTTTCCTGTGAGGAGGTCTGGCCAGCCCATCCACCTGGTGGCAGTCACGCTTCTTCATAATCCTGAGTTAATTAAAATACCCTTTTTTAAAAAAAAACTAAAAATAAAAATGAAAGTGCCTCCACTACAGCCCTGTGTTTTGCTCTAACATTGCTGGAATCTTTACTTTTACTACCAATATAATGAAATACATCTCCCTTATTTCCTGGGGGCTTCCTCAATGCTGAAAATAAACATGTCTTTTTCATAAGAAGGTGCCTATCAAACACTCTTTCCATCTATAACTGTGCTGAGTAAATTTTTACTGTAGTCCTGTTCCTTTAATCCCACATAGATATTGTAACTGCAATGAAAAAAATCTCTTATTTTTATACTGTTTGGTATGTATTCCCAATATTTTCATCTACCTTGTCGCATTTACAAGTTGTTAAAACTCTGTCACTTGAGTAGACCAATAGCTTCTGAATAAATTAAGAGGTTTCAATTTATATGTACAAGCTTTCCTCACCAATAAATGATCAAGTATCATAGAGCTTTGTGTGTTGCATCAGACACACTAGGATTATAGATTTGACCTTCAAACCTGCTTTACAAAAAGATGTCCAATGAGAAAACACAAGTGGTCAGGAAAGTTTGAGATTTACTGGCTAAATTTTGTTGTCCTTTTTTGAACATTTTCAGCTGTTATTTTCCTCTTCAACCATTTCAGCTCTCCAAGTTTACTGATCCTAGTCCCTGAATTTCTTTCTAACATCCTCCTGTACACATTGGCCACAGCCTTCAGAATTTCCAAGATTTCTGAAGCTGGCTCTGGCACATTTTCTTTCATCACAGATGAAAGTTGACATTTTTTAGTCCTTTCAGATTTCAATGTCATATTTCCTCCCTACCCAGATATTCCTCCAGACTTTCTAATTACTTGCTCCATGCAGTAAATGTCAGAACTGCAGATCGCAGCCCTGAGGACAGAATGACCCAAATATGGGGACATTCACTGAGAAGCCCAAGGTCAATAGTTAACATAAAATCTTTATTATATACGTGCACACCATGGCTATCTAGGCAGGACAAAATCCGACACATGGAAAGACAGAGAGGGATACCCTGTTCAGCTGCAAAAGCAGATGCAGAGTTACCACAGAGTGGTGTGGCTGCAGAGACCGGCTGAGCTCTCCTTCTCAAACATCCTGTGTTAGCTCAGAGCAGAAAGGCGTAAGAATAAGGACAGGCAGCTTTTTCTCTTCACTAAGGCCAAGGAGAACCTGTTATACATTGTGTTTCTGTGAAGAACTTGGACTATTTCTAAAACCTCTTCAACGGAGTTTCCCTATTGTATATTGAACATTTCCTGTTACAGACTATGCCAGACTGTTAGCTCTTAACCTCCTTCAAATTACACATCCTTGTGTTGGTTAGAGAAGGGGCTGGAAAGAAGAATTCAGCAAATACTCTAGCAGAGCATGACACTTCAGTAATTAGAGCATAGCCCTATCTCAGATCAACTCTGTCCTGGCAAGCAGAGTGCCAGCAGCATTGCTGGGCTCCCTCTCTCAAGAAGTAACTCTGCAATGACTCGTCACTTCTCACTATCTAAGAAAAATATGCAAATTATTATGAACATACAGGTGCTTAATTGGGTGACAGGGAGACAGATAGTAAAAATTTTTTTTTTTTTTTTTTAATGGAAAATTTCACACGGAAGAGGGCTGTAGGTCTCTCATCTCTTCCTTTCTTTTTCCTTAAACAATAAAATGACAACCCTTCTGTCCTCACAAGTCTGCAAGTGCATACACTTTCATAGAGTTCATTTATGAGTGGATAAAGTTGAAATGTACAACATGAATGTATCTAGTCCACAGCAGAGATCTCACTGGGGAAACAAAGTGCCTTGTTTAAGAGCTTACATTTAAAGCTGCTTTTTAATAAGTAAGGATGAAAACATAGGAAAAAATGGAACCATAATGAATAAATTAAATCTAAATAAATGCCAAACCAATTCTTGATCATTTGCTTTTTCATATGCCTTTCTAATTCAACATCCTCTCCTGGCTGATACGCATTAAGATTGTAGAAACATGCTGTCATGCACTGCAGCATTTGTAGGGTACACTTCACATTTACAAACTTACTAAGAATCATTACGGTATTCGTTGTCATTTTATTATTATTACTATTATTCTTTCTGTGAGTCTACCCTTTCTTCAGCCACTTGGAAGCTTTGAAACCAATTCTGGACTCATACACAACATTAACCCAATTTTTTTGGCTTCTTTCTACCACTCGCACCTGCATTAAATTACCCAGTTCAGGGTTTTTAATCTTTTTTGTGGAACAAAACCAACCACACAAAAAAGACTTATTTAGTCCTGGCATGAGAAATCACTTGCTTTCATTAAATAAAAATCTACCACTGTTCACTGAAATTAAGTATCTCGAGCTTTTACTATACTGGAAAGGGTATTGGTTTTTCTAGGGTTTTTCTATTGTGAGAGCTCTTGTAAGCAATAGAGACCGTTAAATCATCCTGGTTTAGCAGTCAGGATCTCTTATGGAAGATTTCCAGCCTAGCTGTTTTTGTAAACTGGTTGCTTTTAAAAGCAGTCAGATTTCTTTTACCTATTTACATCTTCAATGGCAATTTTATTCAATAGCAGAATACAGGTCTGGTATCCATAATCTGGATAGTATTATCCATCTGATATCTGCCCTTTTTTATCATTGCACAGAACTCAAGACTGAAAGGCTGTAGGCAAGACTAAGCAAGTAGAGTTCGGGTTACAAACCTTATCCCACATGAAGACGAGCATCAGGAAGGACATTAAAATATGCATTCATTACAGAAAGATTTTTATTTTTTTTTTTTAACTGTACAAAGCGTGGTGGTTATCGCCTAGTCATATTGAGGAGTAACTTTCAGACTTACTCAGATTCTCTGGTCCTCCAAAAATGTGAATTCTTTTCTCTAGTTCCATGTCTCAGAGCAAATTTTCAGAGACAGAAACTTTAAAACAGAAATAGGAGAGAATTAGAGGAGCTCTAACCTACTGAATTTTTGTGGAGTCAGTAAAAGATATCCCTATTATCTGCAACCTTTCTTAAACTCTATTTTCTTAGTGCACATGTGAATATAAAATGTGGTTTTTAGATAAGTAAGATCTGATGTGAGGATACAACCTGTCCTAATTCAGACCAAAAATATTTTTTTTTCTATTAAGTTATTTCTCTATTTGATTATCCTGAATTTGTCTTTCTGCATTCTGTTTGTCAGCTAATCAATTCTGTTGATTAGGTGAGACAAAATTCAAAGAACATGAAAAAATAATCTAATTCATTCTGAAAACAGAAATATACTCATTATAATACAATTATGAGGAAAAAAGGAGTTCAAAATTATTTTCCAAAAACCGCTATAAGTTAATACAATTTGAGGTTGGAAAACTGAGTTACTGATATGGTTGCTATCTTCTTATGCCCAGTTCCTCGTGAAGTCGTGAGGTGATTTTGGAGAAGAATGAGAAACATACACTTATGTTTGTATGGATTTGATTTTCAATTAATCCTGCACAAGTTTATGTTTCTTCATTTGTAAAGCAAATAAAATCTTGTTCTTCTATGGCTCATATATATTACTTTTAGCCAATTTGGAGAAAAATGAATGGCTGTGACCATTCCTTTCTACTCCACACACAATCAGAGTTATCGTGATGATACTCAGAAGATGTCTCATCTGAAGACTGTATTTTATCTATGCATTTGAATGTGATACTGCAATTAGTATGAGAAAACTGAATGATACTTTCTCTGAAACTTCAGACGATAGCGCGTGGAGCATAACTATGTCAGGAGCCTGGAAGTATTCAATGCAAAATCAATCTTCTATCCAATCAAAATAATATCTACAAAGCAAAAGGATAATCTGAGATTAATTAAATTCCAAGTGAAAACAACTATATTAATATGTATTCCCCATAGGATATGGTCACTTTTTACCACCCTGTTACAGTCGTACAAGAGAGACACTTTTGTACTGCTAACCTCATCCACCACAACTCACATCCAAAGGACAATTCAAGTACAATGCACATCCCCACAGCACAGTGCTACCAAAACAACTTTGGCACTTTGACCACCATCTGGCCCAATCTGGCTTTAACAGAGATTAATTCTAGGTCATCCAATTCCTTTACCATTCTCTTTTGACGGATTTCCAGTCTCAGTGCGGGTCCAGCACGAAAAACTACATTTCAGATTGTAGAACTTGCAAGAACAAGCCTTTCACAAGAGAAAGAAATGTTTATTCTTTTCTTTTTCCTCCCACAGTAATTACAGCATACACTGAGATCTAATAATCTTCTCGAGTAATGCAATGTACATATTCCTCTCATTGTGGTTTCCATCATGGCTATGAGTACCCACGGGCAGAGGAAATCTGGCAAACCTGAAGTACAGAGAAGGGAAGAAGTTTTTGAATGCAACACTGATCTGAAGGACAGGGGAAATCTAGATAAAAAGAGATCTCTGATGGATTATTTCTAAAAACTGGATGGAAGAAAGATCTCCAAAGAATACCTTCAATGTTTGCAAGCTGCAAAGGGAACAGAACTGTCCCAATGGCAAAAAATGGGACAGCAACTCTACTGCAGTGTACTGTTGCTCATAGATTTTGCCCTTCCCTGACAAGGATGAAATGGAGCAGGATCAACACTGTAGCAAAAATTGCACCACCACTGTCAATGTCTGACTTTCTACTCTGCTCCCCTCCGACAGGTGTTTCGGATGGCTTTTCAAAATACGCAGCAGAAATCTCCATCACTGAACAATGAGTAAGTACCAAGTTCAAAAGTGTTCTAAGCAAACAGCAAGGTAGCCATGAGTTTTCAGAAATATCCTTTTTGAGTTTCTGGAAGTCCTATCCCAGCAGAATTGCACAGTATCTGGCAATTGCAGTGTCCTGATTCCCAGAAACTGCTGGATAGGGAAACAAGACCCTGCAATTGCAGGGTACTGTGCAAGTCTACCAGTATAGAGGAAAGCAGGTGCAGATTCAGGGCATTCAGTGATTAAAAATGGATGGCTAGTTTTCAGCACACACTAACTGCATTAGGTGCTCTCTTACTGACTTATACACTTTCACATACACTCAGCCATTGAGATACCCTTGGAAAACAGACTTTACCTACCAGACCAAAGGCACTTGCACGCCTATTCAGATAGAGGGACTCAGTCTAGTGATCAAATAGCATAGAAAGTGCAAATCATTATGATTTTGACAATTTTATCAGTAATTTGGAATATTAGACATAATCATTAACCATAATGAACTGTATTTAAATTGAAATATAGAAACCTATTTTTCACCCAAGCAATTACCAGCTTGCCTACACTGAAGACTTTTCTGGAACTGCTAAGACTGATCAATGCAAACCAAGACGCTTTACAGTTTGAATTTCAACAATTCAACAAATTTCCATGTGCATAATAGACTGTCATGTATCACCTCAAAATTGGTCAGCCTTTTCATTGAAGTATTTTCCTCCCATGGTGCACTTCAAGTTTTAAAATAAAATATTTCACCCCACAATACAAATATTTCAGTTATTGAATTCTATAAGAAGAACAAAAAGATAATCTCCTATTATACTTCAAACTAACAAGAATTAATCACACTTTTTCCACTGCAGTGCTATAATAAAGGAGTATATTCTAAAAACAGTTCAAGCATAACTAAATTGGCTTAGTTTTCCAAGTAACTTATATAAATTTCCTTAAAATTATTCTGAGATTCCTGCTGGTACCAGATAAAACATAGCTGTATGAAAACAAAATTGGCTTGTTCTTTCTAGCACTTACTTGTATAAAGAATCTCTCTTCTCTTTCTCCTCCTGGTTTCCTTTTCCAAAGGAAACAACTGACTTCTTACCACAAGGTCAATGGCTAATATATTCTGTTAGAACAATTTGTAAAGAGATAATATAAGGGTTCTTTGAACACCTTGAAGACACAAGTTTTTAAACAAGATGCATTGCAGATCTCTCTCCAGGAATGTAAATTCCTTCCTGATGCCCAACTTGCTCCGAAGTGGGACTTTCACAGGTCCTACAAAGACTCTAATCTCCTTGCTGACAACAGATGGCAACATTTTCGTCACTTTAGAAGATATTGATAACAACACTGGAAATCATTCAGAGAGAATTCAGATTTTATAGCCACCTATTCTCTGACAGTTCATACAGCAATTAGTTGTAAACTAGGCCTCATAGGTTAGATATGAGATATCAGTTCATGGAATAGAACTCTGTCCATACTGGTGATAATCTGTCATCCACTGCTTAGTGGCTAAGAACTCCTTAGCCTTGTAATATTTGCAAACTACACTGTGCTGTTTGAACTAAACAGCATATGCAATTACTCAGCGCAACCATAGATTTTATAGCTGGGTATGTAACTCAGAATTCATTTTCAGTGATTACACAAACATTTCATCTTTTCTTTTAATACTATTCATGCAAGTCAAATTCCCTAAGATGAAAGCAAGGGCAAAAAGATCAGAAACAGGACAGATACTCACTTTAGTCGCTTTAGGATTTGCATAAACACTCCAATAAAACAAACGGGTTACTAAAACAGGAAGGCATTTGGGAAATACAAATTAGAAGAGCTTCCTGATTTCCTGAAGGAACAATAAAGAAAAAAACTTACTTGATCAGTAGCCAGACAGTGAATAAACCTGGAGAAGCAATCCTCAATACTGCGTAATCCCAACAAGGAAAGATTTCCAGTTAATGGTCTATACACAATATCACAGCTAAAACAACATATTTAAGTCTAGGTTCTCTTCTAGCTGACCTATTTGATCATACTTAGCAACTAAAAATTATATTGGCCAAGAATTTTTTAAGATTTATGAACTGGAGTTCTAGTTTTACAACATTATGTATGCCATAATACACAGCTTAATTAATTCACTGCCCTGGTTAGTGTAATGAAATATTTAAATACAGTGAATACTCTTCTGTTTCACTGATACTTCATTTATATAATTAATAACTTATTTTCCATTATTTTTAACAATGGAATAAATGCAGGTAAATGTAAATGCTATAGGTTATTAAAATCTTGTCTCTGTATTATTTGAATGTGTAATTTAGTAATCAGGATAAAGGACCACTCGTTATAATGTGACATGAAACAGACATAACCTGCTTCAAATCCTCTTAGAGATACAAAAATTTAGCTGTAACTGGGGATGAGAAAGAAAACACAACCATTTAAAAAGGACAGAAATGTTACCAAATTGTCAACCCCAGTTAACTGCACATGGTGGACCCCAAAGGGTTTTGATGTTTTACAGGTTAAAGCATTATTACATGGTTTATTATATGTAGAGAGAAAAGTATGTAAGGGATAAAAAGCTTGTAGCATAAATTCTGGATTCCTGTACTATCTCCAGGGTCCTTAATCCACCAAATGCATTTTTCCATTTGAACTGCTAATCTAGCAAAATACAGGGGGGAGAAGAGAGAAGGGTGTTGCATCCTTGGTATGAATTATTTTTCATTCACTTTGCTGTGTTGAAAATGTGGCCTGCTTTCTGACGTTTGTTGTTATGGTGCATGAAAGTAGCTTCCGTACTTGGATTTCACGCTAGCAAATTACAGATTGCTGTTGACATTTCCTTTCATTTCCCTGATCTTCATTTAGACGAGCTTGTATTTTTTAAATTTTTTAGAGATAAATATACATGTCAATATATCATAATTAAAGAGCTTCTTTGACATCTTATTAGTTTGCTTCATCTAAAATAATAATGATAACTGCTGAAATACATGCATCAAATACACAAGTAAGTAATTTGGCAGACCTTACTCATTTAAGAACCTGTCTATTACTATTCTCTTTTAAATGTTAATTTTATCCAAAGCGATATCATCTTCATCACTGGACTTCAAAGATTACTTTAAATTTGGCATCTTTTTTGTAGGCAGAACTCCAACATTCAGCACTAACGTGTTCAGACTCCACATCAGCAGCAGGCAATGAGCCTTGCTGAAAGCTCTGGACCTGACACGACAATTCAGATATTTTAAAAGCTTATTATTGTTCTAAAAATGAAAATCATTTATCACTTTCCTGTGATTTAACAATAGTAGTAGCAAAGGAAAAGTTTTAGGGGTTTTTGCTTATAATTACCTCTCGGATCCCTAATAGCTAGTTTAGAGATTCTATTAATCTTTTTGATGACTTGTAATTACATGGTTAGTCTGTATGATCACATATTCCTTGTAAAATGCACTGACTTTGCACATGCTTGCGTTTCCTTCAGCAGTCTTTATGAAAAGTTTACTGGCTTATAATTTCATAGATTTAACTCCATCACCCAACAAGGTACAGACAAGGAAAAGACATCCATATTTGCATACCCCTGTTCTCTAAGCTCCATTCTTATTTTAAAGCTCAGCAGTGCAATTTATATACTAGGAGTGACAGCAGCAGCAGCAAAAAGAACTTGAAGTCTCTCAACAAGATATTTTCTTGTGGCACCCAGACAGTTTTGTGTGTTATTTCAACAAGTCTTATAAGATGAACAATCAGGCTGAGGTGATATTTCAACTCAAAGTCTTCAAAAGCAATACAGGGACCTAAAGAAAGTAACCTCAGAAGTCTGATAAATAATATTTTTCACCAAGATATTAAAATTATGGTTCGGGGACTACAAGAGCAAACTTGCTTAAAATGAAGCACAAATTCAATCAGAAATGAGGCAGGGAGGGAACTGAATAAAGAATTCTACACTGTTATTAACTATATCCTTGGCAATGCCAAAGTACACAACTTCATTCTGCATGTCCTAAATTATTCCAGAAGTTGCCTTAGCCATTGGTTTTTGAGAAAAAATTGCTGGGTAACATTTAAGTTGCTAAAGCATTCTCACAGTCCAAAACAAGCTGCTGGCTTTTCTCTGTTACTAAAAAGGTTTCTGTATGATCAGATAGAGTGGAAAGTCTCCATTAAATTGCTATCCATTAAATGCTATTAATGAACTTTCTGACATGAGTGAGAACCCATTGCCAATAAAGCATTTTGGCTGTTGATGATGGAAGGTACTCTTTAGCAACATGATCGTTTTCTTTATATGCTGTGAGAAAAGTATCTATAGATTTCCTTCCTTATTTGAAAGAAGATGGAAAAAGAATCAAATTAGCTAACAATA